>NW_023425404.1:56353053-56550553 GCF_014108245.1 Pipistrellus kuhlii
CTCTCCGGGAGGAATAGTGTTTCTTCCTAGTTTATCTTTGTTTCTGTTTTGCTTTCAGGGCAAAGGGGGAGAAGAGAAGCAGAAAAAACCTCCTCAGAAGTCTTGTTTGCCACTGTTAAAAGGCTGTTGTTCATTTCTGACTCCCTCATCTTTCAGGACACAGGAAAGGAATCGAGTGATGTGCCTACATTTGATGAGAAGAAACCACTAACCACCACAGTGAAAGTGCATTTGTTTCATTTTCCTTTTCCCCCGGCAGAGAAATGTTTACTATCCAATTTAGCGCGTGGGAGCTGTGGACAAGCAAGAGGCGTCCCCCTGTCCACGTCTAGTTGCTGACTTTCATCGCTTGGATTTGGTAGGCTTTTTGTATCAAATAGAAACCACGGGGAAGAGAATGAGATACTTGCCAATAAACAATATTACGTTTCAAGCAGACTCCACCTGGTTCCGTATGTATTTAAGGGCTGGGAGGGGTGTGTGTGTGTGTGTGTGTTTACACGCCCGCGCCTGCTATTTTCCCCTAATAACCCTCAAAGCCTTCCTTAGACAGGAGGGTGAGAGCCCTATGACTGGACATCCTGATAAAAGTGAAAGCAGTGCCCTTCTGCCCCTAGAACCCTAGGAAAAAACACCCCCAAAACGCACAAGTGAGTATTTTCTTTTAGAGCCCAGAGTTGGGCAGACCTTTCAGAGAAATACACCATCATTAACATTTCAAAAATCGAAATGCTGAAAGGAAGGGCGGTGGCTAACAAAAAAAAACAACAACTCCATAGTGCACATTATTCTTCAAACCCTGCAAAGCCCCAGGTGCCCCAGGAAATCGGTGCAAACCGCACCCTCTCACTGAGCAGACAGCTCTCCCGGCGGGAGCTGATACCCCAGGTGCGTCAGCTGAGGCTCCTGCCCAGCCAGGAGGAAACCCAAACAGGCCCCCGGAGGCCGGACGTCTGGCCCAAGGGACGGGGGATCCCGGTCTGAGGGGCTCCAAGCAGCTTGCCCAGTCCTGGGGCCAGGCTCCCCCGCCCAGGGACTGAAGGCTCCCAGGCCACATGGGTCCAGGAGTGACTGTGAAAGGAGATAGAGAGAGCTGTCCCGCCCTCCCCTGCTACCTCCCCCACAGGTGTGTGTGAGTGTGAATGTGTGTGTGTGTGTGTGTGAGTGTGTGTTCATATGTGAGTGTGTGAGTGTGTGTGTGTGTGTGAGTGTGAATGTGTGTGTGTGAATGTGTGTGTATGTGTGTGTGAATGTGTGAGTGTGTGTACATATGTGAGTGTGTGAGTGTGTGTGTGTGAATGTGTGTGAGTGTGTGTACATATGTGAGTGTGTAAGTGTGTGTGTGTGTGTGTGTGTGTGACACATGTCCTTGGAGGGGGCCTCTGGGGAAGTTCACCCACACAGCGGCATCCTGGACCCTGAACCCACACTTTGTCCTGTCCCCACCCTCTGCCCAGGACACCCTAACAGTTCCCCAATCCCAGCGGCGCCTGCACAGGTGCGGAGCCTTTAACTGGAAAGCGCTGGAAAGTTCCCCATGCCCATCCCCATGCCCATCCCCATCCCTATCCCCATCCCCATTCCCATCCCTCGGAGGAAAGGCGGCGGGGTGGGGGTGGGGGTGCGAGTTGGGGTGCTGGTGTGGGATGGGGGCGGGAGGAAGGACTTCCAGCGCCCAGACATCCCTGTCCCCCAGTAATTGCCATCACACTCCACCTTTCCACCCTGACCTGCAGGGTCCACAACGCAGGGGTTGGTTCGCGGGGAAACCGTGCCCATGAAACGTCGGGTTTGACGCGGGAGGGCTCCTGAGACCCGCGCAGGCTTTGCTTAGATTCAAAAGTATGATTTTAATTCTCTTAATGAAGGCGCTCTCTGGAGCTCAGCTGGTAATGGCTGCGCCGAGTCTAATAGACTCCTGTCGAACAGGAAAAGACGGATAACTATCGGTTATAAGTAATCTGCTCTAATGCAATTATATTCCTAGGTCCCCACGTCCCTGTTGCCCAGGGGCAGGAGAGAATGAGGGCCGCGGGGGCGGGGACCCGGCCAGGAGGCCGAGCCCAACCTGTGCCCCAGGCGCACTAGTGCTTGGGGGTTAGGGTCCAAGGCTTCAGAGGCCTTGCTGGGTGTGCAGTGTGAACACCTCTTCTCCCTCTCTCCCCCTTTTCGTCCTCCTCTCCCCGCTTCTCCTTTTCTCTCTTCCCCTTTCTTCTCTTCTCTCCCACAGGTAATAGGAATGCCCTCTCCCTGCCCTGTATTTGCCTTGTTGCAGGCAGATCCATGTGACCCAGTATCTCTCCCAAACACTCACACAGAAGGAGGCTCCTGGAATGTATCGACCCATTTACCTTTTGAAACTAATGACATTGGGATGTTTAAGATACTGGAGACACGGGGCGCACACACACTGTCAATATACCGGGAGGCTTATTCTGTCCACACACACAGGCAACCCAGGTCCCTGTCCGAACGGAGCTGCAATTTCACCTCTTACACCAGCTGTCATTACTGGTAATTTTTTTTTTTTTAAAAGGGGTTAATCAGAGCCCATTGGTTTGTTTGTTTGTTTGTTTGTTTGTTTTAATACTTGAATTGCTTTCAGAGAAGAAGGGAGAACTGAGAGAGAGACAGAAACATCAATGATGAGAGAGAATCATTGATCGGCTCCCTCCTGCACGCCCCCTACTGGGGATCAAGCCCAAAACCCTGGCATGTGCCCTTGAGGGGAATAGAACTCAGGACCCTTCAGTCTGCAGGCCTACGCTCTAACCACTGAGCAAAACTGCCTAGAGCTTTACTGGTAGATTTTATTTAAAATTATCAGAACCCATCTTAGCTCTTCACTTTGCCTGGTAAACACAATCTCAGGACAACGTGATTAAAAATAATAATAACAAAAGTCATAATTTCCCTTCTGCCAGTAAACAAGCCAAATCCATGCAAAGAGAGCCTTGCCTTCTCACCTAGAAGAAGGATTGGAAAAGGCGGGGAACTGACCTGGGGTGTGACAGGCACCTGGGAGCCCAGCCCTGGCCCTGAGCCTCTGCCCTGGGCCTCTGCCAGCCTTTCCCCCCTACCTCTCTCCAAGGACTGGGGGACAAAGAACGTTCTGGGGACTGATGCACAAAAGGGTTAAGTGAACCCTGAGTTACAGGTTTCTGTTCCAGACCTGAAGGTGAGGCGAGGGTAGATCTCTAGTGTGTCAAGTTGTACAGACTCGCTCACCCAAGTTCTCGCCTTTTATACCCTCTCTCTCTCCCTCTCCCTGTCTCCCTCCCTCTCTCCTTTCCTGTTACACGCTCACCCACACCCCCATGTACACACAAGCATCCACAAAGCTCGTACTTACTATCTCCTCTTCCCTGACCCAACCATACCCCCTCCCCCATGTGTCTAGTCTCAAAAGTAAATAAATAAATAAGAAAGGAGGAAATCAAAACAAAACCCCCAGTCCCCCCTGGCTGGAAGAGCCCAGCTGGTGCCCAACACAGGAACTTGGGGTGTGGCCAGGAGCCAGGCCCTTTGCTGCTCTGGGCCTTGGGCAGACACCTCTCTGGAGGGGAGGGTTGGTGGCGGTGGGGGGGAGACTTTCCACCTTCCTCTTCTCAGGCTTCTGGGAAGGGAGTTGGGAGGCAATCCAGTCCTCAGGCCCCAGCACTCCCAGGGCCTGGAGAAGCTGGCAGGGTGGGCACCTCCCAGGTGCCCAGATGTGACCGCCAGGGGTTCCACTCCCAGAGCCGGCAAGTCTGCCACAGAAGAGCTGCACCTGGATTTCTCTAAGCGCTCAGCCTCCGGTGCCCTTTAAAGATAGAGAAGGCCACTAAACAGGGCTCAGGCCAGCTCCTCCAGCACCAGCCCCTCCAGGCCAGCCCCGCCAGCAGCCTCGCTGGCAGGTGGTCTTCAGGGCCACTGTGTGACTTAGTGGCTTCAGGTGGCACCAGAGATGGGAGAACAGGCAGCGGCTCCAGGAGCAGATTTGGAACAGGAGAAGGAGCGCCTGTCAGAGCCTTTCTCCCCCTCCTCCCCTCCCTAACACTCATTCTGTCTTGGATGAAGTCCCTGCGTCCTCCCTTCCAGGGTTCCTCTGCAGGAAAACTGCTGTGCTGTGCTGTTTGGCGTCTTAGGAGAGCAACAGCAAAGACCCAGAAAGCCTTCGCAGGCTCTACATGGATCTGACTCTGTTTTTGAACAGTGTCTGGGAGAGGAGGGGAAAGACATCCTATTGCCCAGCAGTGAGTTTTCCAGGCTCCCCCTCAGCCAAGCGAAGTTGAGAAAATGAGAAAAAGCCAACTTCCCCCCAGTCGTCAGGAAGAGTAAGAACCGCAGCTCCTCCCCTCCTTGAGAAGGCCTTGCATGGTGGCTGGCCCCCTGCCTGCGCGCATGCCCTGACTGGAGCCACTCTAGGCTTCCAGTCTGTTCTCACCTGCAGCACCCGCCTGGGGTAGGTCTGAGGACACACCGGGAGGCCTCGGAGTTAGGTTTGCTTCTCACTCACTGACTCTCCTATTTTAAAGTCAACAGAGGAAAACATTTTTTTCTTCTTCAGTAAATCAAATGTGTAATTATATTCATATAGAATTAAGGCATGAAGATGATCTTTTCTTCAACTGTACTCAGACTTTATTATTATTATTTTTAAAATATAATTTTATTGCCGAAACCGGTTTGGCTCAATGGATAGAGCATCGGCTTGGGGACTGAAAGGTCCCAGGTTCGATTCCGGTCAAGGGCATGTACCTTGGTTGCGGGCATATCCCCAGTAGGGGGTGTGCAAGAGGCAGCTGATCGATGACTCTCTCTCATTGATGTTTCTAACTTTCTATCCCTCTTTCTTTCTGTAACAAATCAATAAAATTATATATATATATTTTTTAAATATATATATTTAAATATAAAAGATATATTTAAATATATATGAGAGAGAAGATATATTTAAATATATATTTGAATATATAGTTAAATATATATATGAGAGAGAAGCATCGATCAGCTGCCTCCTACACATGCCTCACTGGGTATGTGCCCGCAACTAAGGTACATGCCCTTGACTGGAATCAAACCTGGGACCCTTGAGTCGGCAGGCCAACACTCTATCCACTGAATCACACTGGCTAGGGCTGTACTTAGACATTTTTAAAGAGCTGCCTTGAATGTGGCATGCTTTTATAGAACAAGATACCTGTCGGCTTTAAGGACGAGGAACCCTGAAAATGCTTGATGTTTCCTTCCTTCACATAAATCATAAATAAGAGGGTGGGGGAGGGGGTCTTAAGAATAGCTCAGGTGATAAGAGCTCAGAAAATAAACTAATCAAAGCAGGAAAACAACACACTTTTTATATCTTTAAAGTTGTTTTCCCCATAGGAAGTTAGAGGCGAATACCTGACTGCGAAGTTAAGATTTTTTTTCTGCTCACTTATTTATCAGAGTCTCTTAGTTTTAACACAGTTTAAATAATCTACTCAGAAGGGGGGATATTGCCCACCACTCAGAGCAAGGGCAGTTGTTTATAATTGGAAGCTTATCCATTGGCCTTAGGACTTTAGAATGTTCAAGTGAAGTGTAAATAGAATAAGGTCACAGGTGGTTGACAAGTTCAAGTTACTTAGCTCAATTATCAAAATTTTATTTCTAAATTACGTTCAATTTTATTTTCCTGCTTTGCTGTAAATGACCTGAGAAAATCCAATGGGAGCAGAGAATTTCCACCCTGTCCCACGTCTCAGTGACTTGTTTGTACAGTCATCTTGTGATGTGTGCCGCCTTTCATGTTCCCGTGGAGCCCAGGTCTTCACAATCAGATTGAGAAGTGCGGCCATCAGACTAATTCAGAGGCAGTCACTTCAAAGACACAATGATCACTACATTTGGACAACTTTCTAAAATGCCTCCAATTCTAAACTGCCGGCAGAATCCGCCGACTGTTCAGAATCGAATTCTCTGGGTATTGGCACGCTATATTTAATGTCCATTTATCCAAAACAGGAGATGGCACGCAAATATGTAAATATATACCTTACAACTCATGTTCTACACAATGTCGCAAAGTTCTCCTGTGCATTATTTAACACATGATCAGGCTCTTCAGATTAAGATTCATACTGCCACATCTGGAAAATGCTTGCTTTGCTCTTATGCCCCCTGGTCCCCTCCTTCCCACCTCCTCAGCCACCAGGGGGGAAAAAGGCCGAAGCCCCCCTTCCACCATTATATGATAGCATCAGCTTTTAATCAAGGAGAGGCACTCCTATTTAAATGTACAGGATGACTCTTTATTTCATTTATCTTTTCTTTTGGAGGAGAGTGAAACAAGAGCACCACCCTTATTAATTATAAGATTGATGGGGTGAAAAAAGCCAAATGAATTTGGCTTGCAAATTATTAGCAGGGGTATGAATATTTATGAAGGTGCCAGGAACTGCAGTCATGAACCCTGGGTATCAAGCTTGGGAGACAGTCAGACCAATGCATTCAGTGAGGGTTCAGTTTCCCCAAATTTGACATGACATAAATGGAAACTTCTAAATTAGATCCAGGGTGGGCTGCCATCAAATCAATCCCTTCCCTTCTTCTTTTTCTTTCTTTCTTTCTTTCTTTTTTTTTTTTTTGGCTTATCTTGCTGAACATGAACTTACTTGTCGTGACCTCTATCACAAACTTTCAAACGATTTTAAGGTGAAAGCAGATTCCTAATTTGGTGAAGAAAAACCCATGTTTGTGCTTTTCCCACTTGACATGCATTTATGTTTGAAGTCAAGTTTTATCTGCAAAATATTTTGTGACACATATTTAAAAAAATTTAAAGCTATTGTTTATTCAGTGTAAAAGTAATGGAAACCTAAAATATCCAGGGTATAAAGAGAATTCAATCAGACACAATCTAAGCTAGAGACTCATTGAAGGGAGAGAGGAAAACAAAGCAGCAGAGGAAGAGAGGACAAGGTTTTAACAATGTCTGCCAGTTTTTCTTCATTTGTACCAGACTTAGCTCACATTTTAGTTCCAAAGTGAAAAAAATTTAAATGAAAGGTGGAGGGGGAGAGGGTCAAGGTGGAAAGGGAAAGGATTCGATAATTCAGTAATTCAGTAAAATAATTCAGTAAAAGACAAACCATCCCCTCCTCTTAATTATAACTTGCAGAGCTTTGTAGTGCTTTGAAAAGGGGGCTTCAGACTTGAGACTTAATGAGCTCAACTGTTGCCTCACCACTGGTTTTCCATTCTGTAAGAGAATCAGTGATGGGGGCTGGCCTGATCCTGTGGAAACAGTTCATTCTGACATCACAGCCAGCCCAGAACATACATTTTGAAAAGAAAGACAAGTTGTTTTCAAAACAGAAATGCTAAGCGTTCTAAAAAGCATAAGCGACTTTAAAAGTGCTCTTCAACTTTTCTAAAAAACATTATAAATATAATATTTTTCATATATATATATATGTATGTATATTTCACAATTGTAAGTGGATATTTGTGCTAAATTGATGCATTATATGTATCCTACCTCAATTTGTCTATTTTTGGTAAGGATATAAGTTATTTTTATCCTCACCTGAGAAAGTGTTTGTTGATTTTAGAGAGAAGAAGTGGGGAGAAAGAAAGGGAGAGAGGAAGAAACAAGGATGGGAGAGAGAAACACCATTGGTTGCTTCCCATATGTGCCATGACCGGGGATCGAACCTGCAGCCTAGGTACATGTCTTGACTGGGAATTGAACCCACAACCATTTGGTGTACCAAACAATGCTCCAACAAACTGAGCTAGCCAGTCAGTGCAGGATATAATGTTTTGTGTGTATAAAATCAATTAAAAACCTTATTTTGATTGATTCTATTGGGCTGACACTAGTCAGTAAAATCATACAGGTTTTAAGTGTCCAACTCTAACACATCATCTGCATCATGTGTTCTCTTACTGCCCCACCACCAATTATCCCCCCTTTGCCCTCTTCCCCCTCCCCTTTCCCCCCTCATTCCCTCTGGCAATCATCATACTATTGTCTATGTAGATGTGTATGTGTGTGTTTTTTTCTTAATCCTTTCACCTTTTATTTTTTAAAGAATCTATACCACTGACAACAATTTACTTCCATTCAGAAACCTTGAAATTGATGCATCTTCTATCAATCGCACTGGGTAGATACAGTAAAACACATTTAGCATTTGTATTTCAATAGTGGCACACACACCAATCTGTTTTGTTCAGTTCAAATGCTCCTCAACGTGTCATTTTCTATTTTTCTGGAACATGCTATGGGTTAGTCATCCTGTTCTAGGCAATTGTTAAGTCCTTAAAGAAAGAAAATTCAAAATAGAGTAGTTACTTGTCACGATTTTAGAGCTGAAAGGTGGGCTGTTGGGATGATTTGGCCATCCTCTCTTTTTCTCCTGATAAAGAATTGGATGTCTAAAGATGGCAACGGCCTCACAGCACTCACTAGCTCTAGCTTCTGACAAAGCCTTTAACGTGAGTCCAGTTTTTCTTATCATATGGTGCTTTCCCATCTTTCACCCTTTACAGTTAGAGTAGTATTTATAATACCATGTGCAGGCTTTTCTAATATTTTTTCCCCCAGCACAGTGACAATGAAATTCTTATTAAATAATAATAAGATATTGACTGGCCTGTTGGCCAATATGAAGATTTGTTGTTGATTTGTGATGTCTGTATTGATTAGGCAGGAATGAGATCTGTCCCCTACCTGAAGGATAAATACACCTCAGAACTGGCACAGAAACCAACTTTGTATGGATAGAAACCTTAACCTTCTCTATTTATTGGCTATGTATCAGCTCAGTCAATCAAGCTAGAAACAGATATAAATAGGACTAAGAGCGATGCCTCAAAATCTCCAAAAATGTTCGCGAGGGATATTTAAACTGATATGAGAATGCCTGACTTCAGCACTCATAGCTTGCTTCGAGGTAACCTTCCCGTCTGGTTCTTCTCTTCACCCTAAATTGAATCCTACATGTGCTCCATATATTTTACATTAAGGGGAATCCTATTCATGCCTGAGATGATCTTATATTTATGATGGCCTCTTCTGTCAAATTGTTATTTCTGTAGCTTGCTGTCAAAAATGTCACTCAAAGTTTCCTTTCCACCTCCTTTTACCCTCTGTCAGAGTAACTTAGAAGGTCTAATCTAAGTAGAATCTGCTGCACCTATAAAATACAGCTGGGAGAACTGTTTTTTCCACTTCCTGTCTCTCTCTCCCCCTCACCCCAGCTTTATCTTCCTTCTGTTTAAGGGCTGTTGCCCAATATTTGTCCTTGTGGGAAAATTGTTCACCCAAAGCAGTTTCTCTTAAGGTTCAAAAGCGTTAAATGTAGTATAAACCCGGTGGGCATATTTTCTGAGGCCATGATAACGAAGGTTAATACTTAAGCATGAAAGGGAATATAAAATTTTTACAATAAAAAAAATTCCCTCCAATTACAGAAAGTTTTGGAGCATTAATAGCAGCTATTTGATTTTTTAAAATATAAAAATAAAATATTGAACTTGTTAGCATTTGAAATTATTTATCAGTGTGACTCCTTTTCCCCCCCTCTGTTTCCATTTCATTATTTTTGCATGAATATGATAAATGGTCATTAAACCTAACTATTTTTATTTAATGTTCATAAAAACTGGTAGGTTTTCAAACAGATGTGGCCTGAGATGGTTCAGTGAATTTAGTGGACTTCTCATATAAGTGGAATAATAACCATACGGGAGATGAATTTTATACCCTTGTTTACCTCTTCCAGAACTCATCCTTATTATAATTACAAATAGTGTTTATTATGTATTATGCAATAAACACACCACTGTCCAGACACTGTGTAAACCTTAACTTGATCACTGCCATCTAGAGTTTATAATCTGAGATAGCACTGACACACAAAAATACAGAGAAATATGGGCAATAGAAATGCCATGGCTATAAATTCCTTTCTTTATATATAAAAAAAGAAAATATAATGAAGCCTACCTCATGAATGAACAAATATTTACCCTTTTTCCATTTAAATATTTTTCTTTCAGACCCAAATAAGTGGTTTGGAAAAAAGAATATTTTATTTTATATTTATTTTATCAATAAGGGATAAATCTGAGGAATAAGTTTTCCCCTTTTAGCTTTTAAAAAAAGTGATCAGCAAAGAGAAGAAGGTGGCAGTCATTGTGGAGAGGATAAACAAGTTAACTAACAAAGGCAGGAGGGCCCAGTAGTTTAAGACATTGCTATATGGGCAGAGTGCCTGGATGTAAATGATGGCTCAGCCACTAGTTATGTGATCTTAGGCAAACTACCACTTCCAAACTTCTCATGGGGCTTTGACATGATGATCTAATAAATTAATGTATGAAAGAACTTATCTTAGTACTTGGTTCATGGTGAGGATTCAATAGATATTATTATTACTAGAGGCCCGATGAACAATGATTCATGCAAGAATGAGCCTTCCTTCCCCTGGCTGCCCTGGCCTTTGCTCTAGCCCAGAGCCACCTTTCTGCCTTCCCACACTGCCCAGAGGCTTGGAGCAGCTGGGATGGTGTGGAACACCTGCAACAGCACCAATGTCCTGCCTCGCCCCTAGCTGCTCAGTGCCTACATATGCAAGTTAACCCGCCATCTTTGGTGGGTTAATTTGCACACTCACTCCTGGTCGGTGTCATGAAGGTGCGGTCAATTTGCATCTTACTCCTTTATGAGTGTAGATTAATAATAATAATAATTAATAATAATAATAATAATAATAATTATTATTATTATTAATGGTTACCCCTGCCCTCCCTCCCAGTTTAGATAAGACCACATATGAACAACCCATGAAATTTAGGTATGCTTAGAAATGTTTTATTTTTATTAATTATGTAGAAATTCAATATTAGTACTGATTCATAATTCAGTCCACATCCCTCAGGTCACTTCAGTTACATGTTTGTGCCTATATACTTATCTTTTAGTATCACACCTTCAAAAAGATACCTAATGGCATACAGTTTGCATGCAAGTCTTTGAATAAATAGCTTATGGGTTGTTTGGTTAATGAGATAATGGAAAGACCACTAACTGGGAACCAGGAAAATTAGATTCTAAATATGTTTTTTGTCACTAATTTAAATGTGACTGGGCCTCAGTTTCCTCAACTGTAAAATAGGTCAGAGTAGAAAATACCCAGAGTCCATTCTGGCTCTCACAGTCAAAGACTGTATGACTCACATAGCAGTGTTGTCCTAGCGGAACTTTTATTTTCTTCCAAGTGTGTATTGCGAAACCACTATGTCCTGGCTCTGTGGTAGGCCCTAGAACTCAGAGGGAAATAATTTTCAGTCCAGTGGTGGGATAAATACCCCGTTCCAGTGCGATAATTGTTATGCGAGAGGCATGTATAGGACATTATAAACTCAGATACATTATAAGACTATTTAACCAATGGGAGGAAACATGTAACCAACAAGGAGATAAGGAAAAACTTTGTAGAATAGTTAGCACCTGAATTAAATCTTGAAGAAGAAACAAGAGCCAAGGAGGAAGCGAGGAAAAAGTCATGCCAGATGAGAACAGTATGTGCAAAGAAACAAAAGAGAAAGAACATGTCATGGACAGAACTGGTCGTTCTCTTCTGTAGGGCAGAGGGGGTGGGTAAGTAGTCACTCTTCATGTCTCTGTAATCAATCTCATGCCCTCCTTTGGCTTTAGTACCCTCCATTTGCTGCTTGCTCTTGAACTTCAGGTCATCTCCAACTCTCCGTATGTCTGTAGGCACCTCAAACTCAAGAAACACCTTCTCCTGTGTTTACTATTGTGGTAAATGGTATTAGCACCTACTCAGTTACTTGTGTTAAAAATTTAGGTTTGAGCCTTGTCACTCCTCCCTTCTTTATGGCCAGTATCCCCCAATCCAATCAATTCCTCCCAAATGCATCTTTAACCCACATGTTTTTCTTCATTTTCCTTGCCACCACTTTCGTACAAGCTGCCATTTTTTGGACTTGATGGTTGGAGCTATGGAGTCAAATCTGATTTTATCATATGCCTAATTTAAATCACTTGAAACTTATAATATCTTATTAATCAATGTCACCCCAATGCATTTAATAAAAAATTAAAAATAAAATAGAATCATTCACAGAAACACACTGTTTTTGGGATAAAGTCCAAATTTCTTAACATGTTCTAAAACCTTGATTGATTTCACACCTGTCCCCTCATCTTCAGCTCTATCTGGAGGCCCTCATTCTCTTTGATCTGTCACATTGTGCTTTTTGATGTTGCTCAAATAGAATAGCCTTTTGCTCATCTTAGGGCTCCTGCACTTTCTATCCATTTCGGAAGTCTCTTTTCTCCTTTACCACCACCATCTCTAACTAGGCTAGCTACTATTCATTCTTCAGATCTTTACCTAAATGCCATACCCATGGGGAAATTTCCTTGACCATTTCTATCCCCTGTATGTTAGGTTAGATTTTCTATTCTTATAATAACATTTACATTTCTTTGAAGCATTATCATATTTATAGCTAGTTAATTATTAATCATGTAATTGTTTGTTTAGTGTCTGTTTCTCCTGCTGGACTATGCATTTTGTAAGGCTAAGGTCAGGTCTGTTTGATTCACTATAGTATTCTCAATGTCTAATAAGTGTTTTTATGTTTGTTTTATGTTATGTCTGGGTCTATCTCCTGGCCTGATCTACAGTCTTTGTAGAAGTGGCAAGGTCATTAGGCCTCTAACCTGGCCCTGGGCTGGAGGCTAATGACCTTGCTGCACCCGCCTCTCCTTGCCGATGCCCCTGCCACCCCATCTGCCTGCCTGCTGACAGCCTTGCAGTGATAGAAGCCTATGGGGAGTGACTGAGAGGTGCTCCATGCACTTCCTGGTGACTGGTCGTCCATCTGGTCATTTAGGTCATGACGGCCCTACACTATTATAAATATAGATGATGCCTTACAGGTTTCATGGCTGGAGCAAGACAGGTATGAAATAAGCATGGAATACCTTCTGGTACCTAACATGAGGAAATGCCCACAAAAAATGAGGGGTGTTGTCAAAAGGGACATGGAGCCAATGTGAAGGGGCTTTCACTGACCAAGTCAGAGATAATCTGAGCGTCCAAATAATTAAACATGCAATGGATTATAGTATGCAAAATAAAATAAGAACACATGAGTCTCTAATAATAAATAGATCAATAAATAAAAAGAAAGTTTTCAGTTACAGCAATATAACAACTAATAAATATGGAAAGAATGATGAAATTTTTAAAAATGCCATTTTGCAATCATCACAGAAAAATGAGTCAGGCAAGAATCACCAATGAATGATAAATTTAGTGAAGGAAAGTTAATAAATAACAGGATATTTATATTTTATAGAGGTATCTCACTGTACTTAACCACAAAACGGTAAATCTTAACTGTGTAATGGAGAAAACAGGTCTTTAAGCAAGTGATGAAAACTAACATGACTTAAAAAGGTGATTTGTCTCTAATGTGAGATAGTGAAAAGAACATAACCACACTTCTTGGTATTCCAGCTCCAAATGCACAACCTGAATGTAGTCATGTGTCACATCACACAAACCCATGTTGAGGGACTTTCTATAACATAACTGGCCTGCATTATTCAAAAGCAAGGCCAAGTAACTATTCCACATTAAAGGAGACTAAAGAGACATGACAACTGTGATTTGTTATCCTGGACTGAATTCTGAACTGGAAAAAATAGCTATAAAGGGCACTATTGAGTCCTTTATAATAGGTGAAATTGTAGTATAAATTCTTTTGTGGAGAAACAAAAATTTGATTTATTCATTGACACCCAGAATCCCAGTGAAAGACAAAGAATTTATTTCAAACAAATATACAAGTTTGACAAAAGAAGTATGAGCAAGACCTAAGTGATCTTCCTGCTGTATCATGCATTTTTTCTAACAATGTGTTTATCCAAAATATAACTTCCTAGTTAATAAACTAAATACTGTGGCGTACTACATAATAAAACTAAAATAAAAAATTATTTCAGCTCATACAAACAAATCATCTACTGCAAAATACCTTTCAAAAGTATGTAGCTATAAAAGTGTGGAAATTTCAGAAAATATTTACTTCTAGAATTATAGTTTGTGTTTTTTTTTCCATGTTTCCAACTTCTGAGTTTTTTCTATTGAGTTTATTGGGATGACATTGGTTGTAATATGGACTTTTAATTTAGATAAAAGAATTACAATGTTAAATTTTCTCAATTTTATAACTATACTTTAGTTATGTAAAAAAAAGACATTGAAATGTATATGAGTAAAATAGCAGGATATATATATATATTTTATATAATGGTACTATATATATATATATATATATATATATATATATATATATATATTACCTGTTCTTAATTGTCAAGAGAAAAGTATGAAAAAAAGAGGAAAAATGCTAAAACAAATGTTGCAAAATTATATAAAAATGGGTGAATTGGGGAAAGGGTGCACTGGACATATGCATATTTACTGCAACTTTTCTGTAAGTTTGAAATTATTTAAAAATAAGATTAAAAAATGAGTGTAAAAAAACCCTAACCCACTGAAACTTCTCAATAAAAGTCAACTATTGTCATCATCGTCTTCATCACCAACATAATCAGCTGAGAAATTGTTGTAGCATTTCAAGCAAGAGATGATGAAGGACCTCTACTCAGGCACCAGGCATTGGAAATAGAGATGGAGTAGACATGAAATATTCAAGCTAGCTTCACCAGAAATTCTAGCAATGACATGCAAATGCTCCATGCTCTGGGATGCCACATGCCTCTAGATACATGACACATCACATCAATTCATATAACACGTGGCCAGTTCTTACCATGCAAATGAACTTTCTATGGGATACCCCTCGTGGGTGCCAACCTTCTACCCAACTATGTGCAGCTGGCTTCTGTGCCCTATGAGATCTCTATAGGGACAGTAATGGAGAAAACAGGCTATCCATTTCAGACAAATAAAGGTCTTCTTTTACCACTCTTTCCTTCTGTTAGGGGGGAAATGAGAAGAGAGAGGAAAAAGAGAAAGGGAAAGCAATAAGAATTGTTATGAGAACAACTCAGAATGGGTGTTCTATAAGACATCTCCTTGCTCTATTTCTGCAATCTTTTCCTGACTGACAACCCCTTAGCCCCCAGTTGTTTGTGTGTGAGCCTAATGCTCTTTCTAGACTGGAAGAAGGTGAGGTAGCTTACCACCTCTCTCATGTTTTCTTTTAAAAGTCCTATGGTTTAAGATCAACATAGTGACTCACTTGTGGCTGTAAATCTGTAGCCAGTTCAGGGTGAGACAGAATGAAAGGCTGTCAAATGGATTATCTCAACAAAACACTGATTGCTTGGTTAAAGCTTGTTTGTACAAATAAAGCGAGTTTTATCAGAGATAGCATTATTTAAAGCCTCCAGTATTTCCTGTTTGCTGACAGAGTAAAACCCAAGATGACTTCCTACCATCATGAATGATTTCACCTTGCCAAACCTCCCACATGCCAATATTCAAACCCCACTGGACAACTTAGGAGGCCACGAGCTCCTAGTTACCTCTCCTGAGGCTTTGCTCATGCTATTAGGAATCAAGTTCCAGAGCCAACTCAAATGCCCTGTATTTCAGGAAGCTCTCCTTGATATCGAAAAGCAGAATGGAACTCTCGTTGGTCTACATAAAGTATTTCCCCATACATACACAAATACATTGTCATAAAAAACTTACCATAAAAATGACAACTTTTATTAAATTCCCTTTTAGCCTTTTCTTTCTATGCTTGTGTCTTGAAAAGACTTTAAGAACTAGAAATAGAAATATTTCAGGAGTGAGTAATTATTGGGTATTTGTTAGAGAGAATGAGATGAAGGAAAACATGAAATTAAAGACACAGTATCTGTGAGGTTTGGTGTAAAATTCTGTAAGAAAAGCAAGGAATCTAATATTGATATGTGAAAATCATTTTATTTTTAAAAAATGTAGGCTCCTTTCCAGAGCATTAATTTTTATGTCATATTAAGTAAGGATACTGCAGTTTTGTATATAAAAATGTTACCATTGGATTAGTTACCTAACAATTTTCTTTCAGAAATTGTTGTCTTTCCAACTTCATCTTTAGGGACGAATGAATGGTCAGCTGACTGACATTATTAATAGAAGTGTCTATTTTAGAAGCTCTACTTTTGGAAGTGGAATAAAGAGGAAGTGTAACCCAGAGTTTAAGATACCCACTGATAATGAGGGTATTTGAGTGATGGTAATTGCAAGGAGAAAGTCTTAAAGATCTATCTAGAGAGCAACCCTCACACTTCAGGCATGCTGCCAGATAAGACTAAAAACAGCAGGCAAAATGGCAAGAAAAACGTGTTCCTTGGTTTCTTCATTGCCATAAAAGCCATTGGGAAGGACTAAAAGAGATATGCCATTCCTGAATATCAACATTAGACTTCTTTTTCTATGACTTTTGTGAAAGCTTTTGCCATCATGGAATGGAGACAAGAAATATATCTTCAATGAAGTGTACCCTCTTGTCTATCTATGCATTACCACACCTCACCTTACCCCCTCCCAATAAAAAGAAAGGTAAAGTAAGTAGGGTTGTAGAATGGTCATCTTGGAACCAGGTCCATAACTCAACAATTCTGTTCCTTTCTTTTCAACTAAGGCTGTGAGAATGACAATTTTATTAATGATATGTGCTTGATTTTTGCACACCCATGAATGATTTGGTAGTGCACAACAAACTTACAGAATGTAGCCACAATTTCTTGCTCCAGGAAATGTATATCAATTTAATTATTAAATCCAGTTTAATGTTGATTGCCTTGTGAGCAGAATCTTTAAGATGATATAAACCAGTATCTCTTTAAATCTAAGGCAATGAGTAAATTACACTGGTTCAATCAGTGAAAAAATTAGCCAAAATAGTTGAATGACTTTAAAGTCACTTGACATAAACTAAAACATTGAAAGTAATTGAAAAAAAAAAAAAAAGATTGTGTTGTCTTCTGGGCTACTTAATCTCTGAGTGTTTCCTTTTTTGTAAAACTAGAGGCCCAGAGGTAAGGGGGGAAGGGAGGGTCCCTCAGCCTGGCCTGCAACAATGCCAGCGTCCTGCACCCACCCGTCCTCTCTCCCTCCACGGGCCAGGGTGTGTGGCATGCTGGGGCTCATCACCTGGGTGATGCTGCCAGCATCCAGTGCCCCGGCCACTATGGGAGCTGCCATCTTTGTGAAGGAGTGATGGTTAATTTGCATATCACCCTTTTATTCGATAGGATGGGTATGTTAATACTTTGCCAGGTGGGCTGCATGGTAAAGGATAGGAATAATGCACTTAAAGCCCTAACATGATAAATAGCTGCTGTGATTTGTTATTATTAACACTATATATTAAAAGTTCAAGTTACCTTGAAAAAATTAAACAATTACTGGTTTATACAAATTTTAAAAATCTATCTAGTACTGTTTTATTTAATCAGTGAAAGCATAATGGCACGAGGCAGCTAAGAGTGGGTTAATCCAAGTTGTCAAGCAGCTTAAACAGCAAAGCATCCATTTATTTATTTTACTTTGCCTGCCTCCACTTTTAACAACCAAGCCTTTTTGTTTCAGCTGTTTTATGTAATTTTTTTTTTTAGTAAATAGTTGATCTAATTGGTATTTTGCTAATAATAAAAACTGAGTAAGACAATATTAGAGATTGTTTGAAGAGGGAGGAGGCTGTTTCTAGTTCAACATTCTGTGAAATGGATTGTGAATGAAATAAAGGCAGCATTCTCGTACAGTGGAATCCCCTGTACATTAAGAATACTGGTGGTGTACAGATTGTAAGCAAAGAGGCAATAAATACATCAAAAGAAACTTTAAAAATGATTTTTAGCAAGCCAAGAAAATTGCCAAAGAACTTGGAGACTATATATGTACTAATGCATTTGTCTTTCTGACCTTCTGATCTTGATTAGTTTTTCAATGCCATTGGCATCTCTAAGGTTACAATTTGGTGGAGATTCTGGATTGCAGTCGTGCTGTCAAAGGGTCATTCTTCTTGGTAATAAGGTAGCTAGTGGTCCCTGGGAGAGGAGAAAACAATCAGGTCTTGAAAGCAGAAACACACTGAAGTCGAGAGTAGGTTCTTGGCAGGAGCCCAGCTCCTCTTTCTCAGACCATTCATCATCATTGCAATGAAGGAGAAAATGGTGGGGTCGGCACCTACAGCCATGAAGTGGGGACCCAAATAACAAAGAAACACAACCACCAATACTGTAGACGCGATTATATTTGGGGACTGCTCTTGGGGGTATTTTTTGTTTTCATTTCCCACACTGTTGAGGCCCGTGTTAAGGGATGCAGGTTCCCTTAAAAAGAAGCATGCTGCTTATTTTTGAAGCAAATTATTATCAAATGACTAGGCTTCAAAACATTTCTTAATTTCAATTTGAAGTGAAGTCATTTGAATTTGAAGCATATGCCTTTGCTAAAATGTTGCCAAAAAATAAAAATAAAAAAAGAAAGAACTTATTTTTTGCATTCACTGCTTACAAATCTGTTAACTCAAGATGTGGCAGAAAGTTTAAGTCCTGACAGTAGGGTTTATTTCTTGTGGCCTGGAGTGATCTACCCTCATTATCACTAGTGCATTTTCATTTTATAAAGCCAAAATAAACTTGAATGCTGTAATTGTTACACTTAGTTTGAAGGAAGATTGTGACTAGCCTGTGAATTGTATCTATAATTTAAACCCAAGTAAAAGCATTGGACTTAATACCTGAAACTATGCAACTAGAAGAAAACAAAGGTAATAAGCTTATTTTTTAAAATATATTTTTATTGATTTCAGAGAAGAAAGGAGAGGAGGGAGAAAGAGAGATAGAAACCACAATGATGAGGGAATATTTTATTGACTGCCTCCTGCACACCGCTCCCCCACTACCTTTCCCCGCCTTACTGGGAATGGAGCCTGCAACCAGACATGTGCCCTGATGGGGAAATTGAACTGTGACCTCCTGGTTCATAGTTGACATTCAACCGCTGAGCCACACTAGTGAGCAGGTGATAAGCTTCTTGATATACATCATAATGATGATGTATTGAATCTGATACTAAAAATCTCTGCACAGAAAACTAGCAACAAAATGCAAAGACAATCTGCTGAATCAAAAAACATTTGCAAATAATATGTCTGATAAGGGGCTAATATCCAAAATATATAAAGAACTTATACAACTTAATAACAAAATAAAATCCCAAACAATATGATTTGAAAAATAAACAGAATATATGAGTAGACATTTTTCCAAAGAAGGCATACAGATGGCAAACAAGTACATGAAGAAATGTTCTATATCATCAAGAAAATGTAAATCAAAACCACACTTGTCACAATGACTATCATAAAAAAGACTAGAAATAACAAGTGTTGGCAAGGTTGTAGTGAAAAAGAAACATGTGTACTATTGGTGAGAATGTAAATTGATGCAAACCCTATGAAAAACAATGTTTTCCAAAAAAATTAAAAATAAAACTAGCATATTATTTAGCAATTCCACTTCTTGGTATTTATCTGGGGGGAAAAATAAAGATACTAATTCTAAAAAATATGCACTTTCATGTTCATTGCATCATTATTTATAACAGCCAAGATATGGAAGCAACCTGTGTCCACCAATGGATTGATGAATAAGTAAGATAACTATAGTGGGATATTATTCAGCCATAATAAAGAATGAAATCTTGCCTTTTGCAACAGCATGGATGGACCTCAAGAGCATTATGTTAAGTGAAATAAGTCAAACAGAAAAAGACAAATGCTATAAGGTCTCTTTCATATGTGGCATATAATATATACTAGTGGCCCAGTGCACAAAATTTGTGCATGGAGAAGGTGTTCGCTCAGCCCAGCCTGCACCCTCTCCAATTGGGGACCCTTTGAGGGATGTCTGACTGCCAGTAAGGCTCAATTTCTAAACTAGCAGTCAGACATCCCTCTTGCAATCTGGGACCACTGGCTCCTAACCACTCACCTGCTTGCCTGCCTGCCTGCCTGCCTGTCTGAATGCCCCTAACTGCCTCTGTATGCTTGCCTGCCTGATAGCCTCTATCCCTTCTGCCTGTCTGCTCACCTCTAACTGCCCTTCCCTGCTGGCCTGATCTCATTCCCACCTGCCCTCTCCTGCTGGCCTGCTTGCCCTCAACTGTCCTCCCCTGCTGGCCTGATTCACCCCCAACTGCCCTCTCCTGAAGGCCCGGCCTCACCCCCAACTGCCCTCTTCTACCAGCCAATTTGGTTCTGAATGATCGTTTTCTATGCCAGTCAGCATCAAAAGCTCCACCTCCTAGGCAGCCATTGGCTCCTCACACATCATCCAGATTTGGTTCTGATTGGTCAGTTTCTATGCCAGTCAGTGTCTTTGGGCCTATCAACAGGGTCTGATCATAAAGGCAGGGCTGATCAGCAGTCCAAGTGCAGGCCTGGAGACAAATGGAGGCATGGCTGCTGGCCTGGCCTAGAGAGAAAGAGAGAGGTAAGTGCTGAGCAACAGTTGCCACACAGGCTACAGATCAGACCCTGTTTCTCTCTTCAGGCCTCTCTCCAGGCCTGATTCGCAGCCCGCTTAGCAGTCAGCGCTGCCTTCCAGTTGGTTGAGCCTCTAGTCATGACAAACTGAGGGTTTAGACCTCAATATGTACACACACAAAATATATACATACATGTTGAATAATTATAAAAACAGTGTTTATTAAAATACATTTTATTATAAAAATTGAGCTATCAGCTGTTAAAGTGCATATATATTTTTGGACACCCTATAATATATATAACTCAATAGATTTAGAGAAAAGATTGGAGGTTGCCAGAGGTAGGACTGTGGGGGAGGTGGGGAGAGATGGATGAACTTGTTATAGAATATAAATTATAAATTGAATTTTAAAAATTGATAAGATGAAGACAACTAATTAAATATGACATTCTAATAAAGTGTTTCCATGTCTTAGTTAATTACAGTGATTTTGAATAAAATCCTTGACAGTATTGGAAAATCTAGAAGTCTGTTGGATAGAATTGCTGCTAGTTTTGTAGAATTAATAGACAGTAGGAGCAATATCATTGATGTTAGGAGCAGTTTTTCATATGTGTCTCGTAATGTCTTTCAATGTCGCCAGGAGAATTTGGAACATTTCCTATGTCAGATCATGGCTCAGACAATGGCATCGTTTAGTGTGCAGTCACTGTGTCGTACAGGGAGATTATGTCAACATTTCCTAGAAATAAAACAGTGGTTGGAGAATACTAAAATGAGCAGATAAATAGGTTATGCAACAAGTTATATCACTTTACTGGCAGTTTTTAATATATAGTTTTTTTTAGCTAGGAATAAAAATAAATAATTTTATATTTTTATTTATTGATTAAAAAATGTGTTACTATACTAGTTCTTGACATTAAAAAAATATCCTGTTTGCTAGACATAGGTTTTTCTTGAAGACTCATATAATATCTAGGTTCTAGTTTCACTCTGCTATTTTGTGTGACCTTGGGGAAGATTTTTAATATATCTGAGATTTAACTTAACCCATCTGTAAAATGGGTATAATGCTATTTTTCCATTCCATCCACATTGTTATTTTCTTTGGTCATAATAGATGTCAAAATAAGCTTAATTATTAATACAAAAACACAAAACATAAGGTTTTATTAAAAATGACAGGAATATACATAGTTCCTGATAGCTGCTATTATAAAATACTACAAACAAAAACATCTAAAACAGGTCACAAACATAAGAAAAGTAGTTTATAAAAACAAACAGATTAAAAAACAAAGAGAAAAAAGATTACAATAACTTAATGGCAAATAATTTAAAAATAAAAAGTACATGTTAATGTGCATCACTCTATGTTAAATCCTAGGAATACAGGCAAATTACTGGGAGATCATTTTCCTATCCATGTGCAACTTGTCTTCATGCACTAAAATTTCATCTACCTACATTACATAAACTAGACTTGGCTTTATTAAACAGTTTCCTCATTGATTTTTTCTAGCTTGAAGGTAAAATTTGGATTATTTTCTTAGCATTTTATTTTATTATTTTCCTTCATGGCTTACGGTGGTAAAAAGCTCAAACAGTATGAAAATATGTATTGAAGATAAGACTTCTTTTATTCCCAAACCCCAGTGATATCTTCTCTCCATGACAATTTAGTTAGAATTTTAAATATAACATTGTAAATGTAGGCTCTGCATGTATCTCCACAGCCTTTTCCTTATTAACATAATAGCCTATTTAGGTCATAACAGGAAACAGAAGGCACACTCAAGTTCAGAAAATTAGAGGACGGTTTCTTTACTGATCATCAAATACATGGTAATGCTACAGAAGCGCCACAAGGAGATAGCTGTGGAGAAAGTGAGTGGCCACCTGAACTTGGAAGGGAGAAGTCACGTAGGGCAGTGAAGCAGCTAGCAGGGAGGGGATGCACTTGTCAGTCTCACTTTCCTTTCCTCTGGTCCGTGCTGGCGCTCCTCACTGGCCAAAGCCACCAGCAGCCAGAGGACCTAGGAGCCCAGTGATATGTGCCATAGAAGCTGATCTTCAAGGGCAAGGAGCAGAGTGGAGAGTGGAGAGTAGATCAGGATGAGCAACTGCAAGAAATCTGCCAGTTACTCTCTGCCTCTCGCTTTTTACAGTTAACCGTGTATGTCGGAGGTAGGTCCATGTATCAGTACATATAGATCTCTCCCACTCTTCTGAAAGAGGTAATCATTGCATAGATGAAATGTAATTTTTTAATTGGCCTTTATTGCTAAACATTTAGATTGATTCCCTGTCTTTTGCGAACACAAACACAGCAACAAATATGCTTGTACATATGTCTTTACGAACATGGCGTGCTATAGCTGTTGTATAAATTCCTAAAGTGAAATTGCTTCCTCATTAATTTAGGGGGCCAAAGTGGATTTTGGGTATTTCTCCAAACAGAAAAATAAATAAATAAATAAATAAATAAATAAATAAATAAATAAATAAAATAGAACTGCTCTCCAATTTTAGCATGAAGTTGTCAAAATAGTTTTGAGAACGTATTGCCCCCAAATCTAAATTCCTTATTGCCTAAAAACCCACATTTTTTTGACTTGGTAGAATAGCGTAGAAGTTAAGAACATGTACCCAGGAGCTGGAGAGCTTGATTCTGATGAATGACCTTGGGCAAGTTTAGCAAGGTCTCTGTGCTTCAGATTCCCTTTCTGTGAAACGGGGATGCGAATAATACTAGTAGCTCCTGCCAAGGACTTTCGGAGGCTTAAGTGAATGGATGTAAGGAGAGTGCTTACACCAGTGTGTAACATTACACAAGGTTGCGCTCTTTCCCAGGAGGTAGAGGGCAGAAGGAGGTCTCTGATCAGCTAGGAGTCTCACAGGAGACCTCTCTCACCAAACTGTCTTGAGAACATTTCAGTGAGTTCTGAAATCAGGTACAGTCCTTCAGCTGCTCTTCTAGGTTGTTTAGCTTTTAAGATGTGGTGTGTGGAAATAGAATAGGGCTTAGTCTAGAGCTAATTATTTCCCACTAATGGTGAAAGGTATTTCCAAATACTCTACAAAATGCACCATTAATTAAGTATTTTCTAATCTGGCTGCTGGACACACAAGCTATGTCCAGCCCTGTGAGAGCACCTGGGACTATTTCATCTAATCATTTTGGATCGCCCTTTTCCTGGCCTCAGCTGGTTTCCTCATACACTTGTGCTGACCAGTATTTTGCTGAATCTTCAGGGGCATCCCCTGCTGACCTTCTGAGTTCTCTCTCAGCACAGCCCTCACTTCTCTTGGACTTGGTCCTGGAACTCTGGCTTCTTCACTCTCCCCAGACCCTTATCTCCACTTCCTGGACTGTTTGTTGGGCTCTGAGTTTCACCTCCTTGCACTATGGGTTGGAAACTCTCTCAAGGAAATAAGTTGTGCTGATAGCAGAATTCATATCATGTGTTCCCCTTTGCCCAGAGCGCACTGATCTTCACTGCCTGATATAGTTACTTGAAAACTGTTGTGTTTTTTTGCTAATTATTATATATATATATTATTTTTAGAGAGAGAAAGGGAGACGGAGAGAGAAAAATATAGATGTGAGAGCTTAAGGTGATCAGCTGGCTTCCCATTTACACGGCCCCAAATGGGAATTGAACCTGTAACCCAAGCACATTCCCTGAACAGAATCAAATGGCAACCCTTTGGTGCATAGGATGACAGCCAACTAACTGAGCCACACTGGGGCCAGGAATCTTTTTCCTTCCCTTCCCTTCCCTTCCCTTCCCTTCCCTTCCCTTCCCTTCCCTTCCCTTCCCTTCCCTTCC
Source organism: Pipistrellus kuhlii (assembly GCF_014108245.1). NCBI lineage: Eukaryota > Metazoa > Chordata > Mammalia > Chiroptera > Vespertilionidae > Pipistrellus > Pipistrellus kuhlii. Next base: position 56,377,420 of record NW_023425404.1, read on the forward strand.
CTTCCCTTCCCTTCCCTTCCTTTCCTTTTCTTTCCCTTCCCTTTCTTTTCCTTCCTTCCTTCCTTCCTTCCTCTTCCTTCCTCCCTTCCTTCCTTCCTTCCTTCCTTTCTTCCTTCCTTCCTTCCTTCCTTCCTTCCTTCCTTCCTTCCTTCCTTCCTCCCTTCCTTCCTTCCTTCCCTCCCCTCAATGTCTTTTTTTTATTTATTTATTTCATTTTCATTTATTTGCTTTTTTTTTTTTTTTTTCTTCAGTCAAGAGGGTAAACCCAGGTCCTGCTCACCTTGTTTGGAAACAGAAATGTTCCTATCCTGTTTGTTTGTTTGTTTGTTTTTTATGATTCTTTTTTTATCACTTTTCCACCCTTTCATTGGGTTGAGTATTTAATTTCTTTCCTGTACTGATTTAAAAGTAGTAGGTTTATTTCTAGTTGTTGGGTTTTTGTTTTGTTTTGTTTTGTTTTTTTTTGTGTGTGTGTGTGTGTATGTGTGTGTTTATCCTTAAACTTTTAACTCGCAGACTTGAATTAACTAGTTCTAAAATGAATCAGTATCTTTACCTTCACTTCAGGCAGATTTAATAAAACTTTAATTCTTCCTATTTTACCAATTTTGTTGTCTCAAATTTCAATTCTACTATTTTATATTATCCCCCAGGTTAATTAGCATTATCATTATTATATCAGGTTGGTGCTTATTTAGGATTGCTCACATATTATTTATTTTCTTTGTTCACTAGTTTTTCTTGTATTCCACTCATTCTATATGTGTTAAATTTCCAGTGGAGTTGTGCTAATAATAAATTATTTTATTTTTACTAAAAATGTTCTTTATTGAATAATTATTTATTTGACTATAGATTTTGATGTGGATAATTATTTACTCCCAGGACTTTAAATACATTTTGCAATTATCATCTTTTATTTTTTAATCATTATTGAGAAGTGTGCTGTTAGTTTAATACATACTGCCATGAATATGTTATGTCTTTTACTCTGGTTTTCTTTAAAATAACTTCTATGATTTAGTGTTCTACAATTTACTACAATATGTCTAGCTACCTTTAGGTCAATTTATTTTGCTTAGGACCAATTGTGATGCATGAATTTAATTCTTCAATTCTAGAATATTCTCTTGATAATATCACCTTAAATATTATTTCTTTAATATATTTTCTATTTGTCCTAATATTAGACAAGTTTCTGAAATTTTTATTTTATCTCCCATGTTTCTTTAATATATTTCATCTCTTTATTTCTCTTCCCTTTGTTTTGAGAAATTTATTCTGTTCTATTTTCTATTTCTTTGCATCTGTTTGCTACCTCTTGAAAGTTCTTTTAACTCATTTTTATTCATACTTTTGTACTTTAAAATAATTTTAAATACTTGTTATAAAGTTGCTATTTTCTTTTATGAAGCTTTTGAGATTTAATCCTGCTGTCTGAGTGCTAACCCTATCACACAGTCATGGCAGATTGCTTCTTTTTGTATTTCATAATTTTGGATTGTCACCTCATGTCATCTGAGCTTTATTTGTGGAAATTCTGCATCTTGTGTTGAGAGTGTATTTTTCTAGAGAGGTTTTGCATTTGCTTTTCCCAGCTGGTCTAGTAATATTACCCACACAGAACAACTTTTCTCATTACTTTCTTTTTATAGTTATATATTTATTTACTTATCTATCTACTTATTCTCATATTGTCTTTTTGACAAGATGCCTAGATCATGCATTATAAACCTTGTGTGTATTTAATATATTGCATATATACATCATATGTATAGTAAATGTAAATAAATATGGACATAAATAAAACCTTTGTGAGAGTACAAATTCTCAAGAAATATCCCAGTGACTTTATTTTGTTGATTGTGTTTGTGTTTCTTGGCTAGTTCCACACTATTTTAATAATTTCCACCTTATATTATGCTATGGCCCAGAATGAAAAAATATACCTTATTTATTTATTTAAATATATATTTTATTGATTTTTTACAAAGAGAAAGGGAGAGGGATAGAGAGTTAGAAACATTGATGAGAGAGAAACATTGATCATTTGCCTCCTGCACACCTCCTACTGGGAATGTGCTTGCAACCAAGGTACATGCCCTTGACTGGAATCAAACCTGGGACCTTTCAGTCTGCAGTCCAACACTCTATCCACTGAGCCAAACCAGTTAGGGTATACCTTATTTATTAACCTGTTCATTTCATCCCATATTCCATACTTATTGTTTGAAAAAAATAAGATTCTTCATAATTTTGCTGCCAATAGGTACACATTTTTAGGTCTATCTTTTCACAAACTATCTAGTCCTTCAGAAGTTGGAGATCTTATAAACCCAGTCAAGTATTTGAAAAGATGTATGCAATTTATTAAGTGGAAAGTTATATTAATTAGCTATTATTACTTTGAAACAAATGAAATTTTGCCAAGAAGCTTTTTCTTCTGTATCACATGCCTGTAAACCTATTAAACCTGCTCTGCTCTTTGTGGCTTTCAGAGCATGTACTCAATTGCTCTGGCAATTATACAAGAGGTTGTTATAATATTACATTTCTTTTTCTTTAATATTTCTTTTTAAAATATTTTTATTGATTTCAAAGAGGAAGGAAGAGGAAAAAGGAGATTGAAACATTAATGATGAGAGAAATTTATCGATCGGCTGCCTCCTGCATGCTCCACACTGGGGACAGAGCCTGCAACCCAGGTATGTGCCCTGACTGGGAATCCAACTGTGACCCATGCCAGCCAGGCAATATCATATTTCTTTAATTAATAATGAGGTGTGGATCTCATTTATTCAATTCTTGTTTAATTTTTTCATGAACTTGCCCTTTTGGAGGTAACATATCTTTTTGATAATGTAATTTTTCCTTCCATTTTTATTTTTAAATTAAATTAAATTTTTTAATTTAATAAATTTTTATTATCAGATTATTACAATTGTTTCTCCTTCTCTCCGCCCCCCCATAGTTCCCTTCCACCCAATTCCCACCCTACCCTTTGCCCTTACTCCCCACCTTATTGTCCTCATACATAGGTGTACGATTTTAGTCCAGTCTCTTCCTGCACCCCCATACCATTTCCCCCTGATAATTATCAATCCACTCCCTTTCTTTACCCCTGATTCTATTATATTCACCAGTTTATTCTGTTCCTCAGATTTTTAATTCACTTGATTTTTAGATTCACTTGTTGATATATATGTATTTGTTTATCATAATTTTTATCTTTACTTTTTTTCTTTCCCCCCCTCTTCTAAAAGAATACCTTTCAGCATTTCATATAATACTGATTTGGTGGTGATGAACTCCTTTAGCTTTTTCTTATCTATGAAGATCTTTATCTGCCTTTCAATTCAGAATGATAACTTTGCTGGGGAGAGTAATCTTTGTCATAGTTCTTGCTATTGATCACTTTGAATATTTCTTGCCACTCCCACCTGGCCTGCATAGTTTCTGTTGAAAAATCAGCTGATAATCATATGGGTGCGCCCTTATAGGTAACTGTTTTTCTCTTGCTGCTCATAAGATTCTCTCTTTATCTTTTGCCCTTGGCATTTAAATTATGATGTGTCTTGGTGTGGTTCTCTTTGGATTCCTTTTGTTTGGGGTTCTGTACACTTCCTGGACTTGTAAGTCTAATTCTTTCACCAGGTGGGGAAAGTTTTCTGCCATTATTTCTTCAAATAGTTTTCAGTATCTTGCTCTCTCTCTTCTTCTGGCACCCCCATAATTCTGATGTTGGCACGTTTGAAGTTGTCCCAGAGGCTCCTTACACTATCTTCAACTTTCTGGATTCTCTTCTCTTCTTGCTTCTCTGGAGGAGTGTTCTTTGCCTCTTTGTATTTCAAATCTTTGACTTGATTCTTGTGTTCCTTAGTCTGCTGTTGGGTCTCAGTATAATATTTTTTTTATTTCAGTCAGTGTATGTTTAATTTCTAGTTGGTCTTTTTTTCATATCCTCGAGGGTCTCATTAAATTTATCGGCCTTTTCCAGGAAATTCTTGAAAAACCTTATAACCGTGGTTTTGAACTCTATATCCAGTCTTTTGTTCCCCTTCATTTCTTTCATTTAAGATCTATTTCCTTGTCTCAGCATTTTCACTGCTTCCCTGAGTTGGTAGGGTGGCTTTGTGTGCTTGGTGTCCTATATGGCCCAGTGGGTCAGCCTCCCCAGTTACCTGAGGTAGACACATTACCTTTCCCCTTTGTGTACTATGTGTACAGCCTTGTTGTAGTTAAGTCTTGATTGTTGTTGGTATCACTGGGAGAAATTGACCTCCAGGCCAATTGGATGTGAGTATCAGCTGTGTCTATGCCAGGATACCTTCTGTATTGGAGACAGTCTTATAGGATCAGATTTGCAAAATTGCAAAAGCCTCTGAGCTCAGCTTGGATGGGGTGGAATCTCAGGGCTGAGCCAACAGTCTTGGCTTCCCATCAGTCTTGCCTTTGTGCACGTGCCTAAGACCTCTGCCTTCCATGCTCCCCTGAGTTTCTGCCTGACAGTCCAGATTCCCCCTGTAAGAGTGTGGGCACCCCAGGGGCTTGCCCTGAACTGGGTTTCAGTGCTCATTGCAGTCTAAACTGGGATTCAGAGCAGTCAGGAGCTTTAGACTCCTTCTGCTAGGGAAGGTCTGTGCAACCTCCGCAGCCAAACCTTTCTGCAGTCACTCATTCTCATGCAACTCTAGACCCTGCCCGCTGTGGCTCCCGGCTCCCCTGAGTCTCTCAGTCTCTGAGTCTCTGGGTGCCTTTCTCTACAGTCCAGACTCCACCCCTATGAGCCTGGGTCCATGGGGTTTCAGCAGGGGCTGGGATTTAGTGCAGTCAGAACTGGGATTCAGTGCAGCCAGGGCCTTCCTTTCCGCTCCCACCAGCCAGGCACTCAGCTGCCCTTCCTCTCTGCACGCTCGTCTCCCTATCTCAGCACTTTGTGGCTCCCCTGATCCGAGAGCCTCTCTCCTTCTTTCTAGTTACAGATTTCCCACTCCGCCAGCTTTCCTGTAGTTTTGAATGATGTCTGTTCTGTCTTTTAGTTGTTGTTTTGAGATTGTTGTGCAAGGCAGCAGTTTAGGCACTTACCTAGGCTGCCATCTTGGTTTCCACTCCTTCCACTTTTTAAATCATCAAAATAGACATCATTGCATTTCCCATGGAAAATATTTAAAGTCAGCTTGAACAACATTATAAAGTTTATTATGATCATTGAAGTATTGCTCTCAAACTTTAATGTGTATCAGAATTACCAGAAAAGACTGCTAATGATAGAGATGTCTAGGCCTTAGTGGAGTCCTATTGAATCAGATTCCTCAGAGATGAGGCCTGTATTTTTATCAAGTCTCCCTAGATGATGCTTGTAAAGGCGAATGTTTAGGAACCATTGAAACAGATTGATCTTGGCCAACAAATTGTATTAGCATAAATGATGTTTCTAATATTACTCTTCCATATTCATTTTACTTTAAACAATATTTTCTTCCAGGATTTATCAGGAAGATTACTAAACAATAAGCCTTATATAGAGTGCTTAAACTATTGGATTTAAGTTAAAAATAATGTAACTTTTTTCCAGTTGATGACTTATAAAATACTTCAGAAAATGGGGTTCAGATACTATTTATTTCTTTAGGGCATCTGCACAGATTCAATCCAACCATTATAAGCAGTAGTGTCTTGAGTCAGTCCGGTTAGTGTCTAACCACTTTTTCTAATAGAATTCTTGAATTTCACGCTAGCCAATCTTGTCTTGTGTCCACCTATAAAAAGTCTGGTTAATTTTCTAATAATACTAGAGAGCTTTTTCTGACAAGTTGTGTAACACAATAGGGCAGTTTCTTTTAGACTGACATTGAGAAACTGCTTTCTGTTCCTCAATCCGATGGTTCATTGGCTTATTATTTTAAATTGGGCACAATGAGCTCCCCAGGATGACTTTCCTCCAGCGTTGACTGCTCTCGCCATTGGCTGATCACACAACTGACCATACTGCCACTTGTTTCTGGTCCTTGAGGCAGGAAACCTGACTCAGTGTTCCATAATGAGAGGGAATATTGCAGCATCTCGGTTTAAAGGAGACTTTCTTTGCTTGATTGCTTGCTGTAGGGTTATGTAAACAAAGTGGTCAGAAATTTTCTTCTCCTTCTCATGTTTTCTTCAGTGTTTATGATTCCTTTTTATTAAAACAATACTTTGATAACCAATACTTCTTTGCCTATTGAATTCATGACTTCCCCCTCTTCCATTTGCTAAGTTGTAAATTTATTGATATCGTTTGTCTGTATTTTATTTTTTAAGCAAAGGTGCTTTAAGCCAGTAACGTTCCTTTGGCAAATCCTGGCTGACATCTGCTATTTTGTCTGAGAGTTTTAGATTTATTCTGTATCATTTTCTATTTTGTTGATAGAAAGTTATTTGAAAATTTTTTTTATATATATTCTGAGATTCAGCATCAGGCTTTGATGCACATACTCAGAACACTGTTGACCCTGTTCATTAATATGTGTATGTTTAACTTTGTGGACTTCACAGTTAAAAAAAATTAAGAGACTTCAGCAGAGGGGAGGGCATTGAGATGTATTTTTCTTCTCTCTGTCCTTTTCCTAAGACGATAGTTGCAATTAAGTACAATAGAAAGCAATGTGTAGGCACATGCCTTTCTTGCAGCAAATCATATTCTCCTAGCAGGAATGGGAGGTGCCCGCGATGTGAGCAGCTGCTTCTCGTGGATGTTGTCTGATCTGGCTTCCATTATGTTTGTAACTCTTTTCTGAACTCTCTTAACTCTTGTAAGATAGCCTCTATAAAGGAGGAAGAGCCATCTCAGTGATGGATTTTAAGTTATTTAACATGCAGGCATGAGTAATTATTTTTATACCCAGCTAGTTGTAACTCATTATTAATAACTTGTATAACATACATTCAATTATGAGTATACTCTGTCAGCTCTTGGAATGATGCCACTTTAGAGATTAAACTTGGGGCGTCTATTAGATAAACTTCCCATAAAATGACTTGTTTCTATTATTTCAGCATTCATCTGTGGGAGAATATGAAGGAGCCATTTCTAATCTTACTAGAAATTCTTATCTTCCAAGGTATCCAGTAACCAACCTTGGAGTGAAATAAAATGGAGTGAGGAGGCAAAATATTTGGATTCACCTTGATACCTGACTTTTATACATGAAAACTTCATTATCTGATTATGTGTGTCTAAGTTCTGAAGTTATCAGACAGTTTAAAGAAAAGTGGTTATTACCTAGAAATATCCATGACCAAATGAACTATTTGTACAATTAGTTCCTATCCAACTACCTTCCCTGGTTTAGCAGAACAAATATATGGGCCTATCAGGTCAATACCCTAGACAGTCTCTCACTAGCAAATATTATAAAAAGCTATGATTTGACATATATTTATAGATATCTGTAGAATTCAGTTAACAACTAGAGAAAAGAAATCAACCAGGAGAAAAATACTAAATAGAGGATATGAATATAATGGATTTAGTGAGACCTTTGGGAAGAAACAATTTAAAAACACTCAAATATTCTCCAAGGAATAGCAATGTGCTCCCAGACTGAAATGTGAAATGCTGGGTGTATTATGTTCTCTTTCAGTGTTGTTAGGAAAGTTACAAACCCCACCCCCCAAAAAAATCAATATTTGATTCACTGCATTGAGTAGAAAAATATGTAAAGTACTGTTACTTATAAAATAAAGTACACTTGCTTTAATAGTTTTAACTTGCATTAAAAATAATTCTAAGCAAATGTTTTTGAGTTATTGACTATCATGGTTACATTTTAAATGGATTCACTGGGAGGTGGCTTTTGCTGTCACCAATGAACTCCAGGGGTGCAGACTCCCTGTGCAATGAAATGGGCCACTTTCATCTTCCCTTTTGCCCTTCTCCACTCTCCACTTCCTCGTTCCCTTCCTTCCTTGCTCTCTCTACCTCTGTCTTTGTTACACTTCAATGTTCTTCCTTGCTAGCCATGATCCCTTCTCTTTTGGTCAGGCTCCAGCTCCCCAGGAAGCAGATGGGCGAGCGTGTGCAGTCAGTCCCCTGAGAAGCTCGAGACCTGGTGACTTCCGTGCAGTTTCATTTTATTAGGAGGCACAGAAAAATACATTAATATATCTACATCCTCTCCCTTGTTTCTAACAGTTTCAAACATGGAATCGTAGCTTGTAAAGACTTATTTTAAATTTACCTCCTAAGGAAAGATAGAAATTACCTTAGTATCAATTAGCTAGCCTCATCTGAGGAGGAGAATGAAGGCAACGAGTTACAGGAGAGAGAAAGGAAAGTGCTTTCTGAGAAGGTTTGATACTTTAGGAAGAATATCACCTGATCTGTGCTTGACACTTGGCCTGGTATTTTACACATGGTAAATAAATGCTCAATAAATATTTATTAACCAGCTGGAGGAGACTGTGCCAGGCCCGTGTTTCAGCGTGGTGTCTGTTCACCTCCAGAGCCAAGCCAAGGGAAAGCCTGGCACGAGGGCACACCTTTTGTTGACTGATTGTTTACTACAGAGATTCACGCTTCTCCACTCCACGTTAGAACCACCAGGGCAGCTTTCAATTCTGATGCCCAGGCCACGCCCCACACCAAACCTCTGGGGTGGCGGCCAGCACTAGTGTTTATGAAGCTCCCCCAGTGATCCCAATGTGTAGCCAAACGTGAAAACCACGGTCTTGTGATCATTATCATGTGTCTGGTCAGCTTTCAAACCCATGTTAGCTACTAGTTTTTACAGCTGTAAGGGTTAAAACATGTCATGTGGATTCATTTTTAATTGGTGTACTTGGTTTTTCTTCTCTTATTGCTAACGAATGGAAAATATTATTGGCATTTCCTCTCTTATTGCTAATAAATGGAAAAACAAAACACCGTGTTAGATGATGTTACCACTCTATCCTTTCCTCTCGGTGGATTCTTCATGGTCCTGAGGTTTCAAATAGTCCCTATAACTGTCTACAGTGGACATGCACACGGCAATTCAATTCTCCTGGGGAGACTCACCATCATCCTGGCGTAGGAGACTGCAGAGTGCTCAGCCTGGATGCTATAAGTCCTGGGGTTTAGGCTTGGGACCCAGTGCAGGCTCTCTCACCAAGGGAGAGCTTTTGCACCTGCACACTTCTTAGGTGGGGCAGGCATAGCTTCCTCTGGGCTTTATAGCACCTGATGCTCTTTAACCAGAAGGGCAGCTCTTTTAAAGACCCTGTGGCTGGAGAAGCTGAGGAAGGCCTGCCTCCAGGCTGTCCTCTCTCCCGGGGTCCGCTTCATGGTCTTCATGGTGCTGTCAGGCTCATGCCCAGAGACAGGAAGGATGAAACGCATCTCTGGTCGTCTGCCCCACAATTCTCACTTTTGGGGTGATAAGCAGCACGAAATATAGGAGCTGGACAATGTGGAGTCTCCCCATCAGAATGGGATTCCCTGTATTGGGGTCTGCTGTAGGAAGTTAAAGGAAGCTATGTGAGACCTCAGAACCACACAGAATCCACCTTGGGAAGCCCACAGTCAGCCCAACCCCATCAACGATAGCCACGTATGAGCCTGGAAAACAAATGAAGCAGACAAACTCCTGCTCTGGCAATACGCCTACATTTTAAACCGTGCACATTGCAGAAAACACTCGCTGTGATGTAATGTAAACATTGACTTACAAGCTGTGGTGTGCTCCATGTTTGTGTTGTTTAAGTAGCTTGTTGAAACTGAAGGGGAGAGAGATTTATCATCTTATACAAGTCAGACAATGTTCAGGGGAAGGAGGCATTTCGGGAGAAGCCTGTATTTGGTCTTAGTAAGCAGTGAAATGAAGCAAGAGGGTAACCTTTGGAGAAAAGAGATTCATCTACCCAGGAAAGCTAAGTTACTGTAATAAAGAATGGCATAGAGGTGTAAACTATGTTTGATGCCTCTACTAAGCAAAAGATAGCTGCAAACTCTTCTAAATATATTCGTTTAAAATAGTATTTTGACCTTATAACAACATAGCTAATACTTACTGGGTGCAAATCACATATACAACCATTTACTCCTCAGGACGGTTTTATGTCACGGGTAGGCTCTTACCCCTGCTTCACAGATGAGGCGTGGAGAAGTTGTGCAACTTGTCCAAGGCCACAAGGTTAGTGTGTTGCGAAGCTGGAATTTTAGCTGAGGTAGCCTGGCTCTGGGTGCCATGTGCATTAGTTGAGTTTGTTTTGTTATTCCCTTTGATATCATTGGTGAAATTGCTTATTTTACTTTCTTGCAACCAGATAAAAACTTGTGCTCTGAGTCACTTAATTCTGTTCATTTGAGATGAATGATAATTATTAATGGTATCAAGTGATGTTTATTCTGCTGGTTTGATATAATAAATTGATAATTTCTAACGGCATGCGAGTATCAATTGATTTATTTTCCTGAAGTGAAAATTAGATTTAGTATTTGATATTCTTACTTTGATAAAGATTAGAGAACTAACAACTATTTGGGAATTCCAATTTATTTAATTTCTATAATTGTTAAGCCAGGCTTATTTGGAAAATTTGAAGTGAGGAAATTTTATGCAGAAAATAGAGAAGACTACAATGGCTTGAAGACATTTAGAAGTTATACAGATTGTGGACCTTCCTGGCAGGCATCCTGCAACGGGAAGCAAGTGAGGTTAGACTTTACTATAATTGCTTCAATTGACTCCTCAAAATTTGTGCTGTTGCTTTTGTTTTTTTTTAAACCACAGTTACAATTGAGAATATCCTAGATATTCAGAATTTAAAGATCTACAACACCTAGATCTGGCCCACAGTAGGCATGCAGTAAATGTTTGTTAATTAGATATTACAGAATGAATTTAAATCACTGCCACAAGGTAGAAAACAGACTCAAGTTCTCTCTCTCTCTCTCTTTTTTTAAATTTTTTTTAATTAATATATTTTATTGATTTTGTACAGAGAGGAAGGGAGAGAGATAGAGAGTTAGAAACATCGATGAGAGAGAGTCATCGATCAGCTGCCTCTTGCACACCCCCTACTGGGGATATGCCCGCAACCAAGGTACATGCCCTTGACCGGAATCGAACCCGGGACCTTTCAGTCCCCAAGCCGACGCTCTATCCATTGAGCCAAACCGGTTTCGGCTCTTTTTTTTAATATTTAAAAATATTTTATATTTTTCTACCCAAGTTGCATTTGCCAACATCATCAATGAATATTAAATGAATTGGTCAGATTCAGCTACATGGCATTTCAGGTAAAAGATTTTCTTGAAAGAAGACAGACTTCCTCAAGTCATGTCCTCAACTTACATTTTGAGTTTCCATTTCTAGTGTCAGTATGGTTGGTCTTTCACTGGTACTCCTTTAAAAAACACACCCCAAAACTCAACCCTACTCCTTCAATTGTTTGGAATTGTTACTTTCAACCTAAAAGCTCATATAAATGGGCATTTTATCAAGTCACCTAAGTTGAATTTCTGTAGTTTTTAATTATGCTCTTTTTAGAAAAAAATAAGTAATTGTACTAAAAAATCTCGTCTCTCCTGTCTTTTCTAGATGATCAATGCTCAGAGCCTCTAAAGTCTGGAAGGAGACTCCTCCCAGCTCATATCTCCACTAAAGAAATATTCACTGAGGCTCATGAATCCCCAGCCCCTTTGTAGGTCAGCATTTCCATTCTTCCATGTATTTCCCACCCGTGGTATTCTTCCTGCTCTTTCTACTCAATCTTATAGTGGAGACTGGCCCCCGAGGAGACAAACCAAAACAAACAGAAAACCAAGCTGGGTGTCAGGCATCCCTGTCAGCCTCTCTGAGCCAGTATCTGGCCCCAGGGAAACCAGAGGGGACATGGTGCTCTGGCTTCTGCCCTGTCATGACGCAGCTAATGTTGGCCTGGCAAGCGGTGGGTGAACCTCAGGTAAATATTGGCCACATGACCGCATGGCTTTAACCCAGCCCCCTGTGGAACTGGAAGCAAAATCCCAGGAGGGGAGCAACGACTTGACCTCAAAAGGGCCCTCACAGGGAGCAGCTGAATTTCCTAGCCTGAAATGAAGAGCCCACCCCCACCCTCCCTGGAGCCTGGCGTTGGGAGCACAGAGTGACCTGAAGTTCTGATTTTCAGTCTGCAGCTGAAAGGTGACGTCGAGAAATCAATTTTCTGCTTGTCCTCTTGTTTAGTCAAGGGGAGAAATTTGCTGCTTCTAAAGGCTTGAGGGCCTGACACCACTTCGAGAGAGCTCTCCAGGATCACAGGTTAAGGTATCTTCTGCATTAGCTTGCCCTCCCCGCACTGCAGAAAGCCTTGACCTTGACCTACAGGGAATTTCCTTCCTGGAGGAGGGCAGGGAAATTCCGTTTCCATGTTAACCGAGGGAGGGAGGTCTCCCCCTGTCACTGCCCACCGCTGTTAGCTCTGCGGGCTCCGGGAGCCCAATTATGTGTGGAGCCTCAGAAAGGGAGCCAGCGTTCAAACGAATGTGTCGAAGGCTCGGACACAGGCCCTGTCAACAAATAATGGACCGTGCTGGTGTGCTGGCATCCACACTTGTGGTTTGGAAGATTACCTTTCAAAGTGGACTCACTGTGCAGTTGGAAATGAGCTGAGACCCCCATTTCTGTCGCTTTCCTGCTTGGATGGTCTAGATGCCATCGGCAGAGGCAGCCGAGGAAAATAACAGCAGGGTTAACTGTTCATGCAAGTGTAATCATAGTCTTTAACAGAAGAAGAGTAATTACCTTTGTCTAGTTCTCCCTGCTGTAAAATGGAATGGAATAGGGACCACTGCCTACTGAGGCCTGCACCCCGCTTCTCCTCTCCAACACATGCGGATGCCTCCGAATCACCTTTTGATCACCCGCTAAATTCACATCTTAATTTTGAAAAATCCATTACCGCGGGCCTGATTCCTCGAATGCGTTTGACAGCTCTCAGGCCAGTGTTATTAGGCAAGAAATCTCAAAGCCCCTGGAGATTTACAGCCTGGGAGATCACAGAGCGGGAGTGGGTGCCGTCCCGTCCCCCATCGATTCTCCAGCATCACGCTGACAGGAGCTCTCTGTGCGGCAGAAGGAAGAGCTCGAGAGGGGCGGCTTCACATGGAAATAGAAGCCCCTGTTAGCAGCCGGAAGCAGTGGTGCTGAAAAGCAATCGCTGGTGTCAAGAACTTTCTTAGCTGAGCAGTGCAGCTGGTGGCAATAAATAGCATTCTAATAAAGGAGGATGTGCAGTCCATGACATAAGTGCACCCTCTTTCAACCACCCAGCATCATTTACGAGACTATACACATCTGAAATGGGTTTCCCCCTGCATGTTCCTACATAAAAATGCAAAGATTTTGGTAGGAAGAGAAGATCTGCATTTTAAATCTAAGTAAAGTGGGGAGACCAGTGAGTAGGGCAGTGTTTTTTTTTTTTTTTTTTTAAGGACAGTGTGATACAAAACATTTCAGAGATGCTTTGGGCCTCACACTGTACAATTACTTGTATTCCTAAAGAGGACGGATGCTGTTTCTCTGTTATCGGGAATGCTGTATTTATGCCACGAGGCCTGATAGTGCTCCACCTTTTCCCAGAAGCTGAGAAAAGGCAAATGCATATATCGACTACCTCGGGCCACATTCTCAAACTACGAGCACATGTTCTTCCATAAGCCATTAATGAAATCCAGTCAATTTCACCTAATCCCTAAAATGGTTCTCAAGGAACTGTTGAAAATGATGAACCAGGAAAGCCACGGGTGCCATTAGAGAGGCTTAAACAACGGGGCTCATCTGACCTCTTAACTCATTGGCTCTGCGTGAGTAAATAAGTTATTAGTTTTGACATAACCAGTGGTTTATTTTATCATCTACTGCTGTTCTTTGTTACGTGTTCTATTCATACCACATGTTATTGCTCTTTATAATTATTGCGAAACACAGCAATTGCACAGACTGTATCATATCCCACTGGGATAAACATTGTGGATGAAGGACCAGAAGAACTTGCCTTTGACTTAAAGTTTCTCCCCACGGCTTTCTTTACATGAGAAAGATTTTTTTTTCCCCCGACGTCATTCACACAACTAACTCTATGTTTTAATGACTATGGAGCCACTTTGAATAGCACTTGATCCAGGGACTCTAAATGCCAATTTGTTTTCTACTGTGAGGTGTGTGTTCAAGCTTATGAAATGAATAGCTGGTTAATCTTCTATGCTATTACTCAAGATAAAAATCTACTGAACCAGAAAGCAAAATGCAGCCTTCACACAGCTGTTCTCTGAAAGCCATTTTGCCTTACTGGGCCTGTAAAGCTGTTTATTAATATCATATTTTTGCTTTATAAAGAAAGGGTATGGTAACCTCAGATGTCAATGAGACCCAACATCTTCTTTCAATTGTGTTGACTTTGAAACTCATTACTCAGAGATAGAAAGGCTGAATTTCTATTTCTTCAGGATGGAAGGGAATGTGTAGTGTTATAGCATAAAGACATGCTGCTCAGTGGACGTTATGTTATGTGTGTTAATTGTAAGTTCAAACCCACTGTAAATGAGGGCAGACATATTTCAAAGCATTTTCATCCTGGCGTCAGCAATGACTCCAGAGTAATGTGCATGTTTTAACATGTTCTAATTGGTAAAGAGAACAACACTTCATCTAATCAAAAGGTAGAGAGCTGCTAAAAGGGTTTGCTTCTCTGTGTCCCCTGAACTGCTAAGAACCAGATGGTTTCAGAGATTTTTGTATATGAAACGGATAATGATTTGAATCCAGTGGTTTCTGGAGAATTCGAGGCAGATGCCATCAGGATGTGCTTTAAAAGTTAAGCAGCAGTGATGAATTCCCCTAACTGTCTCTTAAAACACATATGAATCTCCAAGTCCACACTTTGATTTTGTGTATGAAGCTGATAGCTGTAAGTCAAAACAGGGGAACCGAGTTAGTCAAGATCTTAAATCGCTTGCATACCTCTCCTTCCTCTAAGTCAGCAACAGAGAAAATATGAAAGTTTATCTTACTTTGCAAGGAAACATAGATGAACATATGGTGAACATTACTCCTCTAAAAAATATGTTTTGGTCATGGCTGAATATTGCCCCTTTTATTCTGAAATCATTAGCTCAGGATTGACCTAACTTGACACACATACACCATTAAAGGAAGCGGTGATTTTAACAATCCTTAATTATGGTTTCACACAATAGGGACCAGAATACAGCTTTGCTGTTGATTGTGGGCGGGAATTCCAGAATTTTAAGTGCAGAAGTGGAGTTACAAGTGGGACCACTTTGATCCCCTCACATAATCCCACCATGCAGATTGAGGCTTTAGAACCATCTGAAGCTCCTTTTGAAAAATAGAGCTTAATGATGTAGTCTTTTATCAATAATCTTCAATACTTTCACTTATTTTTTATCCTCTACCAAGGATATGTTTGTTGATATTTTTAGAAAGAGAGAAAGGAGAGAGAGAGAGAGAGAGAGAGAGAGAGAGAGAGAGAGAGAGAGAAATATCAATGTGAGAGAGAAACATGATCAGTTGCAGCCCATACACACTTGATCAAGTGTCAAACCCACAGCCGAGGTATCGATATGTGCCCTGACGAGGAGTCAGGGCAATATTCTCACTTTTAATAGAACATGTGCTGTTCACTGCTCATAAAATTTGTGTGGTGATGTATGAGGTAAAAATGGGGAAAAAAATGTGAAGAACTACACCTAATATTCTACACCCAATGGCAATGAATCCCAAGTGTGGATTGCCACACCCGAACTCTCTGACTTCCGGATGCCTATTTTCATCTGTACACTTGTTTCCATGGCTCCTCCAGCATGATATGTTAATCCCAGACCTTTTCTTCAGGAGAATTTCCTTCCCATTCTCACTGCCAGGGGAAGCGGGGCTCTTCTCCCAATTTTCTTATTTTACCCTGTGGGATCTACAGATCTTGCTCTGGCCATTGGGAAACTTCAAGCCAACTCTGTCTCATATCCAGTGTGTAAATCACAGCATGCATTTTGAGTGCTACTTTTAATCATGACTTGCACTTATTTCTCTTCACTTCCATTCCCCCATTGATTTTATTTATTTAACCTATTGCAGTGTTTCTACCTGTCAGGCACTGCCAAATCAATTTATATAAAAAGGGGAGCATAAATAAATAAGCTAAAATTTTAAATGTCATTTTCCCCTCTATGATACAAGAGAAGATAATTCCATACTTAGTGCTATAAAGTAATGATTGAGTTTTTCCATTTCCTCAGCCACTATTTCTATTCACTCTCCTTTAAAAAGTATCTCTGGAAGCCACTCATTTTCTTGTTCCATCGCCTTGCCTTCATTCAGGTAAACCACCCAATTGGTCTCCCTTTGTAGGCTCTCATTTTAATAAGTTCTACTCTCAGGAATATGGTTATTAATTCCCTGCTTGCGAATGCAAGTATTTTTATTACTACTTCATTGCTTAACAAAACCTTTTAGTTGGCTTTGCACTTCCCATAGGCTAACATCTAGATTCTTGCCATGGGGCACAAGGCTGTTCCCTATCTGGCCCCAAGTTTTCCTCGGGCTTCCCTCCGTCCTCCTAATAACCCTGCATGACCATCACCCAACCACTCTGCACTGCTAGTGTGTCCTCAACATGATGTGTTCCTTTTCACATGACCCTGTCTTTGGATGTGTTATTCTCTTTGCCTGGAAAATATAAATGTCCCCGAATCCCTGGCCCACCTTTAAAAGAAAAAGAAAAAAAAAAAAAAAAAAAAAAAAGGCCGCTGCTTCCAGAGGCCCGAGTTTAAGTCCCACTATCTTCCAGAAAAACAAGTCATGAGTAGCCACTCCTTCCCACCTGGCACATTTGAATACGTCTCTCTATGGAAGTGCAGCCCCAGGGATGTTTTAGGTATTTGTTTACTTGCCTCTTTTTATTTTTTTAATTTTTATTTATTTATTTTTTTAATGAGACCTGAATTATTAATCAGTAGGGTGTTTTTACTCAACAGTGGCATGCAAAGATTTGGCACATTGTAGGTGTTCTATAAATGTTCGTTAAATCAGTGTATGGACAGATAGATGACAATAAATGAAGGAATAAGTTCATAAGTTTCCAATCTCTGGCCAGTGAGGGGTAGAACTGAATTTTCTTGTCCTGTTGAAAGCAAGCACAGGGTGAATTCAACAATTATCTTCTCTTGTATCATAGAAATATACACTTGAAGCCTAAAGGATCCTTTTAACCAATGTCACCCCAGTAAAATGAATGAAAAGAAATGATTATTTTCTCTACTGAGGCTCAATGCATGAAACTCGTGCAAGAGTAGGTCTGCCATCACCGGCTTCCCTCCAGCACCTGGGACCCAGGCTCCCTTCCAGCTGCCAGCAGGCACTCAGGACCCGGGCTTCCCTACCAGCCCGTTTTCTTCAGAAGGTTGTCCGGAAGGATGTCTGGTCTAATTAGCATTTTATGCTTTTATTATTGTAGACTACAGCCCCAGTGCACAAAATTCATGCACTGGGGTGGGGGCCACGGGGGAGGGTCTCCCTCAGGCCAGCCTGCACTCTCTCCAATCTGGGACCTGTCAGGGGATGTCCAACTGCCGATTTAGTCTCGATCTCACAATCCATGACTGCTGGGTCCCAACCGTTCACCTGCCTGATTGCCCCTAACTGCTTCTACCTGCCAGCCTGACCACCCCCTAACCACTCCCCTGCCAGTTTGATTGACACCTAACTGCTCCCCTGCCAGCCCGATTGCCTCAACTGCCTTTCCCTGCTGGCCCAATAGTCTCTAACTGCCCTCTCCTGCTGGCCTGGTCACCCTCAACTGTCTTCCCCTGATGGCCTGATCACACATAACTGCTCTCCCCTGCCAGCCTGTTCTTCCCTCATTGCTGTCCTCTGCCAGCCTGGTCGCCCCCAACTGCTCTCCCCTGATGGCCTGGTCACCCATAACTGCCCTCCCCTACAGGCCGGGTCACCCTTAACTGCCCTCCCCACAGGTCTTCCCCCACAACTGCCCTTCCCTTCAGGCCTGGTTACCCCCAACTGCTCTCCTGTGTCAGCCTGGTTGCCCCCAACTGCCCTCCCCTGCTGGCCTGATAACCCACAACTGCTCTCCCCTGCTGGCCATCTTGTGGCAGCCATATTGTGATCATATGGGGGTGGCCATCTTGTCTGAGGACATGATGGTCAATTTGCATATTACCTCTTTATTATATAGGATTAGAGGCCCAATGCATGAAAATTCATGCAAAAGTAGGCCTTTTTCCTCTGGGCTGCCAGCACCGGCTTTCCTCTGGCAACCAGGACCCAGGTTTCCCTCCCTCCAGCCGGCTGCAGGCACCTGAGACCCTGGTTGGCTTGCCCCAGGCCCTGACTTTGTCAGGAAGGACGTCCAGAATGACATCCGGAAGATGTTTGGTCTAATTAGCATATTACCTTTTTACTATTATAGATTATGAGCTTAATTGTGGTACCTCTAAGAAAAGATATGTTGAAGTTTAACCCCCAGTACTTCAGAATGTGACTTTATTTGGGAAATATGGTCACAATGGAGTAGGGTAGGTTCCCAGCCCAGTATGACTGGTGTCCTTTTAAGAATACAGCTGTGTGAAGACAGAGAGGGGGGATGCCATGTAACAATAAGGCAGGAATTGGAGTTAGGCAGCTGCAAGTCAAGGAATGCCAAAGATTTTGCTGGAAAACCACAGGAAGCTCCTAAGAGGCAAGAAAGGATTCCCCTACAGATTTCAGAGGTAGCATGACCTGCCAACACTTGACTTGAGACTTCTAGTCTCTAGTCCTGGGAGATAATAAACTTCTGTTGTTTGAAGTCATGCAGTTGGCGATACTTTGTTACAGCAGCCTTAGGAAACTAATACACCCTCTAAGGCAGTGATTTCCAACCTTTTTCATCTTATGGCACACATAAACTAATTACTAAAATTCTGAGGTACAGCCAAACATGTATTTTTTTAAATTTTAAATATATTTTTTATTGATTTTTTACAGAGAGGAAGAGAGAGGAATAGAGAGTTAGAAACATCGATGAGAGAGAATCATCAATCAGCTGCCTCTTGCACACCTCCTACTGGGAATGTGCCCGCAACTAAGGTACATGCCCTTGATGGGAATCAAACCCGGGACCTTTGAGTACGCAGGCTGATGCTCTATCCACTGAGCCAAACCAGTTTTGGCTTATATCTTTTTTGAATCTGACAAAAATAGGTATAATTTTTATTTATTCACACTGGATGGCTATTGTTGTGTTAGTTGTTGTCATTTTTAATTTGACAATCTAAGAAAAAAGAGGTCAGTGTCCCTGACTAAATATTCAAGTATTGGATGATTTTAAAATTCTGAAGCACACCAGTTGGAAATGGCTGCTCTAAGCTCATTTTAAAAGTGGGCATCATTTTTATACATTTCATTTTCATTTAGTTATGCTAATATACATAACTCACTACAATTTATATTAACTGCCACAAAGTTTCTAAACAGTGTTTCTATTACGTTTCAAATAAATACTGCAAATGCCATGACATAATTGACCTGAAGCACATTGATGCAGGAGATGGACTTCTCAGCACCATTAAGGCAGTAAAGTCTCTGTGACCAGAATTAATAAAGGTTTCTAAAAAAAAATCAACTCTAGGGAGCTGTCATTTACATACAGTCAAAATGAATCTATTTTAAGTGTAAATTCAATAAATTCTGACCAACAGACCTTTCAAAGAATCACCAGCACAGAACACAGAATATTTTAATTATCCCCAAAGTTTCATTTGTGTCCCTTCTCAATAATTCTTTCTATTCTCACCAGCCCTAGGAAACCCCACCAGCTCCAGTTCACAAAGATTAATTTTTCTAGAGTTTCATATATATGGATTCATAGTATTTGAGTCTAGCTTCTTCCACTAAATATTGCCGTATTTTTCGGACCATAAGACGCTCCGGACTATAAGACACACCAGTTTTTAGAGAAGGGAAATGAAGAAAAAAAGATTCTGAAACAAATAGTGTCCTAAAATATTTTATGTGCATTAAAACCCAACATCACAGTCATAAATACATGTAATCAACCCTGTAAAGTAAACAGCAGCATTATAGAACCATTTTAGAGCCGGGCAAGCACACAGAGACCACACAGAGCCGGGCAAGTAAAAAAACTTTTTTTTAAAAGTATATGTGTAGGCTATATTTGGACCATAAGACACAGGGACTTTTCCCCCCCACTTCTGGGGGAAAAAAAGTGCGTCTTATGGTCCGAAAAATAAGGTACCTTTTTAAGATTCATCTATGCTGTTGCATGTATCAATAGTACATTCTTTTTTATTGCTAAACTAGAGGCCCAGTGCACAAAATTGTGCACTGGTGGTGGTGGGGGTTGTCCCTCAGCCCAGCCTGCACCCTCTTGCAATCCAAGACCCCTTTGTGGATGTCTGCCAGCCAGCTTAGGTCTGATCACTCCGAGCCTGGGGAATAGGCCTAAGCCGGACCGTCAGATATCCCTCTCGCAGTTCGGTGCTCTAGTCAGCTGTGAGCCTGGCTTCTGGATGAGCAGTGCTTCCCCTGTGGAAATGCATTTGACCCCTAGGGGGCACCTCCTGCATTGGGCATCTGCCTCCTGGTGATCAGTGTGTGTCATAGCAACTGGTCATTCTGCTGGTCAGTTGATTTGCATATTAAGGTTTTATTATATAGGATACTAGTCCTATGTAATAAAAGCCTAATATGCAAATTGTCCCCTAGAGTGGGAGTTTGACCGCTCGCTATGATGTGCACTGACCACCAGGGGGTGACGTGAAACATGGTGGGCATTGGCAATGTGGCTCTGGCAGCAGGCGGCAGTGGAGGTGCTGCCAGCCCTGATGGACCCTGTTGAGAGCAGGACTGCACTGGGATGGTGGAACAGGTGAGTGGGTGGCGCCAGGCCAAGGCAGAGGGAGTGAGGCCCGAGTGTCTAGAGACAGTACCCATGCATGAATTTCATGCACTGGGCCTTTAGTGTATGAATATTCAGTAATTTGTTTATCCACTCATCTGTTGATGGACACTTGGGTTGTTCCCAGCTTTGGGCTATTATGAATTAAGTTTCTATGATTATTCATGTACAGTCATGAGTTGCATAAAGACATTTCTGTAAATTAAAGACCGCATATATGATGGTGGTCCCGTAAGACTACAATGGAGCTGAATTTCCTGTAAAAAATGGAAGGATAATGTGGCTCAGGAGGAATTTTTATTTTCTCTGACAGGAGGAATGTCTGTAGGGTATTGTAATAGGTTTCCTCTCATGCCCAGCACCTCAGTTTTGACTCACAGATTACATCCCATTCAGTCAGCCCTGACCTGTTTCAGCAAAAAGTAATCTGTCCCCTCAGCACTGCATAGGGTTAGGCTTAGGGTACCACAGCCTCCAGGTCTAGCTCGGTGGTCTTCAGAGTACATTAATGAAAACCCTTTGTTGAGGACCTACAATGCTGTGTAAGGACACAGGTTCCCAGGAGCTACCTTAACAAGTATTAAGTATCTCTAACACTTTAGTAAAAGCTTTCTGAGATAGTGTAGAGCCAGCCTGTCCCTGTCCTTTGGAAATATTTTCAGGTTATAATGATGTAAAAGCATAGATAAATTTAATTTCTTCCATAAATTCAATGCCAGAGAGAGCTCTTTGTTACAGATAGGGTTAATGAAACTAATATCACATTTCCAAAGTCAAAATAGTGAGACCTCAGTTCTATACCCTTCCCATGTTAAATAACCCCCTTTTTAAATGAATGCCACAAAGTTTCTTAATCTGACCACTGCTCCAGTATGCAATGGCCAAAACCACATCACCATGACAATCCCTGTGTTCTTTTTTTCTCCATCTTGATTTATTTTTTCCTACTGATTCTCAGGCACCTTTTATTCCTTCTTCACAGTCACTATTATGATCTATGCCTTTACCCAGCCAGTTTCTCCTCGATATTTCCAATAAATCCTGTGTACCTCCCTGTTCATGCAGCAGTGCTGACATATTTGATGTTCTATTTCTGATCCTGTTGGAAGGAACCAGGGGGAGGGCTGGTGGGACACTGTTTATACAGCCCCTGATAGTGTATAGTAATGCCTTAGACCAGTGGTTGGCAAACTCATTAGTCAACAGAGCCAAATATCAATAGTACAAAGATTGAAATTTCTTTTGAGAGCCAAATTTTTTTAAATTTAAACTTCTTCTAACAATGCTTCTTCAAAATAGACTCGCCCAGGCCATGGTATTTTGTGGAAGAACCACACTCAAGGGGCCAAAGAGCCGCATGTGGCTCGTGAGTGGCAGTCTGCTGATCATGGCCCTAGACTTTCACATTCACTCACTACACACCCACTGACTCACCCATAGCAACTTTGAATTCTAGAGGCTCCCTTCATGGTAAGTACCTCAGATAGGAGTATGATTTTTAAAGAAATCTTTTACACTATACTAGTGGCCTGGTGCACAAAATTCATGCATTGGGGAGTGTGTTCCTCAGCCCAGCCTGCATCCTCTCTAATCTGGGACCCCTTGAAAGATGTCCTACTGCAGGTTTACAGAGATAAAGCCTAAACCAGCAGTCGGATATTCCTCTCACAATCCAGGACTGCTGGCTCCAGCCATTCACCTGCCTGCCTGCTTGATTGCCCCTAACCACTCTGCCTGCTGGCCTGCTCACCCCCACCTCCCTTCCCCACTGGCCTGCAGGCCCCTTCCCCCCCACTGCCCTGCTGCTGGCCTGCTCACTCCAAACTGTCCCCCCGTTCTAATCACCTCCAACTGACCCCCCCCCACTTATGGCCTGCTCACCCCTAACTGCCCCCCCCCCCTCCCTGCTGGTCTGCTTACCCCCAATGGCCCCTGCCATCCCATCCTGCTCTGATCACCCCCTGGCAACCCAAGGTTCCAGCCCTCCTTTTTTTCTTTTTCTTTCTTTTTCTTTTCAGTACCTCTTTGAGTGGAGGCCAGGGCCAGCTGGAAGCAAGTACCTAGGATTTATTTATCTTCTATAATTGAAACTTTATAGCCTTGAGCAGAGGTCAGGGCTGGCCAGGGCAGGCGGGAAGCTTGGCTTCCTCCGTTGCCGGCACAATCCAAGCCTCCTGCTTGCTTCAGATCCATGGCCACCTGCCATCTGGGTTGGGTTAATTTGCATACACACTCCTGATTTGCTAGTGGGTGTGGCTTGGCGTAATGGAATGATGGTTAATTTGCATGTTTCTCTTTTATTAGTGTAGATTTTTATGGTACCTTTTCTATGTTTAAATATATTTTGATAAACAGATACCATTGTATTACGGTTGCCTACAGTATTCCATACAGTAACAGGCTGTATAGGTTTGTAGCATAGACCATATAGCCCAGGTGTGTGGTAGGCTGTCCCATCTAGGTTTGTGTAAGGGCATGCAATGATGCTTATACAATGACAAAATCATCTGAAACCATGTTTCTCAGAATGTATCCCCATTGTTAAGTGCCACGTTACTGTACACATCTGTGTTGACGTATGTTTTCATTTCTCTTGGATAAATACCCAAAAGTGGAATTTCTAGGGTACAGGGTAAGTGTATGTGAACATTTTAAGACAATGCTAAACTGTGCCAAAGTGGTACTCACCAAACCTGATATTGTCAGTCTTTAAAATGTTGGCTGTTGTAATGAGAGTGTATATTTTGTGGTTTTAATTTGTATTTTTCTCGTGACTAATAATGTTGAATATTTTCTGTTGTGCTTATTGGCCATTTGTATATCTTCTTTTGTAAAGTGTATAAATCTTTTGCTCAGTTTTTAGAATTATTATAGATGGCTTGAATTCTTATTATTGTGTTGTAAAAATTTTTAGATATATACTGGATTATGTTTTGCAAATATCTTCTCCCAGTCTGTGGCTTGCTTTTCATGGTCTCAGTGGTGTCTTTCAAAGAACAGAGGTTTTTAATTTAATGAAGTTCAATTTATCATTTCTCTCTTTCATGATTTATACTTTTTGTGTTCTAAGAAAACTTTGTTAAGATCACAGAATTTTTTATTCAAAATATTTTATTTTATAATGTTATCTTTTAGACCTCTGATCCATTTTGAATTAATTTTGCAAGTGGTGTGAGGTAGGGGTCTGGATTCATTTTCTTCTTGATCCAGCATCAGTTTTTGAAACTAATTGTTTTCTCCATTGAAGTACCTTATCAACTTTGTCAAAAATCAAATGACATATATATGTAGGTCTATTTCTGGACTCTACAAATATAAATTAATGGAATAGATTAATAAACTTATTAATCTATTCCATTAATTTATATGTCTAGCATACTGTCTTGATTACTGGAACTCTATACAAAATCTTGAAATCAAGTTAGAGTAATCCTTCAATTTTGCTTTTCTTTTCTTTTCCTTTGCATTTCTATATAAAGTTCAGAAGCAATAAACCAATTTCTAAAAAACAAACCAACAAAAAATACTATTGGGATTTTGCTTAAGGTTACATTGATCAAGTTAGTGAGAAATGATATCTTAACAGTAGTAAGTCTTCTGACCCAAAAACCTGATATGTCATTTATTTCAGTCTTTTTAATTTCTCTCAGTAGCTATTCACACAACTTTAAATAGTTTTTGTTAAACTTTATTTCTGAAAGAGAAACCATGACTCTCTCCTTGTGACGTGGCTCTTACTACATACACTCTGAGAAGGACAATATGGACCATTGCAAACCAAAGCAGAACTAAGAAAAACCAAACCATGTTGATATTGGGCATAAATAATCTATCTTCCTTCTTTCATGAAATCATCATGTTCATAAAGAAAAATTGGATTCTTACACAATGCAGATGAAGATCATTTAAGAGATTACTTTTTCCTTTATAGTTTGAGAAAAAATAACAATGACTCACAGATCAATAAATAAATAACTGTGGGCCTCTAAATTTTAACATTATAGATATGGATTTGCTGATGTAAAGACATGTAACTGTCATTTGTTCTATGTGTGTCATGAGTATATCCTTAAAGATCTCGTTGAAAGAGAAATGCCCCTGTTGAGATTTTCATTTCCCTTCATAGGCTGTCTCAGGGAAAAGCATAGTCCACAGTCCCTTACCTGTAGCTTTGAAATACAACAAGTTCTAAAAACCTCCAATTTTTAAAAAGTAAAAATTGATAGCAAAACATGATCTGACCTAAACTCATTTAGCTTCTAAGCCTGACCTAGACAGACATGAGGCTGTTTTGGGACTTTTCTATCATTTAGTGTGACCATTCAAACAATGCACTGCAGACATCTTTGTACATTTAATTATGGGATACTGGTGTGCTCCCTGCTGGGATGTTACGTAATATTATACATGGTATGTATACTATATTGTCTTTCTAAAATATGAAAAAATCTGATTTCTGAAACACACATGGGCCCAAAGGTTTCATACAAGTGTGTTGGACTCATGTATCTGATTTTTGCGCACCCTGAAAGTTATGCAGACAAGCTATGGCAAATTTGCAAAACCCCTCCTTCTTCTGGTGCACCTGGTCTGTAAGCAGCCATGAAAAGGAGAATGCAGAGTTCTTCTGTTTTTGGCAGCCAGGAGTCCAGTCCATTTTCCTAGTAGCATCTTGCTCCTTTTGAGCAATAACTGCTTTTCCCTAAACCTGGTGTTTCCTTTGCCTTACAATACAGAAGCTGAGGAAGACAAAGCCTCCCTTTCCTGTTCCAGCGCTGTCAAGTGTTGGGCATGTGAGACGCAAACTTAGCTGACCATTTGATGCCCAGACCTGCAATTCCTGGAGGACTTCATAAACAACACAAGGACCAATGGAAGACTGTGCATCGTACACCTCATCAGCATGTGCTAACCAACATGTTCCTGTACCTGAGCCCCCTAGAATCTCTATTTCTCAGTCCTGTTTCCAGCCCGTGGTACATGTGAAGGTCAACTTTTTTGGACCTAGGTGTCTTTGCAAATATAAGCAAGGTAAGATCAAACTGGATTAGAGGGGGACCCTGACCCAATAGCACTCTATAAGAAGAGAAGAGAAGAGACACAGAGACACAGAGACACAGAGTAGAGCAGACCATGGGACAATAGAGGCAGGAATTGAGTGATCCACCAATAAGCCAAGGAACTCAAAGGATTGCCAGGAACCATCAGGAGCTGAAGGAGATACGGAAGGGTTTTTCCCTCAGGCCTTCAGAGAGAGTGTGGCCCTGCCAACAACTTGATTCCGGACTTTGGCCTTCAATACTGTGAAGCAATATGTTTCTGTTTTTTTAAGCCACCTAGTCTGTGGTATTTTGTTACAGCAGCCCCAGGAAACTAATACACTGTCCATAAATTACCTTTTGGTTAAGTCAGCTGACATTTGCTACTCTTTTTTTTTTTTTTTAATATATTTTATTGATTTTGTACAGAGAGGAAGGGAGAGAGATAGAAAGCTAGAAACATCGATGAGAGAGAGTCATTGATCAGCTGCCTCTTGCACACCCCCTTCTAGGGATGTGCCCGCAACCAAGGTACATGCCCTTGACCGGAATCGAACCCGGGACCCTTCAGTCCCCAAGCCGACGCTCTATCCATTGAGCCAAACCGGTCTCGGCGACATTTGCTACTCTTGTTTGCCACTAGACATTCTGTCTAATACTCCGAGTAATGATCTATATAATCTTGTGTGATTTGTATATATAATAAAAAATTCTATACAGGAATATGTTTAGATAAAAATAGTTATTATTATTATTATTTTTTTGTGAAGAACAGGAAGCACCAAATGCAAAATTAAAAAACAAAACAAAAAACCAGCTGAGAACTTCAGATACAACACTGCAGGGCTAGTACAATCCTGAAGGATACCAAAAGATTTTTTTTGTTGCTCATGACAAGTTAGTGATAGCCAATCAGAGATTGCCTTCAAAATAGGCTATCCTTTACATAGAAAAATATCTTCTTTATGTTATGATTGCTTTCCAAGACATATTACATTATGATAAATGATGATGCACTTTGTTTTGACAATCAGAGTATTTATAAATGAGAAACTGATTTGCCTGCAGTGATTAAATGAATTGTAAAAATAAAGCATTAACAATAATGATATCATTTAAAATGTGTTTAAGAATTGTGTTACAGTTTTGCTTTAAAAAAAAAAAATCAGGAGGGAAAAAAAAGGCAGCCAAAAGGCATTTATTTTATGGTAACAAGCATCTGACAGGTCTCATTGGAAGAGCTCACTCACCAATCTAAAGGTTTAGGTGGCTTGTTTCCGCTGTATCATGTTTACCTGACCTCCTAACTCTGGTGCCAAGATCTTCTACGCGTTTTTAACTTTGTGCATGGGGCAACCTCACCAACTTTCGCTGCTATTGTGCCCAGGTTCTTGGAATAAGAGTGATGATTTTCACCAGTTTAAAGGGGATTATGTAGCAATCTGGACCCAGGACCTAAGGGTCTGTGTGTCTAGCATGAAATGCCTAAGTGATTAGTAAGAACCGAAATTTAAGGTGAAACAGAATTTAGGACAGCTTTCCTCCATTCACATGTGACAAAACAAAACAACAAAACAAAACAAAACAAAAACCCAGCAGTTCAGAGAACCTCCTGGAATAAAGAAGGTATGTGTAGTGAAGAAGCATTACTAACAGTCATGGGAAGATTATTTATTTATACCAAAACTTCCAGGGAGTTCTATTGGGGCTTGAAGGTGCATGTCATAGTGAGGAGTACAAGGGGAGACTCCTTAGCTGCTTGCTACAGAGTCTGGCAGTTTGGCACGTCCCTTGATGAGCGTGAAGTAGAGCCTTCAGATATGTAGGCCCTGACATTTGTTGTGTTCAGTCCCTTGGGATGGGTTTGTTCCGTGTGAAGACTCACATGAATCCACCTTATGTGAGTCCAATTCATAAACCCAAATGCACATTCACTTAATTCAAATACAAATACAAAAACTGTAAACATGAGAAGACCAGATAGATTTGTTTTCTCACCAGCAAAGAGAAATCTAAATGAGAATTCAAATTGTCATGAGAAAGACAGTTACATGCCAGGAATCAGAACACAGAGATTGAGTTATGTGATTCAAATTTCAGTGACCTTGCTAGCCCTAGGCATCCACCTCTTTGGGGCACAGATCCCCCACTGAGAACCTGGCCTACCAGCCCTTGGCAGTGCTGGCCACCCACTGCCAGCTGTGTGGCTTCTGACTCCCCATTCTCAACTTCCAGTCTGACCATTCCCCTCCCAAAGGGCTGCTTCCTTCTCTAGATGTTTTAATGCCACTGGTAAAGCAGCTGTTTCTGACATGTGGTCTCCATACTGATCTTTAGGCTGGGAGAACCTTGTAGTCATCTACTAACATTATTTACCTATGAAATGATTTTATATCATCTAATATTTTAAAGGTTCCAACTTAATAAATTCTGATTTGAAGGAAACCTTGCTTTTGCGTTGGGTACCATTTACAGGCACTGAGATTCTGAAAATGTCTCTGCATCTTCTCACTGCTTACCAGGAAGCTGCACTGTGACCATAACTCTGAGTTACCTGAGCATCGAGGGTAAGTCTTACGAATGTGCACCGGCCTGTGGTGAATGTTTGTTGAGTGAATGAGTGTGAGTGATAAGAGCTGCTACCTTTTCTGTACCTGACATGAAGTCACAGAGAGCACCACTGAGGTTTTTCTGCCCATCACTTTCTGAAAATCAGTAACACTTAAATTAAGTCAAACCTTTGCTAATGAGTAACTTTTAAGGTCCTAGTGTGTCAAACATATTCAGTTCACAGTGAAGAAGTGCATTGACTGTTGGAATTTGTCACTTAATTTGAACAATTTAGATGGTTTTTCTTTCTAAGCAAGTTAGGCAAAAAAAAAAAAAAAAAAAAAAAAAAAAAAAAAAAAAAGTGGTCAATAATTCCAACTCGGAGTTATTATTACATTTTATTCTGCTGTTTATCTTAGGGCCAGCAGCTCCTCATTAGAGAATAATCTCGCTGGTCTCCCTAAGGCCCAAGTCCATGAACAGACATTTCCTGGTGTCTTTCTTGAGCAGGGCATTACAGCAATTGTAGTTGGTGCTACAGATAATTATTATGTGTTCTTCAACTTGTGTCATCTTTCATACAAATTGAAAATCTAACATTGTCCTAACTAGTTTGTCTCAGTGGATAGAGCATCAGCCTGTGGACTGAAGGGTCCCACGTTCAATTCTGGTCAAGGGCATGTACCTTGGTTGCAGGCACATACCCAGTAGGGGATGTGCAGGAGGCAGCTGATTGATGTTTCTCTCCCATCGATGTTTCTAATTATCCCTCTCCCTTACTCTCTGTAAAAACAAACAAACAAAACACACAATAAAATACATTTAAAAAAGAAGAAAATCTAACATTTATAAAATAAAAGTAAGCTACCATTACAAGGCAGTCCTGATAAATACAAAATGGTGGAAAAGACATTAATGACCAGTGGGGAGATTGGAGAATTCTTCAGGGGCTTCATGAAAACTTTGTATTCTTTTCATCTTACCCTAAATTTCTCTTGTCCACAAAAATTAGTTAATGTGCAAAGCTGCTCTACTCTCTTAGATTATATCATATACTGTGAACTTTTGAGCCAAGTGAGTGGCAAGGCCAACTTCTCAAACTGTAGTATCCTCTTGGGATGTCATAGACGAGTGCCTTCCTGATCCATGTCTCCAGCATTGCTTGTCCTTTGAACTCTAGAAATGACATGGACTGTCAGCTTGACACCTGCTCTTGGTTGTATTCTAAAGGGATCTCAAAACCAATATTCAAATCAGATTCTAGATTTCTACTCCATCCTGCTCTTCCTCACCATCATTGCCCCAAGTCTTCCTCAGCTCTGTGAGTGGTATCACCATCTGACCACTCAGCCAAGTAAAAGTCTTGAACCCACTCTTGAGTCTCTTATTACCTCTCTCTTTCTTGCCTCTCCAATCTATCTACAGGTTCTTTAAGTTCTAGATCCAAATTATATCCCTTATCTATCCACTTCTACCACCCTAGTCCAAGTTGCCATAATTTCTTATCCAGTCTTTTTATTCTTTAAAAAATATATATTTTATTGATTTTTTTTACAGAGAGGAAGGGAGAGGGTTAGAGAGTCAGAAACATTGATGAGAGAGAAACATCTATCAGCTGCCTCCTGCACAGCCCCTACTGGGGATGTGCCCACAACCAAAGTACATGCCCTTGATCAAAATTGAACCTGGGACCCTTCAGTCCATAGGCCAATGCTCTATCCACTGAGCCAAACTGGTGAGGGCCAGTCTTTTCATTCTTTTAATCTTTTTATTTTGTTTATTGTGGTAAATATAAAGAACATAAAATTTTCCATTTCAACCATTTTAAAGGATACAGTTTAGTGGCATTAGTACATTCACACTGTTGAGCAACCATTATCACCATCTATGTTCATAACATTTCTATCTTCATAAACTATAACATTTTACGCATAAAAATAATCCCCCATTGTCCCTGACCCCTGCCCTTGGCAAACACCATTCTACTTTCTGTCTCTACTAGAGGCCCAATGCACGAAATTCATGCAAGGGCCTTGATCCCTCACCTGCCCGCCCCCACTTGCCACTGCCACCACCTCTGCCTTGGCCCCCACCCGTCATGGCTTTGTCTAATAGCATATTATGCTTTTATTATATAGATAAATCTGATTATTCTAGGTACCTCATGTAAGAGGAATCATGCAGTACTTCTCCCTTTTTTACTGGGTTATTTCACTTTGCATAATGTCCTCAAGGTTCATTCAGGAAGTAGCATGTGTCAGAATTTGCTTCTTTTATAAGGCTGATTAATATTCCATCGTATGGACATACCACCTTTTGTTTATCCATTCATTTACTGATAGACATCAGTTGCTTCCACCTATTGAATATTGGGAATAATGCTGCTTCTTGCCTGATTTTGCTCTCTCTCTCTTTTGCCCTAAAATCTATTTGCCCATAGAAGCCAGAGTAATCTTTTAAAATGTAAATCAGATCATGTCATTTCTTCGCTTAATATGTTCCAATGGCTTCCAGTGCCACTCAGTGAAATCAAAATACCACACAGCCTATCCCTGTCCATGTACTGCCCTCTCCTTCCCTGCTCATTATATCTGGCCACAGGCCTGTTTGACATTTTCAAGCAAAACAAACTGCTCCTGTCTGGAGGCCTTCACCATGCAGTCCCTCAGCATGGACTGCTCAGCCCTGGAGTTTTATAGGAACAGCTCCTTCTTCTCACATCCCTTCTTTGGGCACATAATCTGGAGTGCCCCTCTCCCCGTCCTGTTGTTCTGTCACATCTCTCCTTTCCCTTTTGCTATAGCCTTATCACTCCTGGAAATCGACCTGTTCATCGATCAGTTTACATACTTCTTCTGTTTCCCTATTTTAGTGTGTGCCACCATGCATGCCTCTGCTGACCAGAGGACAGGATAATGCCGGATGTGACTGGAGGAACTGAAAAGCAGTGAATTCAACATTGACAAAGGGAGCTGGCTGCTTCTCTTTACTTGTTTGTGGTGTAGTGTGTTAATTTTCCAGTTGCAGTACCTAGGCATTGGCAAAAGGGCATATCATACTTCAACTGTTGAGTGTTCTATGTGATGATGGTGCCAAGACTACAGTAGCATGTTACTGCTAGTTTGAGACTAAACATCTGAAAAGTGATAATGTCCCTAAAGACATTACAGATCTTAAGACATTACAGATAAATATACTTCAGACATTAAAGATCAATATATTTGGAGAGATATGTCAAAACCAGTGTGTAATTTGTATTAAATAACTGTGGATACTTATAGGTGGTGCCTATAGATCCTTGCTGTTATTGATCACATACACTGTCAGGGGGAAAATAGTACACACACTCATAAGCTGTGTATAATTTATTTACAAATTATTTATATGTATAATAAAATATTGGATAATATTGACAAGATTGGTAAACTATACAAAATATTAGTAAAATTAAGGGTTTATTTTTAAGATAAAAATAGAGGCACTAATCCACTCTGCCTACATAAACTCTCTTGAGTCCACTGCCCTAATCCTGGACCATAAAGTGTGTCAATAGCAAAGCTCTCCTCACTGTCCCTGGTCAATCTTTCATCAATAATCTTTGTGTGGACACAGACCAGTTCAGCAGACAATGCCTCTCCTTAAAATGCAGGGAGAACCCTCAATGGTCTCTGGTATGATCTACTAGTTCTTGTTGAGTGAACTTAATATTCTAGATTTAACTTCTTTAGACTTTTGTGTGGCATATAATAGACTTTGCTTTTTAATTTACAGAGGGAGGAAGGGAGAGGGATAGATAGAAGCACTGATGAGAGAGAGACACTGTTTGGCTGCCTCCTGCATGCCCTCTATTAGGGATCAAGCCCACAACCTGGGCACGTGCCCTGACTGGGAATTGAACCAGTAACTTCCTGGTTCATGGGTTGATGCTCAACCCCTGGGCCACACCAGCAGGGATTTTATTTTATTTTTATTTTTATTTATTTTTATTAAAGGCCCTTTGTTTTCATATATGAAACAAAGGCAAGATTCATCAAAGTGTACATTAAGTGTACTGTAAGTTGCTAAAATTTTGTTGAAAGTTATGATGTTTGGGATAGCAGTGATCATTTGCCCAATAATTGAGTTTCCAGTTTATTGTTTTAAATTAAGAAAGAAAAAGGAGAATTTGAATTACTACTGTGACCAGATCATCTGAATAGTTTCCACGAAATTAAAAATTTCCTTTTCCCATGAGCCTTTGTAAGAGTATTTTGCCATTTCCAGTGGAGGAAGAGAAGAAAAAGCAAAGCTCCCTTCATGGGAAGCTAGGCTTGTTCTTGGCTTTATCTTGCTTCCCTTTTTAATGTTAGTTTGTTTTTTAAGTTGATTTTAAAGAGAGAAAAGGAGATGGAGAGAGGAATATAAACATCAATGACAAGAGAGAATCATTGATGGGCTGCCTCCTGCACACGCCCAGGTAGAGACTGAGCCTGAAACCCTGGAATGTGCCTTGACCTGGAATCAAACTGTGCCCTCCTGGTTCATAGGTCGATGCTCAACCATCAAGCCATGCTGGCTTAGAGTAATCTTGATGTGCCTCTTGGGGCTGGGGCTGCGGTTCTCTTCCCCTGAGGAAATATATGGTTGTCTGTGGGACAGAGGACACTTTCATAAATGTACTGTTAGGGTGGAAAGGAGGTCTGGTGATGGCGAATGCATGTTGGGTAAGCAATTAACAAAGCAACTGCAGCAGGTATATAGAATAATACTAGTGAGTAGAAGAAACTTAAATAAAATAGCTAACACGTATTACTTGCTTTTTACATATCAGGTATTATTCTAAGGTAGATATGTGATTTTGTCATATCATCAAGGCATTGTCTAGGATACTTTGAAGTAATGCAGATTTGGGGATCCCATATGGTT
The DNA here is from genome assembly GCF_014108245.1 of Pipistrellus kuhlii. Lineage (NCBI taxonomy): Eukaryota > Metazoa > Chordata > Mammalia > Chiroptera > Vespertilionidae > Pipistrellus > Pipistrellus kuhlii. The sequence goes on from NW_023425404.1 coordinate 56,410,848, forward strand.
ATTAGGGAGCTTTAAAATTTATAAAGCCTCCTATTTTATAGATTCTGAGATAATATATGCCAATTAAATACATTTTTAAACATTTTTTTTATTGATTTCAGAGAGGAAGGGAGAGAGAGAGGACAGAAATGTCAATGATGAGAGGTAGCATTGATCAGCTGCCTCCTGCGTGGCCCCTACTGGGGATCTAGCACACAACCCGGGCAAGTGCCCTTGACTGGAATTGAACCTGGGACCGTTCAGTCTGCAGGCTGCCACTCTATCCACTGAGCCAAAGAGGCTGCGTGACTCGTCTCTAACTCCACTATGGGAGGCAATGGTCCCTGTTTGAATTAGATGCATATCACGTGCCCAGCGTAATAGGCGCAGTCCTGTCATTCTAGTATTTTATAAATGCTGTCAGAGATAGAAAAATATGGCTAATGCATCCAATTGAGTAATTCAGTGAAAATAGTACTGCTTTGTAGAGGTAGGGTGTGGAGAGGGAGGTGGGAAAGGTTATCCCAAAATGATTGTGTATTTGGCCAAGAGTTTCTACTCATAGTTCTTGAAGGGGGTCGTTTGCTCTCTAGAACTCATTTTCCATTTTGATCTCCATATTAATAATTATGTCCCTAGAGACTTCAATTCTGACAGAGACACCTGACAGATTTTCAGAGTTCTCCATATTCCATTTGATGGGGGTCCTCCGAGTGGAAGTAGCTCCCATCCTGGCTCTCTGAGCATTTTCTGTTGCTTGGGGAGCAGTGTTTTGGGTCTGTCTTGAGCAATCAGCAACTGTTAGACATTTCCACCAAATCACTCCCTCAGTGCAGTATAAGAGATCACTAAGTCCCCTCTTCAAGGGATTCCAAAGACCCTTTTGCTAATTAGGAATGTTTTTGGGTGCAAGTAACAGAATACCTGAGAGGAGGGAAACAAGAGGAGTTTAGCAATGCTGACCTGGGCTCAGTGGCTCATTACTTCCTGTTCTGGTGGTTTCTTAGACTTTTCCTTGTGTTCACAGGATGGATATCGCAGCTTTAACCATCATCCCTTTATAGCAAAAGGAAGGGGAAGGCAGAAAAGTGGTTTTCCTTTTGTCAGGGAAGAAACCTCATAATAGGTGTTTCCTTACTTCTTATTGGCTGCACTGGTGCTGCAGGCTCATACCAGACCAGTCCACCTCTGCTGTGATAAAGCACCTTCCTCCAATTCCTGATAAAAACTATTCTGCTGAAAAAGATGGTGTGTGTTTGTGTGTGTGTGTGAGAGAGAGAGAGATCTTTATATACAATATATTTATATTTATTTATTTATTTATTTATTTATTTTTTTTTTTTTGCCATGACCTTTCTCCTGTCGATCACTCCATATATGGATGTGCATTCTGAGGGCCTATTAACTGTTCTGCAACTGACCCCAGCGCCCTCCTACAGTGGCAACCTGGACTCCCATCCTAGATGGGGAGGGCCTATCTGGCTGTCTCCAGTGAGCCTCCGATTCCTGTATACGGAAAAGTTAGGGCTCCTGCAGTGGCTGAGACACCCATCTGTGGGTGACTGTGTAAGTTGACTTCAGTGCATTGCAAACCCGATTTTAGGTAATAATCATCTCGTGCCATTTCAGGACACTTTGTGTCAGGCTTTATGTTTTTAACAAGATGTAATGGCAGGTTGAGCCCGATGCACACGAATTTGAAATTTTCAAAGCCAGTTAATGAAAGCATCTGAGTGATCTGTAGACCACACAGCCTGCAGTGCTACAGTGGGCCCATTGCAAAGCTATTTTCAAGGGCCGAGACTTCTGTTCTGCCAAACGTTTACAATTTGTTGGTAAAAAAAAAGGATAGCAGTTTTGCTCTTAAATCCTCCCATTCAGAGTTTACATGACACATGGGCCAGAGGAGCGGCCCTGGAGGGCACCAGGCAGCTTCCTCCCCGCACACCATCAGCTTCCTCTCCGTTGCTCTGAGGCTGGAGCTGTGAGGCAGTGTCACTTTCCTGGGATGTCAGTTTGCTATCTGTTTAGCCTTCTGTGTGAAACTGCTAGGAAACGGGAAAAACATTCTCTGGGTGTTGATCGCAGGTCAGCTTGGGCAACCGATAGTACAATTGAATTTTCTTGATTGGGTTGGCACACATTTTAATATTTATTTAAAAAATGTTTTCAGATAACAAACAGCAGTATGGAGAGAGAGATCACGCTCTTTAGAATAAGCATCTCTCCAAAGCAGTCGCCCACCTGGCGGGTGTGTGGGGAAACTGGTTACCTGTTTGCAAAGTGCTCTCCGGCTCCCGGCTCCCAGATGGAAGGAGCCTCACCCTCTGGGCCCGGCTCTACTCGGAATTGCTCCCGTGCTTTCTGCTGCCAAGGAGAGTCCGATCCCGGATCTGCTTCCAACATCTCCGAGGACCGGCCTGTGTTTGGAGAGGGGAACGTCAGTCCTCGCAGTTGTTTAAAAACTGGGCGGCTGGCCTGTGATCTCACGCAGCTGATGTGCGGGGCGGTGTGCTGGTGAGAATCATGCCGCCCACACAGTGTCACAATCATCAATCAGAGGATGAGTTCAGGAGTGAACTACGTAGCAATTCTCCCAAATTCCCCCCCCTCCCCGCCTTTTTTTTTAAAGATCAAATTCAAACAGCATTTTATGCCTCCCCCCTCCCCACCCCCCCCCCGCGAATTAACAATGGCTTGGAGAAGGTATTTCAATCCCCTTAAAGAAAGCTTTCATATTATGACAACCCCCTCACCTTTCGGTAAAGGCCTTCCATCGGACATGGACTGGATGTGCGGCTGGTGCCTGCGCTCCGTTGCTCCTCCACCATCGCCGCAGAAGGTGGGCTGGCGCGGAGGCCACGGTCACTGCCCAGAGAAACGTGGGCTCCCGGCCTTGAGCTCACTCTCTGAGCAGAGCAGTGTTCAACTGCACGCCTGTTTGCGAAAACAACCAACTAGATAAGCCCCCTCTCAAAGGAGGGTCTTGTTCTGTCTGTCTCTTAACCTTTGCAAAGTGGCTTTTTCTAAACGAGCTTGAGAAAAGCAATAATAAGCCAACCTACTCACATTATTATACTGATTTCTAAGTTAACCTAGAAGATGCACATTGTAAAGGTGTATATCTTTTATTACATAGATCCTTCTATGGTGGTAGTAGTAGTAATTATACCATGTGTAATACAAACTATCCTGTATGACGATACTGGTTTCATTAGAGCTAAGACTTACGGTGTGATGAGCACTAACCTTTTTTTAAAATTCCATAAAGACACCTTTGTGATGGTGTTTTTAGATTTTACCGAAGCCTTTGGAGAGTTTGGTTTCTGCAGGCAAAGAACCAGCAATCCAAGCCCGCTGGCAACAAGCACAGGTAAGTCGCCCGGCTCTCCTGGCTACAGTTCTAGAATATTATATGCTCAGGAAAGCTCACACACCATTATTGGTTTACATATTATCCTTACAGGAAGAGAAGATGTACGCATAATATCTGTGGATTTCCCCCCCCCCCTCCTGCCTCCTGCCCCTGCCCCCACGGAAGGAAAACTAAGTGAACATGTAAGTTGGCCACAGGCAAAGATGTCTTAAAAATTCCTACTTAGCGTCACATCCTTTGGCCAAATGGCAATGTCTAGAAACTGATTGTCGCTAAGTGATAAGGATTTTAGGTTACTGAAGTGCAAATAAAAGGAGAACTATGTCTGCAAAGATACCAGCTGATTTCCACTATGGAGATTAGGGTACCAGGGGCAGGGCAAAAACAGTCATGCTCAGAATGCTCATTTAAAAGTATACCATGGCCCTTTCCTTCTGTAAATAGTAAGGGTAACTAAGGTATGGAAAACCCCTCCCGGGATAAATGATTAACCCTGTGGTGGAGAGGACAGCGGGCAGGAGGGGAGAGGTACGGATTCCCGTCCTGCCTCTAATTAGCTAACTATGTGACCTTGGATGAGTCACTTGACCTCTCCAGCCTTCAGTTTTTTCATCTGCACAGCGAGGGCTCTTGTCCATCCCTTCCTCTCCTAAAATTCTCTGGGTCTGAGTCAAACTCGTCTCAACTCTGCTAACAGCTCATTTAAAAAAAAAAAAATATGTATATATATTTTTATTGATTTTATACAGAGAGGAAGGGAGAGAGATAGTTAGAAACATTGATGAGAGAGAGTCATCAATCAGCTGCCTCTTGCACACCCCCTACTGGGAATATGCCCGCAACCAAGGTACATGCCCTTGACCTGAATCGAACCCTGGACCCTTCAATCCCCAAGCCGACGCTCTATCCATTGAGCCAAACTGGTCCTGGCTAACGGCTCACACACCTTTTAGGGAATTGCCAAGGAATCACCTGAAAAATGCAATTCAATTTCCACATGAGTGTCTCTGCTCACTCCACGCCCCCGTGCTGCTGTTTCTCACCCTCTGTCATTGGGAAACACTTTCAAGGGTAGAGGCGAAGCAAGGAAGATGAAAATAATTTACCAGAAGACTGAGTTTCACATTTACATGCAGTGCACCGATGTCCACTTTGCCATATCTTCGGTTGCTCCGATTTTCGATTATCTTCTGTTACGTTGAATTGCTTTTGTTTTTTAAATTGAAAAACACTTTAAAAAAAATTGCAACTTTGAAGACGAAGATGGGTTCTTCTATGCAAAAACAGCAAAAAAAAAAAAAACCCAAAAAATGTTTAGGTGTTTCCCTTCTAATTTTCCATGTGCAATGGTTGAAATTGTTTTAGCTGACAAAATCAATGAATTGATGCAATTAAAAGATTTTAGGAAAATTATGGCTCAATACTGAGTATATTATCCAAAGCTCCATTAGCCCTTAAAGCATACCAATCTTCTTCATCCTTGAGAATATTTTAATCCTTCCTTTTGGGAGCATATTTTCCAAAACATTATAAATATATGATCACTACCATATAAAAAGGCACTGTGCTAAGTAGGAAATTCATGTCCATGGTCTTTTTCAAGGACCATGAAAAAGAAGGAAGGCACCGTCTGTAACTGACCTTGAAACCCCAACAAAAAACAACAACAAAACCAACAAACGGAACATCCAAAATCTAAGGCGTGTGTAAGACCATTTAACAGAAGACAAGTCTCTAGCTTCCTATGCAGAACCCAAAATATAGAGCGATGTTTTTGATCAATGTCATTTAACTTGTAGGTGTTTACTGAGAGCAAGAACTATCTCTGGCCTTCTAGTGTGTATCTTCAGTTTTTAAATCATATTCCTATTGACGTATTTAGCTCAACTGAATTATTAACTGATTTCAACCGTGGACAGACACTTCACTTGATGTCACAGGACCAGTGGAAAATGTTACTACTGTTTATTTTATTCCCCAGGCCGTGAACAAGTTATGAGTTCTGTTCCAAATGCTTGGGATTTATTTATACTTGCACTAAACATGAATGGCCCAGGGCAGGAATGGAAACTATGCGGCGTCTCTGTGAGCACCGCTCACTCCAAAGACTAGTGCCCATACTGGGGCACAATCCTGTTTCCTGCTCAGTGTGCTCAGCCTCAGAAGACTTCTCGGCAGCAGTGGGTGCAGCTCCCATAGAAAAGAGAAAACAATTTGCTGCCCATCGTCTAGGATTAAAATATCCAACTAAAACTTCATAGGTTGCTGCTCTCCTCACGGTACTGTTGGCCCTTTCTGAAGTTTTCAAATGTGTCTTCATTTTGACAAATGATTTTTTTTTCAAGAAAAAAAATGACTCTTGTTGCATATTTTTATTTTATTTTTTAATCTTTTTTTTTAAAAAATATATATTTTATTGATTTTTTACAGAGAGGAAGGGAGAGAGATAGAGAGCTAGAAATGTCGAGAGAGAAACATCGACCAGCCGCCTCTTGCACACCCCCTACTGGGGATGTGCCCACAACCCAGGTACATGCCCTTGACCGGAATCAAACCTGGGACCTTTCAGTCCGCAGACCGATGCTCTACCACTGAGCCAAACCGGTTTTGGCATCTTGTTGCATATTTTTAAATTCCCCACATCACCTCAAACACTTCTTTTTTTATTTTATTTTTTTATTGATTTTTTACAGAGGGGAAGAGAGAGAAATAGAGAGCTAGAAACATCGATGAGGGAGAATCATCCATCAGCTGCTTCCTGCACACCCCCTACTGGGGATGTGCCTGCAACCAAGGTACATGCCCTTGACCGGAATTGAACCTGGGATCCCCCCAGTCCACAAGCTGACACTCTATCCACTGAGCCAAACCAGTTTCGGCAAACACTTCCAAATATATATATTAAGGACTCAATAAATATTCATAACTTGAGTAGCCTAAATCCTAGAACTATATGACAGAACCAGAGAGGACCCGGTCTCAGGGTGTCAGTTCTCTGCAGGTGCTTACAGGACAAATTACACCCCAAGCAGCCTCAACACATTCAATCCTGGGAAACGGGCAGAGCAAAGAAGAAATGTAGAATTTCCAGTTCCTTTTGTGTTACAGGTTCCCAAAATATGAGGAAATATGCCAAATGCCTTTGGCTTTCAAATGATAATTTACTCTGAATTAATGACTACCAGGGAGACGCCCAAGGAGCAGTTCCCGGTCAGTGTCACTCCTAAGTCAGACCCCCTGGCAAATGGCCAAAGAACCCTTCTCCCCCAGCCAGCCAGCCAGCCAGCCACCTCCATGGCCAGCACTTTGCCATCAACTCTGCATTTTATTTTGTTTTTATTAAAATATATTTTTATTGATTTCAGATAGGAAGGGAGAGGGAGAGATAGAAACATCTATGACGAGAGAGAACTGTTTCTTAAACTGAACTGTGATATAAAGATAAGCCTTGTTATTTTAAAGAAGAAAAACAAAGATTATTAAATGTTCTAGTTTATTTAGCAATACATTGTATAAACATCCATGTTCTAAGGCTGACTTTAAGATAAATGCAATGAAAGTTCCATGAATTCCCCTTAAAATTGTATATGCACTGAAAAAAATAATTTGGCTGGCGAATCTGCTTTATTTCAGATTTTGTAGGTTTGTAAAGTAAATAATTCGTTGACATCAACATAGATGATGCTCTCCTCTGATTCCAATAAATAACCCCAATTTTCAACTGAAGAAAAGAAGAATCAGTTAAAAGGTTCCAATTATTTCTTTTGTGCACGTGAGTGAGAACATATTTAATATAAATTTAACAGACACTTATTTGTTCATTCAACATTTATTGAACACCTGCTGTGTGCCAGGAACTCTGTGAGCTAGCGGGGAATAGAGCAGTGAACAAGATAAATATAGTTTCCACTCTGTGGAGCTCACATTGGAGTCAGAAATCTTGCCATTAAACAAGCACAGACAGAAAGAAGTCAACAATTGAGATGAATGTGGTGCGAGCAAACGAAGGGCGCTTATACTTTCGGTTTACTTACCAAACTATGGTTTCCTGCCGAGGTGGTTTTGATGCTTTAAAATTTCGATTTGCCTTATAAATATATTTGAATTAAAATTAAATAAAAAAATAGAAAGCCTACTATAGACACAAAATAATTTCTGATTGTATCTGTGTGGAATATAAAAAATGACACAAAACTTTTAAAATGCTAGTTATTCTAGAAATGCTTTTAACCACGCCGGTTTCCAAGGGAATTCATGACCGCTTCAGGTTAATGGTCATTGGCTGCTTGTTCAGCCCTCAATTAAACTCTGAACTTCAATTGTTATTACTTAATTGACTCAGTTATATTTCATGTCAGCATTTCAAAATGACCTTCCTTTTAAAAAATAGAGATTAGCCTGACGACGTACCTTAGACCTTGGCTGAGCCTAACTCGCCGTAGCAGCCCCATGGGACGTACACAGCCGGGCTGGGGACTTGCTCAGCTTTGCCCTCACCGGGGTCCTTTTCACCATCCTCGCCTACAATACGAGACAGCTCTAGAGAAACCCAAGTGATGAGGGAAAAAAGAACGAAAAACAAAATACATCTGTTGCCACCATTATTATTAAAATGCCACATAAATCCTCCGATACCCATTTTATTCTAAGCACAGGGACTTAGACAACCTTAAATACCTTGAGTATCACCATTAAATATGGTCAAATTAGACTTGTTTTGCAATGACACCATGGTATCTTTTTCTTCCAAGTAACTCCAAATGTCTAGCTGTTCCAATTAGCTGGATGGAAACCTAAGTCCCCTTCCCTTAGACATAAAGCAATAAGAACACGTTAGATTTAATGAGTCGGACTTCATATAAAGTAGGTATGACGCCAAGATCAGACTTTGCTATCCTGGCTGAAACAAATTAAGGCATCAAATGAGCACGTCCCCTCCCCCTTGCTCTGTGGAAAAGTTTTAAAAGTCTTTTTGAAGTACTTTGATCAAGCTTTTGAAATCATTTGAGGGGGTTACTATTGTATGGAAACTGTAATTTATAGTGCTTGACCTAAGCAGCTTTTTGTCTCACAGCCCCGTTCCAAACAATAGCAGGAAAGTGAAACACACAGGGGAACCCAAGCTGTGCTGGTGATTATTTAATTCATAATTCCATCTTCCTTATTTAATCTTTGGGAATCCGGGCACGTTCTTCACAAAACAGGTCCGGGGTGTGTTGGCCACATGCTTCGGGAAGCATGAGCAGGTGATCCCAACCGTCACACGGGATCCTGTCTCACCTGAGGGGGACTTTGCCGACAGGTTCAGGCAGACTGCCATTGTTTGCCTTCGGGTTTCCTCTCCGGTGAAGCTGGCGTTGTTCCTTAACCCGAGTTGAGTAGGTGCCAATGGGGAGATTTTCTGCCCCCTATCCTTGCCAGAAAATAGTGTTGCTTCCCGGCAACGTGTTCCCATCAGATCCCCTGAAAGAGGGCAAGCAGCCCCAAGACCAACAGCGGGGAGTGCTTCTCTCCCTAAGTCATACGGGCACTACACGGTATCCGCTTATATTTAATCAACTGAGCATCACCAAATGGGGCTGGAAGTGGCTGCGAACCTCACAGGTTCCTTTGGCTCCTTTTGCCAGAACATTTACTGGTGGCCTAAAACCATCCTGGGCCTGTAAAGTTTATCATCTTAGTTTAAAGTCACAGGATCTTTCAGGTGCCACAACGCCCTTGAATGAAGGCTCTGGCAGCTGAGGATGCTGAGGAATGCTCTTCCCACAGGGGCGAGATCAACTGTTCCCACCCTCACCCTTCACTCCTAAGACACGTGGATCAGGACGACAACGGGCTGGATTTTTGTCCTGGGATCTTCCCCAGAGAAGAGCCTCGGAGTGGTGACAAAGTGCAGGATGCACGTGGGAGGAAACCGGCAAAGGCTAGTGTGGGGGCAGACGGAGGAGAGAGGAGGGAAGTGAGGGGAAGAAGACAGTAAAGTTGTAATCCCTTCGGAGCACAGGTCTGTAGGGGAGCAGGTTATAGAGAGAGCAGACATCCATGGTATCTTGGCTCCAGAGAGGAACGAACACAATGGGTGCAGCTCCTCAGTGTGCCCTGGGCATTTGTTAGCATGGCCCATCTGGACCCTTTAGTGGGTTACCTCATCTGGGGCTGGCAAGGCCCCTGGAGGCCTCAGTGAGTTAATGCACTGCCCAAGGACCAACAACCTATCCTCTTTTCCAAGGTGGGATCAAGTCTTGCAGACAAGGTACCCACACCTATGGCCTAGAGAGAAGCATTTCCCCTGGAGAGCCAGCTCTACTTGGGACCCCTGAGCCTTCCCTTTTATATGTGAATTTCTGAGTCGTTAGAAGAGTTGACATATCCCTCACCAGAAGGCAAAAGAAAAAAAAAGATCCTCATTCTGTGTTTAGGGGGCTGTTTGAGATGGAGGAAGGAATCTTTCGGGTCACCTTAAATACCAGCACTGGGCCAGCTTTGCTGGGAGCTGGGCGCTTGCCATGCTCCAAGCCGGTCTCTTTCTTATTTGTGAGAGCAGATGCTTGGCGAGCCCATATATGTCAGCGAGAACATCATTTAGTTTTACGTTTACACACACGCCTGCTTTCTGGGCTGGCATCCTTCGTTAGTGCCATAAAACAAGACCCGGCTTTCATGTTAATGTCTTAATGACGACGGCAATAAAAAAGAAGGTGACATCTTTGTGTCCACTTTCCAGGGCTGATGTTTACGTAGTGTAAACTAAGAAAACAAACAAGTAAACAAAGAACACACACAGATATAACACAGATAAGTATTGCTGACAGAGAGAGAAAGCACAAGCTTTAGCTTCCAGTGCCGCCTGAAGAGGAGCAGGAATAATAATCCTCCTGTGGGGAAAGCTGAGTTCTGAATGACTTGTAACTTCATCATGGTGTGTACAGAGGGCCGCTGATCCCTCTCCCACTCTGAAGAACCAAATTTGAAAACCTTACTCATAAAGAGGAGGCGGGGGAACACGGATCCCTTCTCATAATACATTATTAGGTCAGGGCACCGGGCAGAAGAAGAAATACGAAATGCAAGCACCTCTATTTTTTTTTTTTAATTCGTGTACCCTCATCATAAATTTGTTTAACGTAAAACAAACAAACCCTCGACAAGGGCTTAACAGGGTTTTCAACATCTCTGCAGATAAATGTAATTTATTCCCAAAGAAGAAAAGCAGTTTAGAGCATGCAAGGAAAACTGCTCTTAACAGTGTGTGAGTGTGTGTGTGTGTGTGTGTGTGTGAGATTGTGTGTATCAAGACAACAGCAGTGGTTTCAGATCATTCGATTTCACTCACAAAACCTGCCCGAGGCACTTTACGTGGAAAGAGAAGTTTGCCTGATACCTGCTTATCAGTTCATCGCCTCTCGCTTTTCTTTTTGTTGAATGCAACCCCTGCAAAGCTAAAATCCACCCCTTCGGACCTGATATGTCTCTGTCTTCCCAGAGGAAAAGCAGCAGGCAGACTTTGGGAACCCTTTTAGGTACAAAATGAACCCAGTGCTAATGGCATGGCCAGTTTTTTGAGAGAACCACGCAATGCAGATAACTTGAACATGTTTGTAAAAACTTACACCTTTATTAATAGTTCCAAGCTCACCAGTTCAACACTATAAAGTCATGTTTTGTCAATGTATTTTACTAAATACATTTCTGGGCATACACTCATCTTTAAGTTCCCCAAAGATAGATTTATAATGAATTTACTGATGTTTTTGCTTTAGAGTGAAATCTGATGTGCAGCGTGAAAGGTGACTAAGTAAAGTGAAGAGATACACGCTCTGCCTGATTTTTGTTTAATTGAAAATCGTCCCAGCTTCATGTCCAACGCACTTCATTCCTTCAAAGCCGGATATTTCTAATGCCCCAATTATGAGCGTTTTTTTTAATAATTACGTGGTTATAAAATGCAGATAAAAAGCAGTGCACCAAATGCACCTTTAAAGAATTTTAACCATAAAAATACGATCGCACGTCGCTGAGAACTAGCCACATTTTAAAAATAAACTCCTGTCTCCGCTGGCACCTCGCTCCAGCCGCCCGCTCCGCCCCCGTCCGCGGAGGACTGTGGTTTGCAGTCACAATGTAACTAATACTTTCGAATGAGATAAACGAAAAACGTTTTGCTGCTCAAATGAGTATTAGAAAAAGAGGAAATTCTCATCAAGTATGTTTCTCAGCTTGGCTCAGGGCCGTGGAAATCAGGAAGAGCGAAGCCTGGGCAGAGGCGGGGAGGCTGCCCTCGGGGCCCGCGGGTGAGGGCGAGGGTCCGGCTCCAGACCGCGGCCGGGCGCGGCCAGGACAGGGCTGGAGGCTGCCACGCGGCCCTGCGACCCTGGGTGTCTGGGTTGCATGAAGAGCAGCAGGGAGGGGAAGGAATCTTAGGGGGAGAAAAAATAAAAACAAGAGGGTGATTCAGGAACCGGGAGGAGAATTGAAAAGTCACACCTTTGCGTCCCCGCATTTTCGCGTTGGTTCAGGATTCAGGGAGAAGCCGTCCGGAAGGAAGACAGATGATGACTATCTATAAACCAACTGTTTGACAGAGACGCTGACAATGAGCGGGTTGTGTCTGCAGCTCTTGGCTGTTCACATCGGCGAGGGCTGAAGGAAAACAGAGACTCTGGCTGTGTTTGTCTAAAGAGGCGGTGGTGACCACGGGCAGGAGGGTTCAGCGGGAGTTCAGGGCAGATGCTGCCAGGAGCCGAGCCGTGGGAAGTGGGATTGCTTCCGGGTCCGCCTTACCCGCGGACACAGGGCGTCAGGGCGCGGCGGCGCCGTGGCCCAGGGTGACGATGTCCGTGGGGAAGCAGGCTTTGAGCAGGATGCCCCTCTCCCGGTTGCAGTCCAGCTCCTGGATGAACCCGTACCAGTAGATGACCAGGCCCGGCCCGAATCTGCACAAACACAAGAAAACAACACACATGCACAGTATTAGTGGAGCTCCCCACACAGAAATCACTAAAGTACGGAGAAGATGGTTAAATGGCCTTATATGTTTTTATTTTGGTTGCTATATATAGTGACCGAAAGTAGTGGAACTTTACACCAAAGAGTTAAGTTAATACAAGGCAAATTGACTGCCTTGTAAGGAACCCAAAGTATGTCAGATGTATGCACTGTCCTAATTACCACTCAGGAAGAGGCTATGAGTTTGGGCTGATGTGACTAGTTAGCTGATGGAGGATAAAGCCTGAGTCGAAACAGTGACGAACCGAGAGTACCAGCTTGGGATTTTAGTCTTCTTACATTCAGAAGTACTCTGAAAAATCATCTTAGCTATTTTCAACGGAGGAAAAAGAATACTAAAGGAAAAAAAAATAATTAAGAAAATGGAACAGCTCAAGGTCCTCTTTGGGCTGTCATGTTCTAGCCTCGCATCAGTAGGGCCCAAAGTCCCTTCTGTCGTCCTTGCTTTTCATTTTAAAAGAATAAAGTCCACAGGTCAATGGGAGCCCTTCTCCCGGGCCCCGCATTCTCTGCGCTACCGCCTCTCTGCATGCAAACACGACATGACATCTGGTCCTAGGCTCTTACGAAAACAGGAACAATGGCAATAGACCTGTGACAAAGCACAGACGGATGCAGGCTTAAAAACCTCAATTTTTCTAAATGGTGCCTCTGAATGATCTCGGATTTGGCTAGCAGCAGACTCAGGAAGTCGCCCTATGGATTCCTCACCGTCAGGAAGGCGAGACCTCCAGGCTGGGTTCATGGAGATGCAACCATGACCCAAAACCGCGCACAGAGAGGGTGTGCACATCAGTTGCACGTTTTCCCTACTGAAGGTACTTAATTAAAGGGCAGCACTACTTTCGGTGTCGTGTTGCAGGAATTTTACAGTGAAATCATAAATTATGAATGCTGGGTTAGTAAAAGGATGTCTAAAAACAGAACTGCTTTCTGTATTCTGACGTTACAGCAGGCTGAACCACGCCAGGCCAGAAAGCTCTTTCCTTCCATGATTTATTATACGCTGCGGTGTTCCTGCCAAAACTAACAGTGCAGGACGGGCTGTGAGATACTGTGTGCACAGGAACAAGTTCAGCTGGATGTCACGGGCCGGTTTATTTGGGGATTCACATCAGTAAAGTAGCCCAGTTAGAGGCGAGATTCATGAAAACATTTTGCATCCTTTCCCTGCAAGGACAGAACCATGAGACGTGAATGCATCCACCGAACCTGTTCTAGCAGATGCGGGAGCTACGTATGGATGGGATGCCTTGTAGAAGCAGGCCCTGCGACCTTTAGCTGAATGCAGGCCTGGCTGCAGATGCTCTCTTCCTCCTCAGCGTCTCTGAGAAAGGTTCCTTTGGGGTCGGAAGACTCAGACTGCCTCGGCACAGGGTGCTGACATACACACGAGGCGAAGCTCACACCTGGATGAGAATCTGCTTCTCTGTAACCGAGGACTGCTTGGTAACGTTAAATCACAAACGTTTGTCTGCAACAGGAGCATAGGCTGTTTGGTGTCTTTATTGAACAAAAAGCACTGTGATTGTTATCAAATGATCTCAGATCTGTCAAAACCAGTCGGGGAACGGATCTGAGAAGCCTCAAGCCTTCCCGTCCCCAAAGCAGCCCTGAGTCACAGCCTTGAAGACCCAACCCAGGGTGCAGAGAGCAGAGTGCAGAGCCTTGGCCTGGCCCCTCACGGTATGCAGCCATTCTGGAGGCCATGATGTTCTTTAGAAAGGCACTGATATTTTCACAAAGGGAGAAAAAATATGTGATCTAAACAGTCACGGGAAAGAACAAAGGAATATATGGGGGTCATAAACAACAAGCCCAGTGTTTTAAAGATTTAATAAAACAAAAACACACATCACCAGCACCGAGAGCAAGAGCAGCCTGTACATCGGCTGAGCAGCTAAATCATAAGATAAAGGACACGAAGCATGACAGCTCTTTGCAAAACTGGCATTTCCCAGGCAGAGAAGCCAGGCTGGGGAACACCTCGGCCACCAAGGAAGTGGATTCGTTTCGCTTGTGAGGCAACAGATGAAATCTGCAACTCAGAAGCGTTTTTGTGAGATTGGGAATCTGAGCATGTCATGTGGTGTTCCCAGCCAGGGCCCTCCGAGGTGGTGACCAGGGTCTGTGAGTTGTTAAAGGAATCTATGACGAGGGATTCCTAAGGAGACTCTACCAGTTATCTAAGTACTTGTTCCTTAGCTTTTGGATGAATTTATAGTTACTTAGGTAAGACTAGCTCTCTCATGTGGCTCAAAAGCTCTGGTTGAAAATATGTGCTTACAGACCAGGAAAGACAACCAGCCTTTGTAAGTAGAGACTGGTAAATGGAGGCTTTCAAATTATTGGCCTTTGAGTGAGAAAGGTAATAGGAACTTTAGAGAGTGACAAGGTTGGAGATGTAATGATAGGACAAGATCTGGCCTTGTTCCTGAGTGCAGTTCTGAGCTGTCCCCAATTTGGGATCCAGAGTCTATGAGATGCTGGCAAGATAACCTTCCAGCAACATGTCTATTTATGAAGAGGCTGACCATGAGAACAAACTTTACATCATTACTTCCTTGGCGATCTGAACTAACAGAAGGGAACCTTATGGTTAACAATTGGAAATGACCAAGCAAGCCAACTTTAGCGTTTTCTTCTGAAAAGGTGTAAAACAGAGACAACAGGACCTATGATATTTTTATGTGGGTCAAGTGCATGCTTGTGGGTTGAGTGATTTCACCTTTTGGATGCCTGTTGCCATTTATTATGGCACTAGTGGACGAGAGTGAGATCGCTGGGAAGGCAAACATAACCTTTGTGACCAATAAAAATCAAAGAGACTGTTAACGGTGTTTAAAAGAAAGCAGAGTCCCTGGGTCTGAGCGAATGTGCAAAGCAGAAGGTTGGCCTGCTACTGGGGTTGCAGCCCTACGCACCAGCCCGGGGACACGCAGTAATGGGATGATTACGGATAGCTGGGCTGATTCTGTAAACATATTGCTGGGCTAACTGTAACTTTAATGTTACTACTATACTCATGGTCAAGTAATAAGATCAAAGACTCCAAATGGATTTTACAAACTCAAGTGGAGCAGACACTGGAATGTGAGTGACGTTTGAACAAGTAATTTTGCCTGCAAATAAAATACCACCAAATTAGCAAAAATAACAAATGCCTCTTGGAAAAAAAATGGGAGGTGAAAGTCAGGAGCCACGACAGACCCTGAGGGGATGACGTTCTAGGTAAATGACGACAACCTTGTAAATGTGTTTGTAATTTGCTTCTCTGGGTTGATTTCAGTGTTTAGAAAAATTAAATAGGAGGCCGTGGGACGAAAGCTGGGCACCCTTTTGGGTTTTTTTGTGCACATCTGTCTCCCAGGGATTAGCTTGGTTTCACCGTGTGTCTCTCTGCTCTCTGGTGATCTTGTTGGGGTAAGCTTCCTCGCAAATTGGTGACATTTCTGTGACTGGATCTATGAAATCAAGGCTGGGCTTTTGTTGAGTTAAAAAAAAAAAAAAAAAGGAGCCAACACATAAAAATTGAGAGGCTGTACACAAAATATTCTGCATATTCACCGTCTCCTGAGAAATGAACTGATACGACCACAATCAGTTGGAGCTGGGTCATGGATGCCCCCATGGACCTGCCATGTGCTCTGTGCCAGGTGCCATTCCTCATCATGCTGCACTTCAGATTTTCTTTAATTGTAGAGACCTACTTCTTCATACTCACATCTCAGCCAAATCTGGGAAAGCAAAGACAACCTCAGGGGATTTCATGTTTCATTAAAGAAATAGAAGATAATACACTTCTTTTTTTAATGTTTGTGTTTTGCCTACTTTGCTCATTTCTGTTGCCTCCTTGTACCCCGTGGGCAATGAGTCTTGGTCCTGCCTCGAGAGCTAAGTCAGAGGTTCCCAAACTTGGGCCAGAGGCCCTGGAGTGGCTGTGAATAGATTGCAAGACATCCTTATGCACACTAAGCACTATCCTCAGGAAAAAAAATAGATCTTGTCCTTTTTTTGGAGATGTAGATAACAAAATAGGTAGCTTTCAGTTGTTTTGTATTTTCTAAGTAGATGGAATATGAAAGTACAACTATACCCGGCCAGTGTTGTTCAGTGGTCGAGTGATACCTGGTCAGAGCACATGCCCAGGTTGTGCACTCGATCCTAAGTGTGGGGCATGCAAGAGGCAGCCCATCAATGATTCTCTCTCATCATTATTGTTTCTATCTCTGTTTTCCTCTCTCAAGTCGGTGCTTTTCCACTAACAGAGTTTCTTGGCCCCTAACTGAGACCACACACCAACACCTTTCCTGCTGCCGGTCTAGGACCCTGGGGTCACCTAAACATGTCAAGAAATCATATATAGATAAAGAACCCTAAATGTTTTTTATACTGCAATGCTGTGTTATTAAGTTTGGTTAGTAGATTTCTGAAGTTGCAAATCTGAAGTGGGTGAAGTAGAGGCGGGGTTGGGGGGTGGTGTTGGTACCAGGCAGAACACTTTGGCCACCTAAGGACTGCTGACAACCAGGGAGGAGACACTGAAAACATCCCCAATCGTGGCGGTCCCAGGTGGTGTTGGAGCCCATGGACTCTGTCCATCTCAACAGGTGCTAAAGGACAGTCTGAGGAAACGGGCGCTGGTTACATTTTGTTCAGTTAAGACAGGCAGTGCGATCTGTAATATATTTTTAAAGATTGTCACCAAGAATGTTTTAAAAATGGTACTTCAGTGAGTAAGTTCTTAGTTTTCCAGAAAAAAAAATGTAGCTATCCTCAGATAGTCTCTAGGATGTCAGATTGTAACTGTTGGACCGAATATGGTAGAAGTTAGATATCATGCCTCTCAGTCCAAGGTTTTCTATAGCTCTCTGAGAAACTCAGAGGCTCCAAATTCAGGGAGGACTTCCTTTCTCTTTCTTTCTTTCTTTCTTCTTTTTTTTTTTTTAAATATATATATTTTATTGATTTTTTTTTTCCAGCTGCCTCTTGCACACCCCCTACCGGGGATGTGCCCGCCACCAAGCAACCAATGTACATGCCCTTGGTCGGAATCAAACCTGGGACCTTTCAGTCCGCAGACCGACACTACCACTGAGTCAAACCAGTTTCGGCTCCTTTCTCTTTCTTAACTATAAAAAAATGCGCCCCCCCTCCCCCAACCCCTTCCTTGCCACACCTTTACATTATCCTGTAAGACAGGAATTAATAGGATGATATTTTCACTTAACTTTCCCTTGTGAAGACTTTGCCTTGAGGCACTTTCTTCAGAGAGTGCTAACAGGAAAGGTAGATGCAGGTATGCAGAGATTTCCAGTCCTAGTGTGGGATATCGCTTTAATAAATTAGCCCCAAAAACCAACTTCCTGGTTGGTTTCCTGAGGCGCATTTAGCTTCTATGGCTCCACAGATTTCAGAAGACCCTTGATTGTACATAGGGTCTATAAAGACACTGTCTAAACATATATAAAACTATTTGAATAAACAACAATCAAGAGGTAATTAACATGTACAGTACACTTACGTGACAGGCAATGATTCCATACTTTCACACATGCAGACTCATTTGAAAGTCACCAGCACCCTGTGAGGGGTCACTACGATCATCCCCATTTTACAGGATGAAAAAACAGAGGCACAAAAAGGGACAGGCTTTGGACCCAAGCAGTCTGGCTCTGTGGCTTGTGCTTATAACCATTACACCATACTGTCCGTCACTATGCCTTGTATTTACACAGCAGTTTATAACATTCGCTCAACTTGGAAGCATATTTACAACATCTGGAAAAGAGAGAAGAGCGGGGGCCCAGAAGGCAGGCAACTAATCAAAAGCCCAGTGTATGAGTCAGGATTCACCTGTCTCTGGGGAATCATTTTTCAGGTACAAAGTCAATAGCTCCAAACTAAAAAGTCTATCTAGCCACTCACTGCTATGTTAGGTGTCACCATGTTTAGGAAGCATATGGCCAAGCAACTTATAGTTCAGGTGAAGGAACTGAGAATTATAGAACCACTGCCTCAAGTCCAGGGAAGACAAATGCTTCCTGCTATGAGGAGAAGCAGAAGTTAAGGGACAGACTCTAACAGGAGGAGAGGGAAGCAAACCCAGAGCACTCCTGCAGCCTGTTCACATTAATGGGCACTCACAGCTGGAATAAGTTACCACAAAACCGAGGGAAGCGGTGGGTCTAAGTGAGTGTGTCAGGAAGAACCAGAAAAGAAGGGTCTGACTTGCTAAGCAGGGTTGACAAAAGGAACCCAAAGGCCCACTCTTGCTGCTAACATACTTCTGGCTTAAAGATGTATCTTGGGTTTGTGGCATTCATTGGACTCATCCATGTTTTCAGCCCAATGAGAAAAATCACTACATATTTTTACAAGTATCAGTGTGATTTTATACCTCTTTTGGTAATACTATATGAAGCTGGGACTCATATACTGTCGTACAATTGGCTTCTCCACAAAGAATGAAGGAAACTCGTGAAATTGATATCATACTTCTCAATGAGCTGAATTACCATGTTTACATAAAGGATTCTCACTCAATATACTGGGGTTCTACAATATTAATCTGGATCAAGTTAACCAAACAATTTTTCAATTGAAACAAAAAGAGGACTGTGGGATGATTTGATGATTTGAGTCAAGTTTCTTGTTCACGGGGCCTTCATTAAACAATTAAAAAACCTTTCCTTTTTCTTTCTCCTTCTGAGTTGCTGTGTGGGGTCTGGGGCAACTTCTGAAGATGTGTGCAGGCATGTGGCTGTAGGAAGTCAATTGTTTCACCATCAAAGACTTGCATGTGGTTTTTATGAAGAATGCATTTGCAAAAACATAGTTCAGGACGAAGGAGAAATATAAAACATCTTGTAATTGTTTTAAAATAAACTCTTACACTGTTTATTTAGTTTTAATCTGTGTGTTGTAGATTGGTTATGCACTTGTTAATCACTGTTGTATGTATCTCCAGACAGAGTTGTAAATAACTTTTCAGTCCAAGTGAAATATGCTTGCACATGTTTATGTGCAGAGTATGTGTGTATTCATGCCTGTGCGTAAATATGTGTACAATAATAATAGATTAGTGATCATGTAATACAACATCGTAAGGTTCTGGCACTATGGTCAATTTAATATACAATGTAAACATTCTCTTTATTTTGTAATATCTAGAGATGAAATAAAAACACAACTTGGTTGTTTTATTCACTTTCTTTTCTTGGCAGGCCTGTGTTTGCAAATTGAAAGGTCTCAAGAAAAAAGAACCTCAGTTTCTGAGTATTCTCACTCAACTCACGAATCTTGATGATTAAAAATGCAACTCTCTTTGTAACATCAACTCACTGTATATATATTTTTGAAAATAAAAAAGGAAAAATATATTCTAAATACTGATTCACGTCAGGCCTGAATGCCACATAGAAGATAAACAGAAAATAGGTTATTTTGAAGAAAGTTTAAAATGTATATAAATACACAACTACAACCACCTGAAATTCTCCTTGGTGTTTATGTAACTTGGCATTTCCATGTCTACATTAAATTGCCTGGAAAAGTGCTTCATTTTCCTTATCCTTTCCCGCGTGTTGTATCTACCCAGATGCCATACTCCCAGTCTTTCTAGGCTATCGTAACTCTGCTCAGAAGAGAAAAGCTGAGCGAGGAAGAATAGGAAACAAAGGCGGAAGCTATGTAATCAGCTGCTTTCATGTCTGTTTTCCTGGAGAAACGCTTTCTCCCAGCAGTGGGCCAGCTGTGCTGCTTTTACCTGTTAAGAATGAACGTAGCACGGCCTGTGCACCTGCCCTGCGGAGAGTGCAGGTCACTGAGGGAAGGCTCCTCCCTCCTGCAGCAGCTTACAGCTCAAAGTTTAATAACCTGGAAAAGGTCTGTTTGTTTGTTTGTTTATTTATTTATTTATAAATATATATTATTGATTTTCTACAGAGAGGAAGGGAGAGGGATAGGGAGCTAGAAACATCGATGAGAGAGAAACATTGATCAGCTACCTCCTGCACACCTCCCACTGGGGATGTGCCCGCAACCAAGTAGCATGCCCCTGACCAGAATCGAACCTGGGACCCTTCAGTCCGCAGGCCAGTGCTCTATCCACTGAGCCAAACCGGCCAGGGCTCTATTCATATTTTTAAGTGTGAAATGTAAGTGATTAACTGAACAAACAAAATGCCAACATTTTACAGCAAAAGATAATTTAGAGCAGCGGTCGCCAACTTTTTGAACTTCATGGACCACAGTGGTCTGAGGTTGATGACCGCTGATTTAGAGCAATGACATGATGTTCTAGAATTCTTCCTGGATGAGCCAAGCTCTCAGCTATGTTACGTTTACTCATATAATGGTCCTCTTCATTTTCTCCATTAGGTGTTCATTTTTTGAGGTGAAAATAAAGAGTGGGGTCAGAAGGTCCCAAGAAAAATAAAGAGTTGGGATCAGAAACACATCGAGATTATTTTGTTGTGAAACTGGAGGATAAACTTAAGTACAGTAGACCTGGTCTATGTTTCAAGTGAGTATATATTAAGTGGACAGTACCCGACCCCAAGCAGGAAGAAGAAATGCCAAGTGCAGTAAAAGAAACCAAAATCCTTCAAGTCCTAAAGGACTCAAGGTCATGTACGGAGAAAACATTTAAGTACTAAGAGTGAGAGACCACTTCAGGCAGACCTTGGGTGCAAATCATATCTACCAGCCCAGAATTTATACTCCAGCCTTCTTCCCAAAGTTGGGGTAGTTTACAAAATTGGTTGTGTGAATTATTACATGTTTTCTCAGTTATTTCCCCAGGGAAACATGCCAAAGGCGAACCCATCATTTCCGCTGATTTAGTGTTTGATGCCAGAGAATGTATAATTGATATGACAACCATAATGAATAGTGATCCCCAGGCTGGCCGAGCCTGGCTGACAGTGTGGTGGTCCATTCTGGGTTCGCCAGACTCGTTCTGATAAATTCGGAGGTTATTCCTGAACTTCTCACTTCCAACTTTCCGAACAGTAGAAATTAGAAATGCTTTATAAAACAGAAAATATTTTACTGTATAAATGTTGCTTAGCCCTATTTTCTTTCTTTTTTTACTTAGTTTTTTATTATCAGGTAGAGGAGAGATGGGTCTCTTTTTTCTTGGCTCGATTCTCAAAAGAGCACAGGGTAACTCAGAGTTCAGTGAGACGTTTATCTCAAGGCACAAAGAAATTTATGGGTACTAGATAGAAATATAAATGTCTGCTTAAAGTAAAAAAATATTGGAATTTTCGTCCTTGGCAAAGTCGAATAACTGAAGGATTAAGGCTGCTACATGTTTGCCCTATAAATCTATCATTATCCAAGAGCGACACAGTGCCTCAGGTATGTCAGATCCCAACTCGCTCTGAATGGGGAGCTAAAAAAACATTTCTTTTACTCACAATACATATTTCCCGCTAAGGAAAGTCTCTTTGGCTAACCAGCACAGTCCTCAAGAGCAAATCTCACAATTTTATGGACCCATGAAGGCAAATGCTGGGGGTTAGGGTGAAGGGATTACATCAAGATCGTTAGAAAAAATGACCAGGTGACAGAAAACAATTAAAAAAAAATGGTACTCAGAAGACAAGTAAATATGGGCCACCTGGATGTAAGCTGCATGAGGCCAGCTTGTATTTCAGGGGCACAAGGGCATCAGCCGAGGAGTATTGGCTGAGCAGATGTGTGAACACATGAACGCCTGCCTCCTCAGAGCGCGCCAGCCTCGGGAAAAGCTGCGGGTGCGAACGTGTCTTTGGAAAACAATATTTTGCTGACAACCATTGACCATATAGGGAAGTGATACAATGAGCCTTAAAAATATGCCCAAAGTACATGCACAGAAAAACTAGTCCCAGAAGTTTTGCATTTGGACTCTATGCTGTTCAGATTATTACAGGAAAGATGATGTTGTTCAGAACCTGGTAGGAAATACAAGAGCTGTTCCCTGGGAGGGCCCTGCAGGTGGCTGAGGTGCGGCTGCCAGGTGGGTGGAGCTGAGGGCTAGGAAGAAAAACTAAGCAGCAGGGATCCAATAGCTGCACACAGGTGGCCCTCACTTCCTGGAGAGACAATCAATGTAGGTCAGCTTTTGTTTACAGTAGCTTTTATCTGGAAGATAAGGTTGTAAAGGCATCAATCAAAATGAAGTACTACTGTTCCTGGCCATATCTCAACTGGTTCATCTGTTTTATTTCTTCCTCCCTTTCCAAATACCTTAAGGTGTTTTAGATGAGTGAAGAGATATCAAACTATTAAAGTGAAGTGTGTTTGTGTATGACACATGGATTTGCACTCGCTGAACCACAAATACCATCCCTACGGTGCTTCTATCATTCCCAGGTTCATTGCTTTAACTTTCAATAACATACACTCCACAGAACGATCTTTACGTCATTTCCAATAATGCTCCTTTAGGAAAACGAGGATCTGATGGCTTGCATGTTGGTATACGGCTTTAGTTTATTTACACCCTGCCTTTCCTTGAAGAGGCACACACAGAGAAAGAGCAAAGTTAGAAATAGAAAATGGAGCTCAGAAAAAGAAGTATGCAAAGTTCCTATTTTACTGTTAAGTTGCACTTTGAAGGCCAACTGCATTGTTACAGAACTTTAAGTCCCCAGAGATCCTGCCTGATGCTGTCTTTAAAGGCATTGCTTGGTTAATGCTGGACCTACACGATGAAGCTTCGGCGCCAGGGACTGTCCCAGTGATCAGGAAGCTCTGCTGAGGGGACGACGAGCCACCTGGGCCCACCTCGGACGAGAGTTACCCACAGGGCAGTGAGGTGGGCAGAGGACAGCCGACCATCACGAGCAGACAGCATTCAGCTGGTGGTCACCTGGAAACAGACTTTAAGGCTGGACAGGGCCAGCCGGTCACCCCGGGCTAGCTTTGGGTTCTGCTGTGGGTCCATGCAGTGGAAAATCTCTGTCATCTTCAGATTTGAGTCATTCTTCAGTCCTGGGCTTATGAGTCATTCTTCTGTTTGATTCCCCTCTAACTACAAGTAGAGGAAGGCATTCTACTGAGAGGGATGCCCTGCAGTTAACCCACTTCAGACTTGGGTCTCTTAGATTCAATGAATTCTTGACCGACTACTCTCCAGGTCCACCTGCCTGGCACAGCCCAGCCTTTGGAGCCGGTAGAAGACTCAGGCACTGATTATGATTTCTCCCGGTAAAGTCATACCAGAACCTACCGGCACAGCCATCATCGTAACAGCAGCTAGCACTTCCATTACATGCCAGCTACTCTACCAAGCTCATTACCTACATTATTTCATTTAAGACAAAAGCACCACAAGTTAGCTGATATTAGCACTTTATTTAAATTTGAGAAAAAAATTATAAAGCGTATTGAACTGATCATAATGATGGCAATGAGAGAAATAACACTGAGGGCTCACCGTGTGCCTGGCACTCTGCTAAGCCTTCATACAGTTACTTCATTTAATACACGCAATGGACCTGTGGCACAGGAAGTGCTCCTGGTGCCCTTTCCTTTTTTTTTCTTTTCTTTTTTTAAAATATGTTTTTGTTGATTTTAGAGAGGAGAGGAGAGGGAGAGAAAGAAACATCAATGATGAGAATCATTGATCGGCTGCCTCCTGCAAGCCCCCTATTGAGGATCGAGCCTGCAATCTGGGCCTGTGCCCTTGTCCAGAATATAATCTGGGGCCCTTCAGCCAGCAGGCCATCACTCTATCCACTGAGCCAAACTGGCTGGGGCTTGGTGCCCTTTCACAAATGAGAAAACAGAGATATGGAGAGGGGAAGCAGTTTATTCTCGCAACAAGGAAAGGCTTAAGAGTAGCTGATGCCAACCCATGGCCTCCAAATGCGGAAGGCCCTCTCTGAGCAGCTGGGCCACACTGCTGTGCATGCTCTGGACGCCTCCAAAAACTTCTCCAACTCTTGACACATCACCCCCGCATGCCTTCCCATCCCAATCTCAAGGTAAGGCTCCTGTATGTCCGGTTTCAGTGCAAATGCTTACTATATACTACAGGACTCCTCTGTGCTGGGCAGGTGATTCCCCTTCTAGACAACAGTGGAGGCTGGAAGACATCGTCTTCAATGTACCTTCTATCTCTCACTGTCTCAGCTCTCCATCCATAAAACAGGAATGTTAGTACCTGTGTGCTGGAGTTCGAGGTGAATTTGAGAATAAGTGAGCATAATTTCTATCTATTCATTGTTGCCCCATTACAAAAATTCTGCCCAGCAGTGGAATCTAATAAGAAACTTCCCCAATCTCTCCCTCCCCCTCCCCCTCTCCCCACAAACACAGCAATAGGTAGATCTATGTCCAGAGTTCTGGAAATAAGCCCTCAAGAGAAAATGAAAACCGGACCAGTCAAGTGCTCATCAAGGCAGCATTTCACCCAGGTTTACCCAAAGGAGATGGAGAACGGAGGGGCAGGAAGTAGGACTGAACCAGAGTGAAAAGGCTTCCTATATCGATAACTGGACTAGGTGCTCCCTGCCCTAGAGGGGGAACGGTCAGATCACCGTCACTCCGTCTTTCAGGAGAAAAGCTCGTCAGCTTCCTAAGGGCAGGAGACACTCTCCTTCAAGAGACTTGACAGAAAACCCTGCTGATGCCAGTGATTTAAAGTATCTTTAAATATACATCCTGGTTTTTAATGCACGACACCGCTGGGCCTGGCTCCACATTTGGGCCCCGGTGACAGGATGAGGAAGGGCTGCGCCCACATGGTCCGGGACAGGGTCCTGAGATTCCACTGCACCATCCATCCCAAACACACATCCTGTTAGACAGGGGCGCCTGCAAAGTCTCACCTGGTTTCATAGGTCATCTTCTGTAATAAGTCATTTTAATTTTCAACAGAAGAGAGAACGCAGAAGGAACTACCTTGAGAATTTTAACTGATATTTAAAGATTGGACAGAAGAGAAAGGCAGCTTCTGGCCTGGGAGCCGTGCTGGCTGCTGGGGACCCGGCCTGACAGAGAGAACCTGGGAGACTCAGGCTGGCCCAGCAGGCAGGCAGGCTCACAATGGGTTACCTGAGGAAGGCAGGTGGCCGGCCCCAATTTCTTAGTTTTCCTGAGGCTAAGGAAGGTGCTTTACTAGACAACTGCCAGAAAGGAACAGGAGCATGAGGGCAGACCAACTTTTTTTTTTGGGAAGTAATAGTTAGAGGATCCTGAGTGTGAAAACTGCAGGGCTGGCTTCCAGGGACAGGACAGCTTCAGGCACCTCTGGCTGCTCCCCAGCTGCGGGGCACAGGCTTCCGTCTTAAAACACGTCCACAAATTGCACAGCAATACATCTGACCCTCAAAAACACATTATTTCCACTTGGCAGATGAGGGAACTGAAGCTCTGAGAGGTCAAGTGGCTTGTTTAAGATCACAGGGAGCAACTGATGGAGCCTGCTTCCCACATCCCTGGATGGTGCTCCTGTCCACTATACAGCCGGTGCCTCTGTCTCCTCAATGCAGAACGGGGAAACCAACAGCTTCTGCCTTCCTGAAAAGGGTGCAGTCCTCGGGGGATGCAGCGGCACCGTGAACACAGTCCCTGTCCCACGGGGGCGCTCAGTAGTAAGGCGGACAAGCAGGGTAGAAGGCAGGCTAAAAGGGGATGGTGTGGAAGGCCCCGTGGGGGCCCAGAGAAGGTCAGGAAAGGCCCCACGCAGAGGGGAGGCGACCTTGGAGTGAGTCCTGAGGTTAAGGGTCACTGAGAGGGTGGGACAGGGAGGTATTTCAGCTGGAGGCAGGTGCACACAGTCAGAGCCACGGGAAAAAGCTGGGGGTCAGAGTAAAAAGATCATAGGCATGGCAGGTGATCTGGCTGGGAAGGAGTGGTGGGAGGAGGGCTGGGGATGCTGAGTGGGGAGCCGCCTCCTCCCGATCCCAGAGGAGTGCTCGCCAGTCCTTCGCCCCAGGGTGATCCTCTTTCCTGAAACCCAAACACCCCAGGCCATGTTTCCCTGTGGAATCCCTCAGCTAAATATTTACTTTGTGCAGGGCCAAAGTCGACTACAGCGCACTTATTTGGGGATAAACACATTAAACAAGAGTATACATTAAAACAAATCCTCCCCGCCTCACCATTTCCACTTCATACAGAAAAAAGACTGCCATTAAAAAAAAAAAAAAAAAATCACCCTGAAAACTATACTGAAGGCTCAGCTTTCCAGAGCTGTTGGGCTGGAGTCCATGTAGATAAACAGTCACAGCCCAGCTCCACGGGGTTCCTCCAATTTGTATTCTTTGAGAAGTCTGCGGGCAGGAGGTGACTGGCTGACAGTTTCCTCCGTGAGTGAGTTACACAGCAACCTTATTTACCGAACAGGAGCCATTAGTTAAATTTTATGAAGATAAGGGCTTCCAGGAGCGAGTGCCCTCCTGATTGTTTTTTGATTGAAAGCAAGACTAGGGAGAGCTGCACTAAACCTGAGCTTTCCCCTAACAGACTGCGCTCTCAGCTGTCTCAGCTGGCCCCGAGGCCACGGGGCTGGGCTAGGCTGGGCTGGGGCGGGGGAGAGTGGACTCCCCCAGCTGAAAGCATCCTGTCACTGTGGGGAGGAGTTCCAGAGCTTATTTTAGAAATGTAGTTACCCTTGTGACTGTCTTCTTTTAGAGGCATTCCTGGCTGCAAACAGCCTCATCCTGGGTGACAGAAGACACGCTACCGAATGAGGTTAGACGGAGGGCCCCTCAGTCAGGGAGCTGGTCCACCTGTGTTGCCATTAGCTAATTAACAGGTGTTTATTTTTAGGGCTTGAACTAACAGGCCATGTGGAGGCCAATGCAAGATGATATTGGAAGTAATCTGTGGGTGCCTCATGCTTGCAAAAGACCTCACTTTTTATGCAGTTGTTGATGTAACCGAAGTCCTTGTCTGACCAGTAAAGTGTAATGTCAAAGGCAGAGAAAACCGTATCCTACCCCATTGTGAAAAGGCCATTGCAAAAATAGATCCATTACCGCTATTTAAAGAATCACTTGCTGAAGAAAATGGGAAGAAAAATATGAGCAATTAGTTATGGCAACTGGTTGAATACAAACTCTCATTTGACACTAGATATTAAGTAACCAAAATTCCTAATACGAGGGTCAATCCTAATATTAAATGATGACTAGGCCTGCTATTTATTTTTTAATGAGCTCTTTATGACTCTGCAGATATATGCTATTAGAAAAGCTAACTGTAAGTCAATTGATGGAATGCATTTTGATTTAGGAGATTTATGATTCAAAAGAATTCAGAAGCAAAATGGCAAAATGAACTGGCCTCTCACTGTCAAACTCTGTATTTAAAAGATGTTACAATTAAGGAAAAAAAGATGTTACAATTGCATTTTTATTTGTATTTATTTAATGTTTACCTCCTCCACAAATAGTATGCTTCACAAAAAGCACTATCTTGTCTACTTTATCATTACCTGCCTTTTAGTGGTGTGTGGCATAAGGTGGACATTAAAAAAATATCTGTTGAGTGTATGAACGACAGGTAGGAAAGTTATGCAGAGTATCATTGCATAGGTACTTTGCTTAGGTCTGGTTTAAATCTGGAGCCTAAGGGCATACCCAGGATGAGCTCAATAGTTTGAAAACAGTGCTGTTTGCCTAACTAAATCATTTGCTTTTGTTCACCTGATGAGCTTTCCAATATGTCCCCAAGCCGAGGATCATGGCTGCTGACTGGCATGGTCACTGGAAAATTAAAGTTACTTTTTTCACACCCTCATATTTTTTCTCTCAGGAAGTACACACACACACACACACACACACACACACCCACACATATATATATAAAACTCACTGAAGAATATGGTGTTTGTTTGTTTTTTATTGATGAGACAGAGAGAGAGAGAGAGAGAGAGAGAGAGAGAGAGAGAGAGAGAGAGAGAGAGAGAGAGAGGGAGAGAGAGTGTCATTGATGTGATAAACATCCATCAGTTGCCTCTCATAAGAGTCTGGACTGGGGATCGAACCCATAAGCTTTTGGTGCCTGAGATGATGCCCCAACTAACTGAGCCACTCAGTCAGGACTGCTGGAATATTTTCACAGGAAAATGGACCTGGGATTCTCCCTTTTGGAGGAGATTTGCCATTTCATCCTTCATGGCATGTAATATTACAAATCTGGCACTCCTTCCTTGCTTTTAGATGAAAACAAATGCACTTCTAGCCATACTACGGAACAGTAATAATTCTGGGAAAGATGTATTTAATCTAGGACTGGGAAAAACTGCTGGCCACAGTTCTGATCCCCTGCCATGGTCTGTGCTGGAGGCAGGAGAGCAAGACTTCATAGAAAGACATGGAGATCTAAAGAGACCAAAAGTCCACAACCAAATAAACTAGGCTTCTAACGGGGGCACATATGGCAATTTACCACCACGATTCCATAGGGAAGCAGCCCTGTGCCTTCTGTGTTTTCATGAGAGAGCCAGCACAAATCAATCATGCAGAGCTCCGGACACATTGATAATGTCCTTTAGGTTTGTTTTTGGATCAAGTGTTGGTTTTACAGAAATGGACTATGGTTATCATTTGAAAAGAATTATTTTATCTCACCCAACATTACATACTGGTTCTAGGCTGGTCTGTCTTGTGGCACTAACAGTCCCCATGGAATTTTCAGAAGACTCTTAGCTAAAATGTCTCCCAATGGTTCAATGCTGCTCCCAAGTTCTCTAGTACAAGGTCAGACCCTTCCGAAGAAGATGGAAATAAAAACTTACTCGAGGAAGAAGGATATTACCTGTGGGGCATAATTTTAAGAGGAAGCCTTTCAGACTCATAGAGTGATACTCAGATTTTGTCTTACCAGTAATTTAAATAAGGGGCTTGTTCTCTTATTGAATCTTGTTAGGACTAATGCCATTCATCTAGGAAGAATAAAATGTTTGTTATATTACAACAACAAATGTTCTCATTTTGCATCTTCCATTTTGCTTAGATTCACTACTTTTAAACTTAAAAATGTATACTATGAGAGACAGAAATAGGTTACATATTTTTCAATGCCTTCTGTTATTAAAGTGCTTTGTGTAATTTGACGTAACTTTATTTATACTATTTATTTATGTTTTCTAAAAAATTAACATAATTAACTCAAAAATCGTTTGCAATTTTGGAGCTCCTCTATTTGTGTGTGTGGTGGATCGGTTTCTTTGGGCAAATGGACATCAATTATCCAAAATTAAATGACAGAAATTATCCAAAGCCTTGAGACACTGAGTATAAAAAAGGGTGAGGAACCTTTTTTCCTGCCAAGGGCCACTTGGATATTTATATAATCATTCACAGGCCACACAAATTATCAGCTTAAAAGTTAGGCTGCTATATTTGGTCAAACATTTAATTAACTCACCTCTAATGCCTGGCAGTATCAGACCAAGTGATTTCGTGGGCCTTATATGGCCTGTGGATCAGACGTTCCCCACCCCTGGTCTAGAGGATATTTCTGCAACTTCTTTCTTTATATTTCAGGAAACATGGGAGAAGAAAGATTTTTTTTTATTTTACTAACCTAGGAAAGGTTGAAAGCACTAAAGGATCAAATGATTAAGCTGTAAAAAATTTCCTTTTTTCCAGACATGAGAGAATAGTATCAATTTACATTTGTATACTGCTTTATGCTTTCTAGAAAATGCTGATATGTTATGTAGGAGGATGAAGTATTTAGGGGAACTAAGTGAGACCCCAGTTACTAACAAGTAAGACACTGAAGTTAAGACTGAGCTCCGTTGACTTCTTACCCAGGAATGATGGAGTAACCCTGGAAAGTGCTGTTGAAAGATTTTACCCCATAGTCCCTATTACATCTATTACACTTCCAGTTGAATTAAAAATAAAAATAAAATAAAAAATGAGGCCTTATATTTGGCATCTTATCTCAGATAGGGAGATAAAAAAAATTCATTTTTATTCAGAGAGTATTTAAATGCTACAAATTTGATGTAAATGAAAAGCATTATTAAAATGCACTGAAGTAATAATTTTATTATCAGACTAATTGAGACGTTACCAGCAATGTGGGCTCTTGACTCCTGAATTCAGCAAAGAAAGAATTCAGAGCCAAGAACTCTAGCACGAGAGAAAGTTTATTTAGTATGCAAAGCAAAAGTGCACTTGAAGAGAAGGTTCTAGTGGGCTGCTCAGAGAGCTGCCTTGGCCTTTTAGAAAGAAAGTCACAGAGGTAGGAGAAGTGAGCCAGCTGGGCTGCGTGGACTCAGGAAACAAGTTACAGAGGCAAAAGGAGGGTCCTTGGAGAGATTCACGGGGAGGTTAACCTGGGACAAGCTGCCAGTGACCCTGCTCCCCTGGTTGTGAGTCTTGTGGTGATCCCTAGAGCTTAGGAGAAAGAAAGCAAAGATGCACACCAGAATAAAGAAGGTACAGGTGTGCTCTAGAGAAAGAATGTGCATTGGGTCCTTTATCTTAAGGTTTTTCTTTTTTTTTTCTTTTTCTAAAGACAGGTATTTTAGGAGAAGTTGCATGGAATGATCCCAATAGAAAATTCATCAGCATTCCAGGTGTGTCCTTTAATATGCTGATTTATGAAAATGAGTGTCAGGATCACGGTCTCTACTGATTGGTCAGCAGTAGGGAAGGGGGTCATTGGTCATTGCATCTAATCCTGATGTCAGCTATGGTGACCCTTTATCTGGTTTTGCTGCTTTTCTGAGCCTGGAGCTGAAATACAACTGAGCCTAGATATTATCTCTAGTTTGACCAAAACTCTTTCTGTAGTCAACAGACCAGAGGCTATGTTCATAAGATGGTTTGATGCTGCTCAGAACTTCACTGTCCTGAGGGCTTAATGCTTAAGAGTATGGTCAATCCTGCAGAAGGAGGCAGGTGAATCAGGGTGTGGATGAGGCCAGTTTGAATCAGCCATCTGACTCAGTTTTCCCATTCTTCTAGCCAATGTATTTTCCTGGCTTCTTACTATCCTGCCTCAGACTGAACAACTAAAAAATTTAAGCATTATTTAAGCTTTATTTTACATTTGATGCCATCGTCTCTGATAAGCTACTTCTCACTTTGCATCCAGAGACAAATCTTTAAATTCTATAAAGTAAGATTTTTGCCAGGCATTCTAAAACATCCAAAGGTAACGTTGTATTTTTATCTGTCAGGATGTACTAACTAAAGTATTAAGATTTTAAAAAAATCATACCTGAGTTCAAATTACTTACATTTTTTGAAAAATATGATTATCATTATATATGTATATATATATATATATATATATATATATATATATGATGTGAAGCAATATTTTTTTTTTTCAGGTAAGTAAAAGTATATTGGCCTTAATCCAATTTTTACAGCTATAAGTTACATAATTCCTATAAAAAAAGTAACTCTCCTAATTTATTTAGAGAAACATTAAATATGTTATACATGTTACCTGATTCTGGCCTTTTGCTATGATTCCTATAGCTATACAATAGAAATGAAACATTGTTAAAAAAGGACCTATAACGTTTTAATTTTATTATTATTTATAAATAAATCTTTATTGTTCATTACAGATGTTCCTCTTCTTCCCCCCCCCCCCCCTCCCCCATAATTCCTTCCCCTCTCCCTGGTTCCCATCTCATCCCATCCCATGCTTCCCCCCTCCCCCCAGTCCTCATCCATAGGTGTAAGATTTTTGTCTAATCTCTTCCCGAACTCCCCCACACCTCCTTCCCCTCGAGAATTGTCAGTCCACTCCCTTTCTATGCCCCTGATTCTATTATATTCATGCTGTTCATCAGATTTTTTATTCACTTGATTTTTAGATTTACTTGTTGATAGATATGTATTTGTTCTCACTTTGTTGTTCATAATTTTTTTCAAGAATTTTTATTTTTACTTATTTATTTTTAATTTCTTTATTGATTAAAGTATTACATAATCCTCTCATTATACCCTCACCCCCCCACCATCATGCCCTCACCCCCCTGGTGTCTGTGTCCATTGGTTAGGCTTATATGCATGCATATAAGTCCTTTGGTTGATCTCTGCCCCTTACCCCCATCCTCCCCAAGGACTTGTAACATTTTTAAAACAAACAGAAATCAATCTTTAAGTGACAGAACTGACTAAAGCTATAGTACAATCAAAATCTCACAATAGTGCTCTGATAGGAACATATCAATGGAGTTAATATTAGTTAAGCTAATAGATTTTGGGAGTTAAGTATATTCACTATAATCTTAACATAGTTCAGGATACAATGATAGTTTCACGTGGGTGGGGAAAATCACACATATTCAGTGTCATGAAATCAGCAGGGGGTTTCAAAAATGGTGCCCACAGGAACTCCAGCTTATTTCTAGAAGAGTCCCCATGGTACAGTAATGATGTTTATGGGACTGACGGAAAAAAAAACAGAGGGAAGGAGCACTATCCAGCACATGAAGAAATAGAGAAAGGGGGGCTTACTTACCAAAAACCAAAGGGAAAGCGATGAGACTGAACAACTCAAACATTTAAGCATTATTTAAGAGGAGACCCAGCTCATTGCCAATAACAAAAAGTCTGAAAGATTAGAGATTTCCCCACAGAATCGGAGATGATCCTTCAATGCTGCAGAGCAAATATAAGGGCACCAGGAACATTTTGAGCAGATTCTTAAGTAACAAGGGCACAAAGGCCAGTGTCTGATGCACCATATATGCCAGAAATTGAACGTGAAGCTTTTCACAACTGCTGTGAGCTAGTACTCTGACGTTTTCCTTCTTAAATAAATGACTTAATGGCCTCCCTGTCCAACTCAATGCTACCACCATCAGCCACCTCTGCTCCTTCCTTCTCCACTGGCTGTCCCAGCCACCACCTCCGGCCCTACACCCTTCACGGAGGGCCCTGCTAAGCACCAGGCACCCTGCGTACTTTATCACAAATCTTTATGATAACTTGGTGAGAGTTATTTTTAATCCACAGATTCCAGCAAATTCCAACTCACATTTCCCAAGTGTTCACCTGGATCAGGGCTCCAAGGCTCCAGCTCTGTGTGGCTCGTGAGGGCACACCTTGTTGAAGCGAGTGGCTCTGGTTTCATCGGGCAACAACTTTACAGTAATGAACACTTTGGGTTTTACTAAGCGAACGAGGTGGCTGCCCACTAATTGGGAGAAAGGTACCAATCAGGCACTCCCATTTGGACAAAAGTGCTTCAATATTGGACCCCTTGCAAATCCGAGTTGAATCTTGGGCTTTTAGGGGAGAGTTAGAGAACATATAAGGGGACTTGAAAAAAAACAACCAAAAAACAAAATACCCCAAAACTTTTAAATAGCATTTTGAAAAAAAAAAGAAAAAAAAAAGGCTCCCCCAATCCCACCATATGTTTTTACACAAATCTGCATGCTCCAATTAATTTGCCGAACTGCTGGTGTGCAGCTGGACCGCCTTAATCATCTCTGTAAGTACAATGTACAATTTGTGGTCTGATCTCAAGCAAGAAAAGTGCACCTAATTTTGGCTCGCCCCGTACTTAAACCTATTTTAGAAAATTAGAATTTAACCATAGCTTTACGCAGCCTTAGAAAGAAAAACTGTGTGCAGCTGCTGACAGGTCATTGATGTTGTAATACTCTGAGTACCCGAGGAGAGATTTTATAGTATTATCCCAAATGAATGGCATAAAAGAGGCTGGGATTTTAAAAATTCATCTCCACTTGTCAAACATTATTAGGAAAGGAGGGAAAAATGGAGGTTTCTGGGGCTGATCTGACACATCGGCATGTTTTTTCCAGTCCACCATGCCTGGGTGGCGGAACTCTTGTCCTCTCTAGCGTAATAAACAACTGTTTAGTACAAGGTTATGTTTGGAACAAGACAAGTTTTCTTTCTTTCCTTTTTTTTTTTTTTTTTTCCTTTTTAAGCCCTTGGCTCAAGAGAACAGTCTTATGGGAAATGGCTATTATGTTTACTGTTTTTTTTATGATGAAATATCATCTGCCTAAAATACTTCTTCTTTTTTTAATTTTTTTAAATTTTTTAATTGATTTTTTACAGAGCAGAAGGGAGAGAGATAGAGAAACATCGACCAGTTGCCTCTTGCACACCCCCTACCAGGGATATGCCCGCAACCAATGTACATGCCCTTGACCTGAATCGAACCTGGGACCTTTCAGTCCGCAGACTGACATTCTACCACTGAGCCAAACTGGTTTCTGCCTAAAATACTTCTGTAATAAATTATTCCATTCAATAAAGCCATCAATAATTTGGTCGGTTTATAAGTGCAATTTGCACTATAATGCATTGAGAAATCTCAGAGGAAGAAGTCCTGTATCATATCAATACACAGGTGAACGTGTGTGCTCTCCCTTCCAGCGTAAAAGAGTTGTTTGCAACTTAAAATGTCATAAAAATTCTAAGTCTGAAAATGCCATTGCCATTTCACAGCTTCGTACAGAATCATTTTACAGCAAACCCAAAATGCTGAATTATTAGTTAATTTGGAGAGTGATGACTGACTAGGAGTGAATTAGCGATATTACAATGTGGTCCGTTTTCTTGTAAAATGTCAACAGCTGCTACACATCATCACATTACTGCTGATCTAACAGAAAACTCCATCCACATACTTTTGGGAGCAAGTTCCTCATCCTTGTAGTTTGTTTTAGCCATACCACTGATTAAAAAAAAAAAAAAATTCTTACCTGAAGATATGTTTTTCATTGATTATAGAGAAAGAGGAAGGGGGGAAAAGGGAGAGAGAAGAGAAGGGAAGGGAAGGGAAGCGAAGTGGGAGAGAGAGAGAGAGAGAGAGAGAGAGAGAGAGAGAGAGAGAGACAGACAGACAGACATGGATCAGCTACCTTCTATGCGCTCATTCAACCCAGGACCTTTTGGTGCTCAGGATGACAATCTGAGCAACTGAACCACACATACTACCAGGGCACTAAGCCACTTGCTTTTTACATTATTGTTTATTATTACAGATATTTGCTTTACATATAATGATGGGAATAAAGCTTCTATTTCTTGATAAGTCTGATTATAATCCATGAGTATTTTTGGGAGGCGATCCCTGTTGAAGGAAAAACTAGGCATACTAGCCAATACCCTGCTAAAGTAAACTGAAAATATTTTCCTCTAGGGAGAAAGCCTTCTGAGGAAACAAGAAGCTATTTTTCTGAGGAATAATGCCTCCAGATGTTTAGATCATGAATGGTGTTGAGTGTGCTACCACCCTCACCTTGTGAAATGCTGCGGGGCCACACCTGTATTTGTCTGCCAATCCCTCCAGTGCCTGAGATCTTTGTGAGGAGAGGGACTGGATCTATGTGTCCTACTGTCCCTAAGGTCCAGCAAAGGGCTTAGCAAACAGTTTGGTGCCCCGTGTTGGCCAGGATGGAGAATGAAGAGGCAAAAGAGTAACAGATCTGAATAAAGACCAGTGAGTGCCTGATACTTCAGTTCTGTCTACTAGGCAGTATTCCCAACCTCACAAGGCACCAGGGCTCCTGGCCTCTGCACTTAACTCTTGAATGTGCACTCCAGCTTCTATCTGAACTTTCATAGGGCTGAAATGAGTTTTGTGTTAAATGTCTTGTCAATGTTTTATTTATTTCCAATCAAGTGAGAACATGCTTCAGCAGTTTGAAAATAAATAGGTTGAAGATGCACAATAGGTACATATTGTTCTTTGGATGAGCACACATGAACTAATGGTTTATTCAATACAGTAGATAAAACATTTGGGAAAAGAATCTAAAGTCCTGGACTCTAATCCTGACCTTGACTAATTGGCTGTGTGACCTTGAGTAAGTTTCAGAGACTTTCTGGACCCTTTTGTTCTTATCTGAAAATGAGAAGGTTGTACTAGATAATCTCTAAGGTCCCCCTTGGCCCTAATGTTTTTTAAAAATTCTATTACTATTCTTATTTCCATATGCAAAAGTGAGTCATAGAGTGCGATCTCTAAACAACATCAACAACAACAAAAGGACTCTTAAAAAAATTGTGCTTCTGCCACTCAGAAAGAGCTATGTGAACTCCCCGTTGTAGCATACACTCAAACCCAATGGAATACACCCACCACATTTACTAGGGTATTCCTTCTTGTTCCCATCTAAAATGCTAACAATAAATATGAGGAAATGGTTGATTTACCTTGTAATTACTTAACCATCTTCACTATCCAGCTAAATCTAGAGGTGTATGCTCATTGGGTAGCACTGGGTTTCAGGGAATCTTTGAATCTCTGAAACTATATGCAGAATGTTGCATATGTGCAAAGTTATAAAGGGAGAAAGCTCACAGCTTTAATGAATATTAATTTAAAATTTTAGGAAGCTTAGCCTAAATCATGTCCTAATATCATTAATTGCCCTTAAACACCGTGGCGTCAGGCCTAGGTTGGATTCCTAGCTCACACACTCGTTCTCTGACTTTGAGCAGGCCTCAGTTCTCCTATGAGTAAACCAGAAATAACAGCATCTGCTCTAAGGATGGCCATAAGAATTAATAAAACATGTCCATAGAATTAATGCATATAATACCACTGGTCTAGGATTCATCTCATAACAAGTGCTTAATAAGCAACAAATACATTTTACATTTTGTTTTAAGCAAATGGGGTTACTCATTACTCTTTAATTTATCTAAGCCTTAAATGTTGTTCACTGTTGATAATCAAATCAGCTTATTAGTGGGGAGTTTTCTAAAAGCTGCAGATCAAATAAAAGAGAATAGCTGCAGCTAGAAGGCAGGGGTGAGGTGCGGGTCTAAATATGATAGCTTGTAAGGAATTCATCTGTAACAGGATTTCAATTTTACTAGTTAATACAATTCTACTACAAGTGATTGCAGTGGCTAAACCAACAGTTTAAAACACAATTGAAATGCTTTACAGTTTGGGTTTACACAAGTTTCATTTCAGGAAGGTTTCTCCACTCATCTTGGTTAGCTAATGAGATTTTCTGGTCCAAGCATTTGTTGGCAGAAAGTTAGTGAAACTTAACAAGAGGACTGAATAAGATGGCTTTAGAGATCACATCTAGTTCTATGAGTCTCTTTTCCTGAATGAAGAAAAGGAAAAGCCCATCTAAACGACACTGAAATCTACTTAAATATCAGATGGTCTCCGGTCTCGAATTGGTATACGGTGCTCCCGTGTCTCCCCCTACCTGTGTTGGGTGCAACCAAGGTGTTTGGGGAAATCCAGATCTGCTCTCCATTCGGGGTCATACTTCAGTACAGAAGACTGAGAGAATTCTGGATCAAAGACAGAAGACTTGTTTGCATGTGAAAAAGGGAGAGAAGGGAAAGGTGCTGGTACTCAGTATAGTGTGACCACAACATAAAATGGGACCTGCTCCCATGTGCCACCCAGGAAGGTGGCCTCTCTCCCTGGACCATGTACAGAAGATTAAATTCACGTTTTCTGATGGAACAGCTTGGCTGGTGGTTTCTTCAACTGAGATAGCTTCCTGGTCCCAAAACTCTTTTGGGAAAGGGACTGTAATTTTGCAGTCTGCCGAGTCCAGAGAGGTCTGGTAACCTGGGCAGCTGGTAAGGGCAGATGCTAAAATTTGAACTCAGTCCCACCAAATCCAGAATTACTGGTTCTTCATTATATTTGTGGTTCTTTCCCCAAACCAATGGCAGTTCCCAGGAACCTGTATAAGAGTCAGCTGAGGGGCCAGGTATAATACAGATTCCTAGGCCCCAGACCAGAGTCTAATTTAGATCTGGAGGAGGTTCCATTAATCCCAATGTGTGGCCAGATTTGGGAACTAAGGAGTTCTCTTTTTGGGTCTCAATCTCCAGAAAAGGCAGGGAGTAGATCTGAACCCTGAGATCTGAACCCTGAAGAAAGTAACTGGGCTTACGTGGGTTGTGAGATAGCCTTTGATGAAGGGGTCTGGAACGTTTTTGGGAGAAAAAGGTAGAGCGGGGGAAGGGGGAGATAAGGGGGTCAGTGGAAGAGAAGTTGGGCTGGGGCTGCATCTAAAAGTAAGACAGCAATGAAGTGTCCATCAGCAGATGAGTGGATTAGAAAACTGGTACATCTACAGGATGAAATACTACGCCACTATAAAAAAGAAGGAACTTTTACCATTTGCAACAGCATGGATGGAACTGGAGAGCATTATGCTAAATGAAATAAGCTAGTCAGAGAAAGATAGATAACATAATCTCACTCATATGTGGGATATAATGATCAACATAATTCGATGAACAAGAATAGACCCAGAGACAAATGGTAGGGAAGGGGGCGTTAGAGAGCAACCAAAGGACTTGTATGCATGCATATTAGCGTAACCTATGGACACAGACACTGGGGCGGTGGGGGCTTGCCTAGGGCAGGAATGGCTTGGGGAGGGGGGTGGTCAACTGGGGGAAAAAGAAGACAAATGTAAAACTTTAGACAATTAAAAAAAAAAAAAAGTCAGGCAGGGAACAGGTTCCTCTGTTTGGGGGACTCTGGTCAGTCGGTGGCACTTTCCCTGAAGCCCTGGGCTGAGCCGGGTCTGACGCAGGCAGGGTGGCATCCAGCCACATGGAGGACATGCCAAATTTAAATGCAGACCTTTACTTTAAAATGACAACATATGGTGCATTTTATAGTCCATCAAGATTGGCTTTGTTTAAATGAATAGAAGATAAAAATAAGATGAATAGTAAAATTTAATTATCTCCCTCCAATTTTACTTGGCCCCTACAACTCTGTTTTTAATTATAGCTTCATGACTCTTACCTGAATTCCTCAAGTGCAAATACTTTCTTTTAAAATATATTTTCATCATGTCTTTAGTGCAATGCAGAAAAGGAATCTTAAATATTTATTTCGGCATTTTATATTTTTATTGGTTTTGTAAACCACTGAAACTGGAGATTGTACTTAAAGTGAGTTGATTCCATCTGTAGTAAATCAACTGGAGGACGGACTGCAGTGTACACCATTTACAAAGGGAATCACTCCAGCTAAAAATATAACTTCCTCCCCTCCCACCCCTACAACCTGCCGACATCCAAACAAATACAGTACTGCATGCTAGAGAGATGTATACTATATTCCAAGATTAATATATACAAATTAAGCTGGAAAACCTCAAGGTGTTATTGATTAATTCTAAGAAATATTTCACAACCACATCTCATAGATACTGCTTTTCTGGGATAAGTATAGGACAGACATAAAATGACTATGGAGGAAATAATTGTGGAAAGATACCTTATTAAAACACTGTAGATTAAAGGCAAAACAGAAGGAAAAGTTTGTCTCTGAGGGTAAAAAGACAAAGCAACTACCAAAAGGATTTCAGACTCAATAAAACATTGTTGGGGGCACAGAGCCCCCACCCCTCTCTCGCTTCCTGACCTACTTCCCAGGCTGTCCCATGTCTCTCTCATCCTCTCCTGACTTCTTGTGACCCCCAATCCAGACATCTGTGGGGTCAGCAGGTTCAGAACTTCCTAACAGCAGTGGGTGAGAGGCAGGGCAGAGCTGATTGTGACTAAGCCAACAACCCAGAAAATGCATGTGTAACGGGGTTGGGTGGAGTGGGATGGGGTGGGGGAGGGAGAGTGGAGGAGAGGTTTTATAACCAGTCTGAGCCAGGCCTGTGGTAACAGCATTTGGGATTCAGAATTACATCCCTCAGCATGCTGAACAACGCATTCTCTCCACAAGGGGCTGAAATATTCTAACACCAAAGCCAGTGAAGATCTAGAATACATTACTCAAAGGCTTCCAATTCCAACACTAGCTCCCCCAGTGCAATGAGCTGGGCCATGGGCCATACTCCCCCAATTACCTTAAAAACCCGTAAGACTTAGACCCCATGTCTAGAACACAGTCTGGTGCACAGTAGGTGCTCAACAGATGGTTTTGTAATGTTGACTAGAAGTCTGAATGGTTGATAGCTATGCTTTTGGTCTTGATAGTGAGAAGCTGACAACCCTTACATATAAAATAAGTTTCTGGGGGAAAAAAACAAAAAACAAAACAACAACAAACAAACAAAAAACATGAGGGATAAAGGGAAATAAATCATTATTGATCTCTAAATCAGAAAAGAGTCGTCCAACTTAAGGTGACCAGAAATTAGAAAGTGAGTCTGATAGGCTGTGAAGGCACAGAGGTTTATTCAGAAACGGGAAAAAATTATAAAAATAATTTAAGCACATGTATTAGTGACATGCCCTAGTCACTAATCTTGGGCATGATTATGAAATACTTGTATTCTAGTCACACTTAGGACTCAGTAAATGTTACTGATTGATCTATCAAATACATATTCAGTAAATTAAGTACTATAAAAATGTGTCTATCAACAACAATCAAGATAATGATGATCCCTGCTGGTTCATATTTAGTTTTCTCGTAAATAGCAAATTCAGCATAACCTTACAATGATATAACCTTGTGATCAGAAGTTTGAGATCAAAATTACTAAAATAGAAAGACAGATACTGTAATCCATGCAGCAGTTTTGAAAGTCTAAGTTTATTAATGTAATAGGAAATTTAAAAATTATTTCCAAATGAAAGCCAATCAGGAAAACAGCCTCATGCTTCAGAGACTTAGTTTTCACACAAAGTGGTTGGGATGACTGGCAAACACTTTTAAGAGAATTAAAACGAGCTCATTTTATCCTTATTTTACTCGAGGAAAGAATTGCTTCTCCTGAAGGCTCTTTGCTGCTTTTCCCCTCTTTGAACCCGAGTTCTGGGCTGGGAGTCTATAGATGTCACACAAAATGAGGTTACTTTCACTGAACAAGCACACCGCAGGAACATTGTGATGGCAGGAAAAGCAATCCTTTTACCAGGAAAAATAATTTTATCTTGAAGGCTACAGCAGGTAGTTATATATGACCTTGTACTAGCACAGGACAAGGTCACGGATGCCAAAGAACTGAGAAAGTCAGTTTCCAGAGGGAGGTGCTTCTGCCTGCCAGCCCCACCCAGCCCCTGGACCTAGAAAAAGTAGACACTTAATGAGAAACTAGTGCCTGAAGGCATGAACATGCCTCACCCCCCTCACCTCCCTGTGGGTCCAGGAATGTCTCCAAGAGGGAGCCTGGGGCCCTGGATGCCCATGCCTGGCCTGACCTAAGAGAAGACTGCCCAGCCCTGAGGAAGAGTGAACCAGAGGAACTGGAAGACTCTACTCTCAAACTGCACCATTCACTCCGTCTTATGAGAAGTCGAATGGGAACTTGGTACAGAAATTAAACAGTGCATTTTGAAGAAATCATATAATGTTTCAAAGTGATACTACAGTCCGATACTTAGGGAATTAAAAAAAAAAATCAAATTTCTAAAAGGAATTCACTGTTCCTTCTCCACGTGGATTTTCATGACGTGGATCTATACATTGCCAGAATAGCTCTAATCTTCCAAATCAAATGAACGAGCAAATTAATTAATTACATAGAAGCCACGGGAAATATTAAACTCCTAAAAAACGGAAGTGATGTAACTTTATAAGGTAGTTTTCTAGAATGTCAGCATGTCATCCTTATAAACCTGAAGAAGAGATGCAGTGCTTTCCAGGGCATCCTGCACGCTGCCGCTGCCGAAACCTGGTAGTAGATGAAATTAGAAAAAGCTGGGCGTTACGCTTCATTGCTGTCGGACCAAGACTTTGGCAGGATAACATTCACCCTTTCGTTTGGACATAAAGATACATCAAAACGCCCGAGTTGAAAGGTTAAGTGTACTCTCTGTTAGTTGATAAATGCAGGCCTAATCTAATCAGGGCCGTCTCGGGCCCGCTGCCCCGACCCGGGCTTCTGGTTTCCGTGAGGGGAAGATCTAACCGGGGTGCAGGCTCCGGGCCGCTGACCTGCTCGGGACCTTGTCCGTGCCAGCTCAGAGCTCTGGTGAGCAGCCAGGGAACTCGTCGTTCAAATCAGGAACATGTGCACTTGGCTAATATAACACACGGCTCTAAAATTAAAATGCAACCTGATAGAGTGCTGCGGGATATTTTAACAACTAGGAGAGAGATTACAGCTAGATAAAGCCGGCTCTCGGGTCGCTTGCGCGCATTCACGTTCCTCCCCGTGTCTTTGGACTGGACAAATTTAATTTTACTGTATTTCTTAAGAATTTGCTAGAAAAACAAAAGTTTGGTAAGTTGTTTCACGGGTGATTGATCTTGGGGAAATGGGGAAGTTGTAAGGTTTCCCAGGGACATGTGTCACCTATTAGATAGTTAGCTTTTTCTATTTCCAACAGAGCCAAAGCAAATTAATTAGAAAGCGGCTTGAATTACAATATAAATACAATGAAAAGTAATAAAAACAGAAAATGACATTTAGGTCATCAATACTATTCCTGAGGTAATTCGGCATTGATTTTTTCTTGCTCTCTATGATAAAGAGCTTTCCAGGTTGTCAAACTGACAGTTTAACCTCCGGTTGCTACAGTAGGAACAACTGTAGGCATTGGGAGCACACATGTAATAATGGGGAAGGTTTATTTATATATATTTTTTGCTCTCACTTTGTTTCTCCTGAAAATCAATACTTCGGGGTGTAAGATGGCCTAAGTTACCACATACCCGAGGATGTCCACAAATTACACTTCTCAAAAAATTACAACTTATAACTACTTTATAAACAAATTTCCAATCAAAGCAGGTGTCAGAGATTCAGGGGAGAGAAAAACAACTCCCAATAGTACATTAGTATCTTCTTTTTCAATAAGGGAAAATTGGGGATGATGACAATCTTTGCAAAGAAGTCCTCCTACTCTTCAAAATAAAACTTTATTTTTTGCTAAGTGAAAAGTGAAATTCAATTTCTTTTAGAGTGGGTCCATGGAAGTCAATGTTTTGAATTACTTTCAAAATTTTAGTAAAGGAAAAACCCACAGTGCAAAGATTTCCCCAAATAGCTAACTTTAAACACTGGGGGAAAGAAAAAAAAAAAATCAGAGAAGGTACAGATTTTGTTTCAGTTATATTGATTTCCAATTCATAAACCCTTGGAAAGCATTTGAGGAGGACTGGTGCCCCCTCACTGAAATTGAAATCCTGTGTCTCCAGTGATCTTGGGGTCTGTGATTATGTCCCCTGACCCCATATACACTCTGATCATTTAGTTGCTGGCAGATGCCTGGGGCTGTGGGAAGGTGCCCTGCACCCAGGTCCCTATGAGACCCCTATCTGGCTCCCAGTGCCACACATGAGCCATCTGCAGAGCCCGTTTAAGAAATCTCCCAGTCCAACCTCAGGAGGACATCCTATGCCTAACTGGGCTTCTGGTGTGCAGGGGGTGGCTCTTGGAGGCGCCAAGTGGCACAGAGAACCGCTTGTCAGAGTTCAAACCACCTTCGGGCTGCAGTGAGCACCTTGGACACGCAGAATGGCTGTGCTGCTGAGCGCATTTTGATACCAGCCCAATTATTATACCCCCTGACACACACATCTTTACAAGATAAAGTCCAAACTTCTTGTCATGGCATTTACCAGCTTGTTTAGGAACTTGCTTCTCAGAAAAACCACTTTCTACTACTTTCCAACCAAACACTAACATCCAGCCACAGAATTAGATGCTAGTCCCCTGATGTGCCAGCTTCTCCAACACTTGCACGCTTTCACTTTTGTTTGATTATATTTTTTCTGGAATTACTCAATCCCTTATGTTATTTGCTTATTATTTATCCATTCATTTATTTAATCCTCACCTGAGGATATGGTTTTTTAAAACTGATTTTACAGAAAAAGGAAGGGGGAGAGAGAGAAAAAAAGAATGATGTGAGAAACACTGATTGGCTGCCTCCCATAGGTACCCCACCAGGGGACTGAACCCACAACCTGGGTATATGCCCTGACTGGGGATTGAATCTGAACCATTTTGGTGTAGGGGACAATGCTCCAACCAACTGAGCCACCCGGCCAGGGTCCATCCCTTGTTTTAAGGATGAGTCTAGTGATCTCTGGGGAACCTTACAATGACCCAGACATTTATGCCAGAATGAGAAGCACCTACACCCCAGATCTAGAGCTGAGCCATCCAATATGGTAGCAACTAGCTACCTGTGGAATTGAAATAAAAATATAGTGAAAGTTTGGCAAAGAGGTAAAGGGAGACAAATCTATACTATTTTCAACAATAAAGATAAATTTAAAATGAAATATAACTAAAAACTCATTTCCTCATTTATGCT
This sequence comes from Pipistrellus kuhlii, assembly GCF_014108245.1. NCBI lineage: Eukaryota > Metazoa > Chordata > Mammalia > Chiroptera > Vespertilionidae > Pipistrellus > Pipistrellus kuhlii. The sequence continues at coordinate 56,455,353 of NW_023425404.1, forward strand.
AGTCATGTCCATATGCAATAGCCACACGTGGCTGTCTCAGATAGTACAGACAGAAATCATTTCTATGATTGCAGAGTGTTCTAGGCAGCACTGATCTAGAGAATAAGGGGTGTTCCATCCAGCATGGAACCAATAGCTGTAGATTCTGAACATCTTTCTGAGCTAGTGCCATTGGTAAGGATGAAGAGAAATATTAGCTTCAGTCTGCCAAGCTCACTGGGTTGAGAAGGCTATCAGGGTCAGAGAAATGAAAGGAGACTTATCAAACACCAAAAGCACATCTGGGATTTGTTTGTTTGTTTGTTCCAACTCTGAAAATAGCATGAAGCATGAAGAGCTTCTAGATTCTACGTCCGCCTGAACAATAGCATATAAAATATGCATGTAATTACAATGCAGGAGAGAACAAACTAGGACCATGATTACTATACCGCGAATACTGTTAGTTTCTCTGCAATAGTCCCTACTACATTTGGGGTACTATAGGCTTATTTTTCCTACTTTAGAAATCAATCCGCTCTTTAAAACAGTGTCTTTGAATAACCGATACCCCTTGGAAAGCGTCCTTTGGGAATGTGGAGTCGGAATGAAACAGATGTTATCAGAGCCTGGTGCTCCCAAGATTTAGGAGGAAGACTGGAAGATGCCACCCGCTGAGAGTGAAACTAGAGAAATCAACACACACTAGATGCCAGTATTCCTCCAGGGCACACGGACCAGGGTCTCCCTGTGCCAGGCTGAGTGCCGGGCACAGGACGCAATAGCAGGCAAGGCTGAGTTGGTTCCTGCTGGGATGAATGTCATCGCCTGTCAGCATAATCCAAACCAAGAGATGGTTGGCAAATGGACAGCCCCCCTGGGCGAGGTTATTGCCCTAGATCAGAATACATCCTCAGGGAGACCAAACTGGAATTCAATAATGTAAAGAACTACAGCCACAATCCTTTTCCTGAAACCATATTTCGGAAGCAAAACATATGGCTTTGCAAGAAGTCCAATAAGTAAAGTCTTTAAAGAGCCTTATATGAATTCAGGTCAAGGGTTACTACTAAATATGTTTTGGTGCCACTTTGCTAAAAAACAAAACAAAAACAAAACAAAACAGTTTTGAGAACCTTTTGGAATTCCAGAATTGCAGACAATGGACTGAAGGATCTACTTGAAGTATATTGTGTTACTGGTAAGATAACGGTAAATACAGAATCTGGGAAAAGAAGTGCCAAAGAGTGACTACTATTTTGTCCTAGAAATAAAGTACTTCTGGTTTGTTGAGCTTCTCTCAAGAGATGGTCAGCCTCTCCCTGGCATGGTGGTTCTCTGCCCAGTTGAGCACTAGAAGCAGCTGGGTGCTATGCCAATCCATGCCCAGATCACACAATCTGAGTGCCCGAGAGTGATACCAGATATTAGTGTGTGTCTGCATTATAATTATTTTACTTTTTCACTTAGAGTATCAGATTTATACAATTAGGAATACAAAATGTAAAAAATCTCAAATAACCACTAGTACTCAAAACAAGCTATAGTATACTGGGTTTCCTTTTCAATCCTTTTCATCCTAAAGTTCTCCCACCAGAGATTGTACCTTCTGATCACCAGGGTTAGTCTCAGCTAACAGCATCTGTAATATGGGTTCTCCCAGTGGGCAGCCCACTGGCATCACCAGGAGTTTAACCAGCACTGGCATGTCTTGCATAGTTAGGCATTTTATAGCTACCAGCTGATCCTAAAATGCAGTTGTCTGCAAGCCACTGCTTTAGTGACTAAAATATTCTTTGGCTTATACGCCAAATACTTAAATATAAAACCATCAAAAATAATCACAAAGAGGTTGCCTTTTGCAGAATTAAGATTACATTTCCTCTTTCTCCTTTTCTACATGTCCCCCCTCCAACTTTTTCTCCCCTTACCCTCCTTCTCATTGTTCCTCTTTTTTTTTTTTTTTTTTTTTTTTTTTGTCCTTCCCTCCCTCACTTCCTTCTTTATCTGACCAAAACAACTGCTGCTATAGATTTCAGTCTCCTATCTTCTTCCATTATTTTCATTTTCCAGGAAGGAATATTAAAAAAAAAATGATATAAAGAGAAAAGCACAAGAGATCGAGGATAGGAAAACAAAGCAAGCTGAGTTGGGAGGAGCTGCAAAGTTTGATGGAGAAAAGATTTAGGGAAGAGGGGGGATAACAGAGAATGTATTCTCTCCGCTGCAGTTTATTTCACCCTGTATGTTCACCTGAAAAGGATCCAAGAGGACAAAAGGAGCTTTGAAACATTGCTCGTGGCCACTCTGGTGTGGACCTTGATAAGGCACTGAATTAACAGGTTGTAGCCTCATGTTTCATCATCAGTAAAATGTAGAAAACAGCACCTACCTGTGAGGATTACATTTGACAAGCCTACCTGGCTAGGCTATGGTGCCAGATTATTTAATCAAACGCTCATCTAGGTGTTGCTGTAAAGGTATTCTGCAGATGTGATTGACATCTATGATCAGTTTACTTTAATTAAAGCAGATTACATTCTATAAGGTGGTGGGGCTCACCCAATCAGTTGAACAGAAACTGAGGTTTTCCGGAAAAGAAGGAATTCTGCCTCGGGACTGGAACAGAAACCCTGCCGGAGTTTCTAGGCGGCTGGCCTGCTCTATAGATTTCAGGCTCAAGGTTGCAGTATGAACTCTAGCCTAAGTCTGCAGCCTACCATCCTGCCCTATGGGTTTCAGAGTTGCCAGTTCCTACAATTTTGAGTCAGGCCCCTAAAATACACCTTTTAATATATGCACATACATATCCTATGGGTTTTGTTTCTCTTAGGAACCTTGACTATCTGATGAGGAAATAAATATAATGTGCTAACAGAATATATACTCAATGTTAGATAGCTATAATTTTTAGGGTTGTGGGGGATTATTATGACTTATCTCTTCTGCCATAACCAGAAGGCTCACTTACCTATGCACTTCGGATGTAATCTCCATCTCTCTCCCACCCTTTGTAAACTTTTCCCATAATAGGTGACAGGTCAGTTCTCTCTAATTCACTTTACCACAGATCTGGAATGCAATTAGGGCTGAAATGACATCGGGGGCGGTTAGAGGTGCATGGTGGGATTTGGGAAATCCCTTTGCTCTCAACGCCTTGGCTGCCACAGACACCTTCATTCTCTTTCTCTTCCCTCTTTGTTTTCTGCCTCCAAAACTCAGCCCAAAGTCTGGGTTCTTCTTGATCTGTTCCCTGAGGACAAGATGATCTAAAGCAGTGGTTCTCAACCTTTCTAATGCCGTGATCCTTTAATACAGTTCCTCATGATGATCTCCATCATCAGAGTCAATAGGATGGTGGCTTCAGGTCCCTGTCTCACTGACCACTGACTAAAGTAAAAAGATTATTGATTTTAGAGAAACAGAGGAAGAGAAAAGGAGGGAGGGAGGGAGGGAAGGAGAGAGAGAGAGAGAGAGAGAGAGAGAGAGAGAGAGAGAGAGAGAGAGAGAGATATTTGTTGCAGCACTTATCATTGGTTGCTTCTTGGATATGCCCCTCACCAGAGATGGAACCTGCAATCTTAGTGTATTGGAACAACTGAGCTCCCCGGCCAGGGGACATACATATTCTTATAGTCACTGACCCAAACCCATCTGCCATGCCAGCAGGGGGAGCTGGAGAAGCTGTGGCCTAATGCACCTCTGACAGGACTTACCCTAATAAAACGTCTCCACTGTTAGTCCTCAGAAGGGCTGGAAGGGGAGAGTTGTATTGGGAGTAGGGGCTACAGCAGCTAAAGTCTACCTCAAAATTTTCCCCAAATTATTTGGAAAGGTCTATTGGGTGGAAGGGTCAGTCTGTGTGGGTATTGGGTTATTTAGCCTAACTCCATTATTCACCAAATTAAGACCCAGAGACAAGGTTTGGGTAAGGCAGCAGCTAACTTAGTGCTGTGACTTGGGCTAAAGGCCAGGCCTCTCTGCAGAGCCCAGTGCTCTCTCCCACCATCTACATGGCCATGTCACAGCTTAGTTCCTGATGGGAGAGCAACAGGACTTGGAGAATCGTCTCCTTTACCGTAAAATGATGGACAAAGGCAGAAGCCAGCATCCTCTGGCTTCCTCTGGCTGCTCATGAAACCAATAAGGCCCTGGGTGTGGGAGGCTGCGAGGGAGGCAACAGCAGCTGGGCCTGAGGCTAGGACCCATATGTGTGGGTCAGATATGAGGGATTACAAACACCCGTCTCTTTTTCAGGTGGTTTCCTATGAAGAAACTAGATTGTTGATTACAACTCCTCAGGCTCTCCGAAGTCCTACACAGGACCACTCACAATGAGGAATTTACTCCTATGTGCAAGGCAAATTAGAAGACCCTGGTTGAGCATCCTCCTCTTACTAGCCACTCCAGAATGTTTGCCTGCTGTCAGATGCACCTCTGCAGCTACTCCTGCAACTCGGGTCACTCCCAGATTCACAGAAGGCTCAGACCTAATAACAAAAGGCCCAGGGAGACGGTATTTCAGGAGATGTCAAAGTCCTTCTTGCTGAATTTAATGAATGTGAAGTTCTGAAGGGCGAAGGTCCAATTACTGAGTGAGACTATCCAGGTGGCTCTGTATCGGTGACCTGAACAGGTGGCAGCATGAAGACCACCTGCTGCTCTGTTTGCACAGTGACGAATACATTTATAAACACTCAATAAACCTTTAACTGTGGCAACTCTCTCAAAACAGTTCTTTTACAACTAGACTTCACCAGATTTGAAATCACTGGGCGACTTTGCAAGGCCACGTCTATAAAAGGGGATGAGTTGAAAAGTCTGGTGATGCTGGAACCCAATCCTCACTGACAGGCCAGAGTGCTGCCCCCTGCTATGCTCAGGTCTGACTCACAAAGCCCGATTTCAGGACTAACTCCACAGGGAACAGAGAACAGAGAGTGGCAATCTTATTCCAAACAAACTGCTCAGCTACAACACATCTGGAGGGACCTATTCCAAGATGTGGAATGAGTTTTGAGAATCAAACATATCGATCCATTTTCTTACTTTTTAAAAACAAAATATTTATTTTTTATCTGTTGATTTTATTTTTTAAAAGACTTTTGTGTGTGTTTATTTGAGCCAAACTGTAGATGATTGCCAGGAAGCAGAATTTCAGTGTATTGAGATAATGCTCCCATATTTATCAATTTTAGAGAGAGAGAATGGGGGGGGGGGTAGAGATAGAGAAACACTGATTTGTTGTTTCATTTATTGATGCATTCATTGGTTGATTCTTCTATGTGTCCTGACTAGAAATCAAACCCCACAATCTTGGCATATTGGGATGATGCTCTAAATGAGTAACCCAGATAGGGCTCGATCCATTTTCTGATGTTGGGTAAATTAGATATTCACATGCAAAAGAATAAAATTAGAGATTTATCTTGCACCATATAGAAAAATCAACTCAAAATGGATAATTTCAATGTAAGGCCTAAAACTGTAAAACTCAGAACAACAACAAAAAATGAACGAACAAACAACAAACAAAAAACAGAAGAAAAGCATCTTAACATTGGTCTGGCAATTTCCTGGATAAGTAACTAAAAGCAGAGGCAACAAAAGCAAAAATAGACCAGTGGGACTACATTAAACTAAAAAGCTTCAGCACAGTAAAGGAAACATCAGTAGGATGAAAGGCAATTTATAAAATGGGAGAAAATATTTGCAAACCACATATCTAATAAGGTGTGTAAAATATATAAGGAACTCCTATAACTCAATAGCAAAAAAACCCAAACAACCTGATTTAGAAAATGGGCATAAAACTTGAATAGAAAAATTTCCAAGATAAACAAATGGCCAGCCTGTATATAAAAAGAATGCTGAACATTACTAATCATCAGGAAAAAGCAAATCAAAACTACAATGCAATACAATTTCACACTTGTTAGGATGGCTATTATAAAAAAAACAACAACAAAAAACACACAAACAGATAAATACTGGCAAGGGTGTGGAAAAGTCGGAACCCTTGTACACTGGTGGGTATGTAAAATGGTATAGCTGCTATGGAAAATGGCATTGAAATTCTTAAAAACATTAAAAATAGAACTACCACAGAAATCCTGCTGCTTGGCATAAATCCAAAGGAATTGAAATCAGTACCTTAAAGAAAAATTTGTATTCCCATGTTCATTGTAGCATTATTCTAAATAGCCATGATGTAGAAACAATCTAAATACCCACCAATGGATGAATGAATAAATACTGTATAGACATACAAAGGGATAAATATTATTCTGCCTTAAAAAGAAGGAAACCCTGTCATATGCTATGACATGGATAAACCTCTAGGACACAAGGTAAGTTAAATAAATCCATTCCAAAAGGACATCCACTATATCATTCCTCTTCTATGAATTAACTAAACTAGTCAAATTCATAGCAGCAGAAAGGGGAACTGTGTGGTTTCCAGGGGCTGGGGGATGAGAAGAATGGAGACCTGTTGTTCAGTTATGCAAGATGAGTAAGTTCTGGAGACCTGCTGTCCAACAGACTGCCCAGAGTCAACAATACTGTATGCGCACTGGAAAATTGGTAAGAGGGAAGATCTCATGTTAAGTGTTCTTATCAGGAAGCAAGCAAACAACACAAAGAGGAAGAAAGAAACTTTATAATTGAGTTTTAGAGAGAGAGGAAAGGGGAGAGAAATATCGATCAGTTGCCTCCTATATGCGTCCCAACTGAAGATCAAACCCGAAACTTAGGTAGAACACCCAACCTTTTGGTATACTGCAGGACACTCCAACCAACTGAACCACGCTGGACAGAGCCAGAAGGAAACTTTGGGGGGTGATAGCTATATAGTAATAGTTTCAAAGAGATATGCACATGTCCAAAATAATTATTTTGTATACATTAAATATGCGCATTTTTTGGTATAGCAATTATTCTACATACTAATAAAATCCCAGAGACCAAATGGGGGAATAACTGGTCGACCAGTTGCTATTATGTGCACTGACCACCAGGGGGAAGATGCTTAATGCAGGAGCCACCCCGTGGTGGTCAGTGTGCTACCACAGTGCTACCACAGTGGGAACACTGGTCAGCTGACCAGAATGAGCAGCTGTGAACCCCAGGCCTATGGGCAGGAACCCAGGCTATGATCAGGCTTGCAGAGCTGACCACAGAGGCTGGGAGGTGGGTTTGTGACCTCATAGGACTGAGGCCTACCCCGCTGCCTCTCAGTGCTATTGTCCCTGGGCTCAGTCCCAACTGGGTCCCCTGAAGAGGTGAGTGCTCCGACTCCAAAGAAGATGCCGGACTAGGGAGCATCAGAGGGTGGGTCCACAGCCGCTCAGCTGACTGGGATGAGCGGCCCTCCCACAGTGGGCTGATGCCCACAGGCACGAATCCAATGCACTGGGCCGCTAGTACCTTAATAAAGCTATTAAAAATATGTACTTCAAATCTTAAATTCAGGAAAAAAAAATACTACAGAATGTAAAATTAGCTATAAAAATCAAGTTAAAAAGCTGGAAGCATTCAACCATAATCTACTTAATCTCATATAGTCTCTGGAAATACGGGAGAAACCCTGACAGCAGAGTTATAGACCTGAATTCAAATTTTGATTCTGATATTATTTTCCATGCAAATTCTCTCAGTATAGATCTATCCCCCGCGTCCCCACTCCCCCAATATCTTGTCTATTGTATTGGTTAGAATCTGCTACAAGTGAAAGAAAAATCACACTAGCAGACCCTAAGACGAGCTAGAAGTATATTTCTTTCTTAGGTAAATTAAACTCAAAGTGAGACAGTGCTAGGCTGGCGTGGTGACTACATAGTCAACAGGGACCCAGACACCTCCTACCTTGCTGCTCTCCATCTTCAACATAAAATTTCCTGTCATGGCCCAAGATGGTCACCAGAGCACCAACTATCAGGCTCACATGCCTGTCAGCAGGAAGTGGCAAAGACGGGCGTACATCCCAGCTTTCAGGTCACTTCTCAAAAGGTGTGCAGGATGCTTCTATTATACCTATGTTCCACTGTCCAGATGTTAGCTTCATGAGGACATCTTGTTGCAAGGGGACCAGAATTTTCATTTTGGGTAACTGTATACCCATCCCAAAACCTGGGATTTCTTTATTAAAGTGCGAAGAGGACAACAGTTACCAGGGGACAGATAGCTAGCTAGCAGTTTCTGTCTGAGGTGTTGGGATATATTTAACTCTTTGTACGCCGTGTCTGTAGTCGCAAGTGGCAGACCTTCCCCACACGCCACACGTGTCTATAGTCACAAACCTTGGATATCAACTCTGGTTGCCCAATTTTAAAATCAGATTTGTTAATAACATCTCTGGGTTTGTAAAAAAAAAAAAATTATGGTAACTTAAATTCATAAATTTTCCAGCGCACATGGAAGAAATGGGGATGGCTTCCGCTTTGGATGTGAGGCAATTATTAATGAGGATGAACACTTCTAAGAAGGAAAAGCTTGTCTGAATGCCATGAAAGCTTGGGGCAAGGGTGGGATCGGGAATGAGCAAACACAAAGATTCTATGCATCCTGGTCAATGCGTAATCTTTACAGTGCAACACACTGCCTTTCCTTGCCTGCTCAATGCCTTTAAGAACTGAATCCAAAGCTCTGAAGATTAGACGGAAGAAAAACAAATGCATATGTAGAAGCTACCTTTGTTTACATTTGTTTATATGTTACTAGACAACTGGATAAATGGGGCTTTTGGCACCATGCAAACAGTTCTTTTAACTAAATATTAAAAGGGGGGGGGGGAAACCTCACAGAATTATCACTGATGGTACAGGAAATACAGGTGCTACCGCTTGATGCATTTATACAGAGCAAATTTCACGATGACAAATCATGACAGAAAGAAACTAAAAATGCCCATTGGGGCTCCGGCCATAACAGACCTCTGAATTGGCTTGTTGGCTGTGCTCATTGATCACGCCAGGTCTACCATGTGACAGAACAATGGACACTTCACTCTGCGAGTTCAGTCTAACCCATTCCCTCCTCCACCTGGCGTGTTTAGTTTTTGGAAGTCTGACAGGTTGATTTATTGAGCAGCCGTTTGCACTTGTGGGTTGTTTTGGTGCACATGCAGAGAATGGACACTCAACACTCCACATGCACAGGGCGCGCCTGCCTCCAATTGATGTTTACCTCCTAGAAGTCACAGATGCTGTAACGCATCTCTAATTAGGAGAGAACCTGATTTGGGGTAAAGAAGCTCATTCTTTGCTGGAAGTTGAGTTGATTGTTACACAGAGAACACAGGCTTGCAAGGTAGGAAGGAGCTCTAGCAAACCTTGATACCTCTTGCCAAGCCCCCTCTAAGGTGACCAGGCGTCCCGTTTTTGGCGGGACAGTCCCGATTTTTAACAATTTGTCTGCCAAAAGCGGGACATCTGGTCACCTCACCCTAAACCCATAAGGGGGGGGGAAGGGGGGGAGAAAGGGGGCTCCCTGCCAAAGGGGGGTTGAGGGCATGGCTTTTCACCTCTCTGTAGAAGTATGGTGCTGCTGATGGGGACGTGGTGTTTTGACATCTTTAGGACCCCAAAGAGAGTGGTCCTATGTTGCCTGGTCAGGAAGCCCTAAACTCCATCAGGTGCAAGAAGACAGCCAGGCTGTTTACTATTGGAAGCCCTTCCTTTTTATGAAGTCACATGAGTGTCATCTTGAGTCTTCTCAAGTGTGGCCAGCAATTAGGGCAGCACTGCCTAAGCAAGAGTCATCTACAAGTCATTCAGCAAAGACTGCTGGGATAAATCAGCCGGCCTTATAAATACATCTCACAGGCCTTCACTCCTTACAGGGAGGCTGCTGACCAGACGAGATCCAAGTCCAAGTAGCCAGTGCGTGAGAGGTGTGCTGCAGCAGGAAGAAGCTTGCTTCAGAATCTCTTATTCAGAAAGTACTTGCTTATCAACAAAGAAAAAAAAAATTGTGAGCTTAAAGGACGGGAGAGTTCTGGAATGGAAGGGAAAACAAGCAGCAGGGAAAAGACAGTAGCAGTTTAGAGACTCTCACCAGGAGGGCAGCCGTCTTGCCAAGCATAGATTCCAGTGGAAGTTCAGGGGAACTTCCGAATCCTTCGTGTCAAGAGTCTGAACATTTTTATTTACTCTCTAGATAAGAGATAAAAAACTCAGCTTGGACCTACTAAATAGGATGTCTATGGAACAGGGATGGGGAACGTCCAGGCCCACAAAATCATTTGGTCTGGCCCTGCCCAGGCTTCAGGGGTGAGTTAATTAACATTTGACCAACGATAACAGGCTAATTTTTATTTGATAATTTTGTATGGCCCATGAATGATATTCCAGTGGTCCTTGGCAGAAAAGGTACCCCATCCCTGTTCTAAAATAGTCAAAGCAGCACTCTGGGCTGCCCGTGAACCGAACACCGTTTATAACACCATTTCAATACATGTGGAACTCCACAGCTGCTATTGGAGCCAGGAGATTTATTAGTGCCCTCTACTTTTCAATTGGTGGCCATCTGTATTTTATTTTCCTTTTCCAAATGAAAATATGGGCCTCTTTGCGGAATCATAGGTAACAAAGTCTTCCATATCCACCCAGTGTCTAGCAGTAGCAGTTACTATTGTGTAACATCCCTCAGACTTTCTCTTGTAGATGAGGCAAACAGCACAGGGCCCAGGCCTCAGGAGAGGCACAGCTGGCTGCACAGAAGCAGGACTGGCAAGGACGAAGTGCCTTCACCCAGGCATCACAGAGCATGGGTGGCGCTGCCCCCAGACCACCTCCAGTGTCAGGGGTGGAACTTCGGGGAACTTCCCTCCCTGACACCCCGACAGAGAATCCTGGAAGTGCAGTAGTGAAAGCATTTCCCTCGATTTTGTCTCTTTTCTGGCTTGTGGCAGCAAAGAAGAAAGACCATATCATCTGCTGGCTGATGAAAACTTGAATCGCTGTACATTGTCACCAAGTCATTTGGAGGAAAAATGACAAGTGCCCCAAAGAAAGCCCTGGAATGCTATATGGAAATCTGAGGTAAGAAGATCCAATAAGGCCTATGACTACATCAAGCCAGTTACTAACAATCAAGCCATTACATGTGGGGGGTGGAAACTATCTATATAATAAAAGCCTAAGCGACTATTATGGCATAGAACAACTGATTGCTATGAGGGGCACTGACCACTGGGGGCAGATGCTCAATGCAGGAGCTGACCCCTGGTGGTCAGTGTGCTCCCACAGGGGGAGTGCTGCTCAGCCAGAAGCCGAGGTCATGGTTGGCAAGAGCAGCGGCGGGAGCCCCTCCTGCCTCCACAGCAGCACTAACATGCAGTGAGCTGAGCGGTAAGGAGCAGGGAGCAGGTGGGCAGTAAGGAGTGCGGGGTCCCGGACTGCGAGAGGGATGTCCGCTTGCCTGCTTAGGACCCTCCCCCCAGTACACTAATTTATAGTCTATAATATAATGACGGCTATAACAAAGCCCAGGAAAGAGGGTTGGGAGACCACTGGAATAGTCTGAAATGTCCAGTGTCCTGAGAGATGTGTGGCCTATTCTAGAGCTAGAGGGACACGGGTTTGGGATTATAAACTGAGACTGAAGCTACTACATCACACAACTAGGTCATTCCAAGTATCTTAGTTCTGGTGAAGGCAGACCTTCTGCAATGGCTAAGGGCAAGAGGTCACACTGAAGAGAAGCAAGTGGAAGGAAAGGAACTGAAAACAGAGTACAAGAACTGTCTGAAACACAATGACATCGAACGTGGGCCAGGACTGAGGGAGAGCACACACTTGTGGAGGGAGTTGCTACAGTCTTTCTGCGATGCAGTTTTGTCCTGTGTATCTACAACTGTCACTCTCCACAGTCCCTTTGACTTGGGAGCGCTATTATCCAATATTTAGATATTACCCTGAAGAAATATTGACGGGTAGGTTTAATGAAGTGGTTTAATGAAGTGGTAATGATAAACAGCAACAATGACAATGAACACTCATTGGGTGCTTATTATTTCCTTCACAGGATTCCAATGGAATTCTCAAGAGAGGTTGGAGGTGGGATATGAATAAAATATTCAGATATTCTATGTGACAGGTGAATGCATATTTTTTACAGCACTATATACTATCTTTTTTTTGCCTATGAGATAGCTTTACAAAGGAGTCACCAGCTCTGAAAGGTAGACCATAGAAAACAAATTCGTATATATGAGCTACTTTTGTTTATATTTGTTTAGGTTACTAGACAACTGGATAAAAGAGTTTCTGGCATCATGGAAACAGTGCTTTTAATTGAGTATTAAAAGGAAACATTAAAATGATCATTAAACCTCATATCTGGGTGCAGAAATATATACAGGTATCATAGCTTTATCCCTTTATAAGAGCGGATTACCTGAGACAGAGCAAAAAAAAAAAAATGTTTATTGAAGCGATTGTGCTTTCTGCATCCTAGCTCATATCATCATGAGGATGTTCATCACAGTGTTGTATATGACCTCTTAAATAGCCATTGTGAATGAGAGGCTAAGTAAATTGTGATATTTCCATATAAGGCAAGCATTAGGGACCAATTACAAAGGGTCATGTAGAACATACTTACAGACATGAAGAAAAAAATCCTCTGAGGTGAGAAACACATGAGCATGCAATGGTGTATTCAGTGTAATGCCATTTTTGTGAAAATACTAAGAGTGATCATGTATGTGAATGAGAATATTTACATCCTTTTGTTGATCCTGAGCTTTTAGACATTTAGAATTAAACATGTATTAATACCCCTCAAAAGCCCTCCACAATATTTCATATGATGGGTATGTCAATAGAAATTAAAAAAAACAAACAACTTTCTTCCACAAAAGGAAGAAGAAAATATTTAGCTGAGCACATGTTTGTGAGGAACATAATGTCTCCAAAGTGGGCTAATCGGGCAAAGACGCATCCCAAATAAGAAATTAAAAGAGAGCACTCCTGTCAACAGACTGCATTTGAGAAGAAAAGAACACATGGATGGGCCACAGCCTGGGCATTTTAAGCCACATTCTCACTCTGTGCCCCTGGGAGCAGAGACGGAAGGTAGAAGGCACCCCTCTCCCCTCCGCCTTCTGTAGCCGCTTCCACAGGAGCTACTCTGCCCGGTGCCTGGGCCACTGCTGGGCCCTGCATTCCTCCTCGGGACCTGGTGTGGTGGGACCCCTATTCTGTTCTCGGGAAAGCCCTGAACACACACTGAGAACCCTCAACCAATTCAACGCCCTGGAGTGGATGTGCAAGCAGGTGCTGTTACTGTGCGTAAGGGGAATCCCCACCCCATCCTCTCTCACCCTCAAGCTAGTGCAAAACCAAGACCATTTTATGGATGTTTTCCCTTCACGGGCTTCCAATCCTTCTGAACGGTTGGTTAGGGCATTAAGCAACCTTTATAGTTAGACTTAAGGATATTTGTGAAACCATATGTTTTAAATTATACTGAGAAATCTAAATGATATACTAAGATAGTTTATTGTGTAATATTTAGAAAGAAACCTTTTCCCTTACAAAGGTAAAAACTTAAAAATAACACAGTGTAAATAAGGGCTATAAATGCACACTCTCTTCTTTAGACATTAAAAAAAAAAAAAAAAAAAAAAAGATTCCATGGCTTAAATGCTTTGAAATCTTTACAAGAAAAATTCTGTAAACACGAAGGCAATCAATGCCTGATGTAAAAGGTAATGTTGCTTTTCTTTGTAAGGATCTGAGGGGGAAGAAAATATGTTGCAAGTGCATATCTCAAATTTCATATAAATATCCTAACCCGTATAGGCATATAGATCACGTAATCAATTTTTGGATCAATTTGATCAACTTGTCTTTTCTCACCTAACAAATGAGAAAACTGAGGTACAGAGAGGCCAAGTGTCCAAACTCAGTTTAGAAACTTGCTTTTTTTTTTTACAATGTAGAGATTATCCGTGATAAAACAAAGCCAGAAACTCGGGACAATATCAGTCTGAAATATCACTATACTACTGCTGTGTAACACTGCCCTCTTATTGCACGTTAGGGTCAGAAGTTATGGCCACTTTGGGGTGGGGGTTTGACTTTAAACCCTGTGCACTCGTTTTCTAGCCTGTTATGAGATCGGTATTGTATGCTTTGATATAATCAGAGGAAAAGGCGTTGCTTGTGCTATTTTAGCCTATGAACTTTAGCATAGTATTTTGCATCTGAGCAATAGCCAATGAGAAAGGAGTTGGAGAGGGCTCAGTCCCAGGAATACTGCTCACCACTGCCATCATCATTGTCCATGTCTAGGTTTTTGTTTATTTCTTCTTCACCATGCTAGTGACTGCAACTCACACCATCTTTCCCTTCCTGAGCCTCCATCACTGTCACCACCAGTCCCATCAGGGGAAGCAGAGCACAGCGTTAGGTGGCAGAGCGCTGGCAGGTGGACACTGAGCGTTGGGCAGGAGCCCCACCCGGTGAGTACCGTGCAGCCATTATGAAGTAACTGACCTGTATGAAACTGCTACCGTGGTTCACACATTTATTGTCAGGTTCCAGCCTCTAGCTGTTCTCTGATTGTTCTAAATACTTGACAAACTGAAGCCTTTTCACTTTCCGTTGAAATTGCCTCATCTGCCTGTCAGGGCGCCATGGGGGACTCCATTACTTTTCTGACTTCTTTTCCCTCCTGACAAGTCATTTAGCTGGCTTCTTGTTGTGAAGGCTGTCCATGTCAAATTAGCCAGGGCCCCTATTGTCCTTATTACCACTCGAAAAGCCATCATGAGTAATGCTACGGGGTCCCTCAGTTGTCATCATTTGTCAGAAAGAAAGGGAGTGTGGTTACATATAGCTGACAGGTAATTTCAGTGCCTACAATTACCCCAATTAGTCTTGTCATAAACAATTCGATAAATGCACACCAATACAAACAGATAAACACACCAAGGTCTCTCACTATTAATGCTGTGTAATGGGTAAATCAGTGATATGATGCTATATTTTATTTATTTTTTAAAACTATCCTCAGCTGCGAGCTGGCACTTGCTACCTGGTCAGCACAAATTGTACTATCTACTTTCATTAGCTCATCACCACAAGAAAATTTGAAAGGCTGTGACAAAATTCATTTAGAAAGGGAGAGAGCAGATTGTTATAACACCTGCTTTAGGCAAGGATACAACAAAGCTTTTCTTTTTTTGTCAGTTCTGGGACTTTAAAGTGGACTACTTTATGTTAAAACAGCAATATATGAAATATGATAGAAATGGGGAATAGGAAAATTATATCCACACTGAAATTAGAAACCTGATTTGAAAGGAAAAAAAAAAAAAAAGTCTGCTGCTAAATGTACCAGTCAGCAACTATATATTAAAAAAGATTGGGGACTAGCAGTTTCACAGGTAAGATTATTTCAGTTCTCTCCAACTAATGATTCCCATTTTTAAAAACTGCACTTTAAAATCATATATATAAAGCTTGCCATGTTCAATGTCGAAGTTATTTATCAACTCCAATATTCATATGGACTTGTTTAAAGAAGGCACCTGCTGGACTCGGTGCAGACGTGATGGGGACCCAGCAGGTGTGGAGCCCTGGCTCTCACACATCCTCCAAACACAGGGCAAGGCCCTGTTTCAACCAACACCCTCCGGAGCGCTCTTCAGCTAGACTCTGCATTCAACCCCGAATGAAACATTGTTAAGTTCACTCTTGTGAGCCACATAAGTAAGTGCTCAAGACTCAACATCTGCCCTAGCTGGTTTGGCTCAGTGGATAGAGTGTTGTCCCCTTAAGGAAGGGTCTTGGGTTTCCTTCCAGTCAAGGGCACATGTCCTGGTTGTAGGCTGGATCCCCAGTAGGGGGCGGTGCAGGAGGCAGCCGATCAATGATTCTCTCTCATCATTGATGTTTCTCTCTCTCCCTCTCCCTTCCTCTCTGAAATCGGTAATAATAATAATAAAAAAGACTCAACATCTATAGCGTCCACTGCGCCCTGTCTGTTTGCTGACCGCAATCTTAAGTGATGCCTGAGAAACCCAACACAAGAATATTGTTGTAGGAAATTGCTCTTGGCAACTATTTGTTCAAGCTCAAGATTTTTTTTTAAACCAACACTAAGAAACCACCAGAAAATAGGACAGGTCTCCCTAATGAGTAATCTATTTTAGCACAGTCTTGTCTAGGCATGACAGTTTACTGAGAGGCTTGAAAAACTCGTAATTACCAGTGTTACAGGGCAATTAATGTATATTACACTGCACTACTCATGGCAGCAACTGTCATTTTCTCAATAAAAATGAGTACTCTTCAGCTAAAGGTGACATTAATTGGGACTTTAATGACTATGCAGAGGAGCTGAAGCCAAATATGAACAAAACAGCGATTCAATGAGCGACTTCAGAAACGAGAAAATTGTACTAAAATGAGATTAATTGCTGTTTAGAAAAAGGAAAGAACCTAAAAAGCTATTAAATTGCAGGGTTTGGGTGCCCGGGTGATGGTTGTGATGTTAATCTTGCATTCTCACAGCGGGCAAATATTCACTAAATTCAGAGCCTTTTGACAGCAGGAAAAATCATGTATGCTTAACTTCAATCCATCAAAAATATATTTCAGCTTTTATCAGTGTTCTAAATACTTCTGCAATTTCAAAAATTACTGCTCCACTCCTTGCCTGTCATCATGCAAATGTGAACACTGTCAATATTGCTATGAAAAATTTCCCAGCTTCAAAAGGCCTACTTCAGTGATAAAGAAAGAAAAATGTGAAGATTAGAATTGCAAAACACACACTGCTAATATAACAGAAATCAAACAATAAGAATTTAATGTTTAAGTTGTGGAAACTGCTAAAATAGAAAATGATGGGGTGGGTTTTTTTTTGTTTTGTTTTGTTTTTTTTTTTGTAGAAAAATCAAAGAAAAATAATTCTGCAATTCTTAACCTTATGCTTAATAATTAATCATCACCGATAATTAGGACACAGTTTTGCATCTTGACTTCAGGTGCTATAATTGTTAATATTGCTGCCTCATTTTATAGCCTTAATCCTTATGTCTAGTTCTATAAAGCATTTATATAATTGCTTTGCTTTAGGATCTTTTTGAATATCATGATGACGGTGTGTGTGTGTGTGTGTGTGTGTGTGTGTGTGTGTATCATGACACAGCACTTAAACTTTGACATGTAAGAGGGATAAAGAAATTAGATAATTCTGAAGATATAGACTCTGTAACTTGAAATTTTTTAAAAAGAGAGAGAGACTAACAGCTTAGTATTTTCACCGAAGAGGGAGTTTTCAAAGAAGTTACATATGGGCAGAAACAGAGCACTGGCAATCGCAGCCACCTGCGAAGATTAGGCCTCACTTTAAAACACTGCACTCCCGACTGCACAGCAATTCTGTTTGCTCTGCATTTTCATATTGAAAGAGTTTTCTCATTTACAGTTTAGGTTAGGGCTCAAGAGCCATGACCACATGTAGAGTTCTGGCCATACGCAAGAACTGCACTCACTATATGCCCGGGGGAGGTGAAATGGTGTACTTCCATCTGCACATCTATGGTAAACCCTGTTGAATCTAGAAATGCAGAACTACAAATCACCTGACCTCCATGATGAAAACTTGCCTGCCAGGATATACTGATAGGATGTCTACAGGAGAAGAGGCAGAAGGGGGAGACACACGCATATCCACACGTGTCTGAACTCAATGACTGGATGCTCTGCGAAGTGTCATCTTCCAGCTGTTCCATCATGATAAAACATGCTTTCCTGAGTTTAGAAGCTGAGCTTGAGCTCAACCACCTTTGTAAAACAACTGGCTTCCAGGGTCCCGCGTTCTCTATGCTACCTGCTCTTCTTCTTCCTCCAATTTTCCCAAGAGGAAAATGTTAACAGCACTATTCTTCCTCAAGAGTCTAACAAATGTCCTTTTCAGTCCCTTTTTTGGGGGGTGAAAAGAGGCCTTTGTTATTCATTGTACCATGGCGAAAACTAAGCTTCTCTCATACCTCAAAAACAGCTTTATTTTAAGGACAAAAAATTCACCAAGCTCCCCCAAAAGTCTTTTCAGCCAGAATCCTTAGAGAAGACAGGTGCCTTTGGCTAAATTATCTCTACTCACAGACCATTCACATAAATTCACTTTAAAAAACACACCACACTACATGTCAATAGTTTGATTCCATTTTGTCTATGCAAATACCATTGATAAAAATTTCAATGGAAGTTTTCAGGGAGTGGAAGAGTTCCAAACTAGGTATTGAAACGGGACTCAGGCATAGGATACTAATTCACCAAACTTGCCAAGAATGATCTAACCCAGCAGCCATACAAAGGCGACTGCAAACCATCCACATGATCCCAGATAATCCCTATACTGTATCTCTCGATCTCATCTCCATTCTGCAATTTACTGCATGAGGCTCCAGGGCGGGGGGAGACTGGGGGCTCCAGGTTCCCCACTGCAAAAAAACACACACAAAGAAACAGGGGCCAACTTTGTCATGCTAAATTTGCTGCATGTGAACTCGCACCGAGCACTTGGCCACACCACCAGCTCCGGAAATGTTAACGATTGGAACAAACCTTTGCGGGAGCGTTCCTAACATGAGCGTTTTTGAGACTGTGGTTCAGCTGCTGAAAGTCTTCACCCTCACAGTGGCCACAGTGGTGCCATGAGAAAAGGTGATCACACCGAATCCAAGGAAGGGCTTGTACTAAAAAGCAGGAGGGGCTGCTCTCTCGGCTGAGGCTCAACTCTCATTTTTAACCTCGTTATCATTTTGCACAAATATCATAGGTCTCTCTTACCAAATCCTACTCAGGGGTTTCCATTTCTTCTTGAGGTCCCTCATACAATTAAAATGTATCGCAACGCCCGTCAATCTCACAACTGACAGACCGTGTTTAAGCTGGGAATAGTGACAAGTTACAGGGACTCTCTCTCTCTCTCTCTCTTTTTTTCTTTTTCCCCATCAATTCCAGGAGATCAGTATGATGCATTTTTAGATACATACCCCCCAGAACATTGTAAACTCAGTGAGAAGCCAAACTGGAATATCTCAAGTTTGGAAGATGCACAATATTTTGATGTGCCAAGGCTAATGCATTATATGTTTCGAGTCTTACTATTAAGACCTGTAGCAACTGTTTTAAGAGATGAGTAGAGATGAAACAAATGGTAAATGTTTATTCAGTCGTACAGTTCTGAGAGAAAACAACTGTGAATTTGTATGAGCCTGGGATCACTTAGCAGACTGCTTTTTAAGAGCTATCACCTCTCGGCAGCCCATAAAGAGGAAGCTTTCATTGGCTCCCCTTCTCTCTGCTCCAGCGGTAGGACACTTAATGTAAATTTATTTCCTGCTCCCCACCAACATTCCACCAATCCAAAATCACTTCAAAACAGATACTGTTCTTCCTCAGTTTGCGGAGGAGAAGGGCAACAGGCTGAACACCTGGGGGTCAACGCAGACAAATGCAGCCTCTCGTCCATCTTCCAATATAGAAAATTCGAGAATGAGAAACTGAAGGTACCTCCTGAGTCATCAGGTAAATTATAGGTAATATCCTCTTAGTGCAATCAGGATAGTTCCCCGCATAAGTGAAAGTTAAGTGTCCTATGCATGGGTAACAGAATGTAAGCCATCTGCATGTAGAAAAATCTTTTTGTGGAAGATAATACCCTCTCATTCCCATGTTAATAAATGTTTACCCCTTAAGTAAGGGGAAGGGAGAGGAAAGGAGGAGAGTTACCTGGGGGTGGGGGTCTGTCTCAGGGGCCCTGGGCATTCTGTGGCCCCTCAGCAATCTCAGAGCTCTCAGCATCAGATGGGGATGGATTCCTCCGGCATCTCCTCTCTCCACATCCTCGGGACTTTAAGAGCCTTTAGGAAAACTGACTTGAGCAAAAAATTAGTTGTGGGGAGCTTTCCTGGAAAGCAAGACCAATTAACCCTGGCTAAAGAGAAAGAAGAAGGTCTTAAGCGGACGAAGTTACCCCCAAAAGGCTGGAATGTAGCATCTTGGTACCTGAAGAGAGACTGGGGACAAAGGTAGTCTCCCGCAGCCACACTCTAGCCAGTGTGGGGGTGGGGTGGGGGTGGAGGGGAGGTCAGGAGAGGGCGAGCTAGGAGGGAAGGAAGAGAGGGTACCTAGCTTAAAGGAGTACTTACTCCCATGAGCCAGCAAAGTGATATGGAATAAGAAATGCACTGAATTTCAGAACCCAGGTCAGAAACTGGATCTCCAGCAAATCAGTGGTGTTTCTACCCCTGATGAAAGCACCGCAAGAGAAGACTTCTTCACAAGCCTCACCGACCTACCGATCCACAGGAAGTGAACAGTGACTTCATGGAGAGTGTAGGCTTCCAATTGCAATTTAAGCCAAAATGTGGTGGCAAAAAGGCAGTCGCACAGTGCCCTCCAATATACATACCTTCTCTTTCGAAGGCACTACTACAACTGGACACTTCGACTTAAAGCTCCGGGAGCTAGCCAATTCTAGGTTTATTCGTCCTCAAGATTTCCGCTCTGAGCCTAGATTCTATCCCTTCATTTTGCTTCCATTCTATTTCTAGTTGGGGAAACCCATGTCACCGCCTGCTTAGAGGTGCCCAAAAGCGGGTGGGAGACACAAGAGTGCTGGGAGGGGAACTTCCTCCTGCGCGCCTCAGCGGGAGCAGGAAGACCCTCTGTCTCACTCTGGGCTTCATCACTGGATCTTAAATTTCACACTCTGTGACTCTTGGTGGGGAGAAACCATTCTTTTCATTCAATATATTCTCTACTGCCACTAAACGGTGACATGCACTAGAATGAAGTGGGCTGGTGGTCAGACTAACCATAGAGCCCTCCATGTGGGTGGCACTGGGCACTAATAATAGAACTGAGCTGAACACATAAATTTTATAGATGTATTTTACTTATTTTAGATGTGATACACACACACACACATATATGTATATATATGGGTTTTGGCATTTCATATTAGCAAAATGTCAAATTCTTTTTCTTGCCATTGATATGTTGCTTTAAACGTTTGAATCACCCACTCAACCAAGCCTCCAATGCCTGGCCTCCCTGGCTTTTCCTAATGAGTTTACTAGGACCCTGTCTCCCTTCCCACCAGCCGAGCTATCAGGCTGGGCCTTTTCCACAGCAGAGCTGTTAGTCTTTAAAAGTTTTGGAACTGGCGATTCGGGAAGTTAACATGGGAAGAGATGTTTGAATTGGCTAATCAGCTAACATTCTTATACTGTCCCTCCTCGGAGTGAGGACAGCTGGAGCTGCCTTCCTCTCCCGCGGATGGAGCTCAGGCCTCTGCCTCGTGCTCCTGTGACCCCCGAGAATCCCCCCCTCCCCCCAGGGCACATCCCAGACTGTGAGTTCCCTGAGAGAAGGACTCACACTCACCCCTGGGTGCCTGGTACATGGCAAATGCTAACTAACAGTTTTGTTGAATAATAAACAAAGCAGTCCCAGTTCTGACACTAATGAATTAATCTTGGACAAGACCCTTTATCTTCTGGGCCTTTGCTGTCCGATCCATTAAAATGCTCCCAGTTTCCAGAGGAATGGTTAGGCTCACACAAAATCAAGCCTGTGGAAGTGCTGTGCCCACGCAGTGGATGGCTACAACTGCTGCTAATAACCTCCATGGGATTTAGACAACAAAACTGCACTGCGCAGCGGGAGGGACCAAGGCATTTCTAAAGGTCTCAGTGTGTTTTGCTATAAGGAGTTCATAAAAACCTAGTTGGCTCAGAATTCTAAGATGTGAGGTCACACCCACACAGTCTTTTAGTGTTTTGTTTGTTTTCCCCCATCTCCTGTTCTTTGCCCCCCCAAACCCCCACCTCCAAATCCGCCCACAGATCTTTTCCAGGCTGCGGGTCCTGCTCTGGGAGAAAGATGTGCTTCAGTGACTGGGTTCAGAGTTTTCACACGTATGTATTTTCATGGTGGCAACACACTTCTGTGGAAGGCGCCCTGAAAGGCGGGCATCTGCGGAGGGGACCAAAAGGGCTGGTGGCCCCGGATCAGTGCCCCATCCTCCATGCTCAGCACCCTGCTCCTCACTCTCAGACTCCTTACCCCTCACATCGCCTGTCCTCCCTCTGCTCAGCTGCCCAGTGAAAGGTGACGTTAGAATGAAGAAAGAACAATTGAACACATATAAACCACTTCTCCAGGCTGTTGGGGAGCTACCAAGCTGGACCTAACAAAAGACACAAAATCTACCAAATTAAACAAACAAAACCTCCAAAACCCAAGAAAAACAAGACCCCCCCCCCCCCCAACCCCCCAAGAATATCTCTTGAAACATTCATGGAACATCTTTCCCAGGCCTTAGGTTCAGACACCAGCGAGAGGGGCCTAGCTGGGTGCAGACCGAATGGTGCCAGGGACTTCATCAGATAGCGTGTCTCTGGTGTAGGAGGAACGAGTCCCACAGACGGTGGAACTATTTGGGAAGCTACACAAGTAACTGAAACTCCAGGAGCCTGGCAGCGTGAGGGCCCCAGAGCCACATCTCCCAGTTCCCAGAAAGAAGAAAGCAATGCAGGTGAAGAAGGCAGGGCAGGCACAGCAAAACACACACACACACACACACACACACGCACACACACACACACTGCTTGTTTTTTATCATCTGGTTTGTCTTAATCACAAACTAAAAATTCATTTATAATGCTGTATACAAACGCCATGTTTATATCAGTATCATATGCCACTTGCTTGAAATCGTATACATTACAATTAAGAACAGAAATTCAAGTTAATGGTCAAAGACAACCAATAACACAACCACTAAATTCCAGTTGTCAAACATCGTTGAATATGTATATTACTGTGGTTCTTAAAAAAGAGTAATTATTAAACCTAAAGCGATATGAGCGAGTGTTTATGACTTCCTATTGAAAAACCCAAATTACAGAGCCTTCGTCTCAGGCTGAGGAAAATCATGTGGCCATCCTGTGCGATGGCCTGGTGACTTTACATCCTCTTGTCAAACCTCAGCAGTTTTATTTGCAGTGATACATGCCGGAGGAGGTTGGAGGTTAAAGTTGATAGGAGGGACAACAGGAAAATCAACCAACTCCTTTCAAGAGATTACAACCTGTAACATATTTGGGTCTGTCGGCAGTTTCTGCAAACTTTAAATGTCTGTGGTTGGTGGTGGTTTTAAAAAACTGATCCTCAAATCAGAGGTCAGCTGGATCCAGTCAATGCCCCTTTACTTTGAAATAATCCCAAATGGTTAATGCACCGCCAGTTTATTACTGTTGGATTAACTTTGTACTTAAATCTAAAACTTAAAAAAAAAAATCTGCTTATTTTTCAAGTGTCTGAGATCTTGGAAGGTGAAATTACTGACCCTCAATTCACGACATGCCTCCAAAAACAGGGAAGTGGCTGTTGGAAGAGAGGAAAAAAAAAAAAAAAAAAGCAAAGAAAAAAGAAAGCAGACAGAAACAGCCCCTGCTGGGGACAGACTTTGTTTGGGGCCTTGGGCACGGAGAAATGTTACTGGCGCATCGGCTCTGCCTCGGGGAAGCGTGCAGATTCTCGGCAGCCTCACAGGGAACAGGGGCCAGATCTGCCGACAGCATTGGGGCCACAGCACAGGACTGGGACAAGTCAGAGACCACGAACCGGCAATGACGGCAGAGCATCCTATTTCAATACCCGCTTTCCTCAACTTGTCAGCAGAAATTGGTTTCCTTATGGGGAGCCCCAGTATTCAGTACTCCTTAGTTGTCGTGTATCAAATGTGTATTTCACAGGCCAGGCACTATATATGTCTGTGCTCACTAAATTCTCATAAGAATCCAAAATGTGCTAATTTTACAAAAAAAAAAAATTGTATGACAAAAAAAAAAAAAAAAAAAAAAAGATAAATCAAGCAATATGCCCAAGGCCACACTGGATGGGAATCACACTGAGCCCTTCTCCCCTCCAAACCTGAGCCCTTTCCACTCATCTGTACTGCTTCTTGGGTTGTAACTAATGATGCAAATAATTTCTAGACGACCCCCTCCATGTTTAAATTTTTAAATCATCATTAGCTGATGTTAACGCACAGTGTATTACACAGCAGCGAGGGCACAAGACTCAGCATGAAACATCCTCAGTCCTGCGCTGGGCCAGCGTGTGGTTACAACTGGGGTCTAATAATATTATTGGATGTTACTAAATATTAAGGAAAATGTCTTGGCATTTAAAGAGTTCTCTATGTCAGGTGATTGACAGCAGTTTCATAACACTAAACACTTTGAAATTAAAATGATCCCAGCCATAACTGTTAACTCCATTCCTTCCTGTGTTAAACGATTTACTTGACTCCCAGGGAATGGAATTTGATGCCGAGAGACTGGGTCGCATTGGGCCTCAGTTTCCTCACACAGAGGCGGAGGCTGGATCTCCGGGAGGTCCTGGCGGGCTGTAAAACGTTCAGAAGTCTGTAATAATTTTGAATCCCGTGATTCGTTCTAGTGATTGGGCTCATAATGCTTTTCACAGAAACAGAGCCACGCCGACATTTACGGATGAGAGAGGGAACACAGAACCTCAGAACAAATATGCATAGGAAAAAGGGTGCGGAGTGAATGCGGAGCCTGGGCCGGCTGAAGCCAGGGAGGAGCTGCCTCTTCCCCTGGGAGCTCTTGTAGCTGCACGTGGTGCTTTAAAAATAAAGTGATTTAATAATGACCTGAAAGGTAAACTATCCTCTCATCCAGAGATGTGTGTCACAAAGTTATGAGAACTGTCAACTTTTATTTGGAGAAATAATACAACAAACATTTCCCAAACATTGCCACTCATTGTTTAAGGTGAAGAAACACACGTTGTTTGTAACATTTTTTTTTTAAAATGCAGTGACTGCTAAGAAACAGACAACAACTTAAAAATGTTTTGTCATTTAAAAATGCATTCCATAAAAATTTCTGGTAGGAAATGTTCCAACGTTTAGCTTTCCTTTACTCACAAAGTATCAAAGGTGTATGTGTATATATTTATAGATGAAATGCATATATCTATGTAATATGCAAAAGCAGATAATTTTATTTGCTTTTATTTGTTGCTATTTGATACAGGTTAAGCATTAAGAGAAAGAACACAGGTTACCAGATATTGGAAGCCCTCAAGTCCAGACTCTGCAAATAAATTGAATACTAAAAAGGCAATTGGTTTAAATGCTAAATAATATTCTGAGTTAATTATTTCTTTTATAAAAACCATACTTTCCAAGTCAAATTTAAGAGGAACAGATCACATGTTTTATATATATATATATATATATATATATATATATATATATATATATATGTATAACATAAAAATTTCTGGTAGGAAATGTTCCAATGTTTAGCTTTCCTTTACTCACACATACACTTTTGATAAAAAAAAAAAAAAAAAAAATATATTCCCTCCCCCCCCATCTGCACTGAACTGCTTTCTTTTCCATTTCACACTAACTTCAGCAGTAATCTCCCATTTGGCTTCCTTTCCCCAGTCTTTCCTATAATTCTTACCCACAAACACACATACAAAACAAAAACAAAAAAACAAACAGAAAATGAATAGAGACAAAACCCCCACAAACCAAACACCTCTAACTGATTTTCCACACTGTGGCTTAACAGTATTTCTAAATATCAAATCTGTGTCAGCAACTTGCTTAAAAAAAAAAACAAAAAACAAAAACTATCTAGATTGCCCCAGAGTGTTTGAAGCCTAAGGCATCACACAAGGCTTTTCTTAATGTAGCTCCTGTTCTCTATGCTCTAATCAGACTAAAAATCGTTGACAGTTTCCACTCCTTCAAACTTCTATGCCTTTGCACATTCTGTTCCTTCTGCTCAAAACACCTTTCCCCATACATCCACCTCTCTCTTTCAAACTGGGGCTTGTCTGATTTAGTCTCTTGACCTTCCACTCCATGTACTCCAGGCACATCTCAATCTCAGTACTTTTCATGCTGTAATGTACTTTTCATGTTGGTTTATTTGCCATAACTGCTGGTTTGCTGGTCTGTATCTCCTATTAGACTCAGTCTATTGAGAACAGCATTTGCATCTGGGGAGTTTCTGTATTCATAGGCCTAGCAGGTGGCTGACTCTCAGTAAATTCTGCTTAGTGGTTGTCTGAGTGATGAGATAAAATGAGTGAAGGCTAAGGATCTATCTAAAGACATGTTCATTGGAAACTTGATTGTGTGACAGGCAAGACTCCTGCTTCTTATTTTAATTTCAAATATTTAGGTGGATTTGAAAATTCATTATCTCGATCTTTAAGCATATGCTTATATGTAAAGACCATAATCTCTAAATGGAGTGATTTGAGGTAAATGGAGGGATGGTAGACAAAACAAATCTTTAAAAATTTAAAATTCTTTTAGAGAAAGTTCTAGTATAAAACAATAATTATTACCCAATACAATTCCAACTTTTCTCAACTTAAGTTTTAGAAATTAAAATTTCCTAAAAATGATGCTTTTTGTTTAGAAAGCAAATTCTAGACACATATACATATACACACAGAACAATCATTAGTGCTTCATTAGAAAGTAGTGATTAATATAACAATGAGGTCAGCATTGAATTATTCAGACTGTAATACACAGCAAAGTTGAACAAAGTGTTATTATATGTACATGTTGGCTGGGTTGTCCTTCAGATCCATTTATCATAATCTGGCCATATATATACTCAGAAGTATGTAGATAAGAAGAGCACAACAACTTACCCACCCTTTCTGCTTACTGGCTTGCTGATGTATACAAAAGCAGTGGTAAATTATATTTAGGTGCAGTTGCTTTAGAGATGCAGAAGCTAGACATTGTAGCATTCAGGTCAATAACCAAATACCAGAAAAAACTCCACACCACAGAGAGATCATACAGCCTAAATTTCCTTGAATTGCATATAGGCTAAATAAAAGTCATGCACAAAACGACAGTAAGCTGGAAGGCCACTGTCAAAGTTACTGAGTTTGAAGTACAGAAGAATACAATTCAAGTTGTTAGAATGCAATTCAACTCAAATGAACATTGGGATGTATTTTAGCACAGTGGGTGAGAAAGAACTTCCTGATCACTTTGGCATGATTTGAAAAAAGTGTACTTATTATTTTATTGCTGATTTTCTGTTGTTGTTTTTTTCCATCACAAAATAAATTCCCCAAGGAGGGCCCCACATGTTCACTACTACATTCTCGGTGCCCAGATGGTGAACACAGTAGGTGCTCATGGGTCTTTGTTGAGTGAGTGAAGACATTACTCTTGCCCTTGAGGAGCTTTTGGCATCTTAGTCTGCATGTGGACATACTGATCCCACATAGGTAAACAAAAACCAGGAAGGCTCCAGAGGGAGATATCAACTCAAGCCCATTGGGGTCTCAGAAATCCATGAAGGTGTGAAGAAAACTGTGAGCAAGCAGTTCAGAAAATAAATACGGATTTGAAGCTGAACTTAAAAAAGCCTGAATTCAAAATAGTTTTATTTTTACCTTCTTTCTTTGTACTGATTTCCCCATTCTATATTAAGGAACACCAAAACAAGAGAAAAACAGTACAAACATAAAAAAATAATTGCTTTGCATAAGCTTAGAGGTCCTAAGAATATTTATACATTAGAACATGTCTTGATGTTAATAATGCGCTTTCACATCTCATTTTGAATTATATTATTCTCTCATATGCTTATTACATATACATTTCAATTTGTCTTATCTGTTTTGGTTCTTGGTGGTGACCCAAATAAATGGACCTACTGTTTCAATCCTTCCTTTCCTAGTAGCTCACATACACAAACCATTTTCTGTAGGAGGCTGGATAAGTTCTACAAAACTTTGGACACCTGGTTTCATTTATTTTCCCCTCTCAATCCATAAAGAAACTTTTTTTTAGATTAAGTGTAACATTTTGTGGTTAAAATTTGCATCTTTAATTATGAGGTATTAAAACAAAGCAACTGAGAGTCCTTATTTCCCCCCCAAAAGTTCTTTGCTGGTGTTATGGGCTGGACTGTATCCTATTAAAACTTCATATGTTGATGTCCTAATCCCCATTACCTCAGAATGTGACCCTGTTTGGAGATATTCATTAGAGTGAGCACCAATCCAATATAATTGGTGTCCTTATGAAAGAATTTGGACACTGATATGTAAGAGGAGAGATGATTCTAAGATAGGGAGAAAACAGCTGTCTACATGCCAATGAGAAAGGCCTGCAGCAAATCCTTTCCTCACGGTCCTAGAAGGAACCAATTCTGCTGACACCTTGATCTCAAGACTCCCAGCATCCAGAACTACTACTTAAAAAAAAATAAAAAAAAATTGTTGCTTAAAAACCCATTTCTGGTAGTTTGTTAAGATAGTCCTAGCAAACGAATATACCTAGAGAATATCATTTTATTTTTAAATGTTGGTACTTTTGCAAACTGAACACATACTTTCTGAATCTTAAATTATCATGGCAATAATTTAATGAGACAATAAGGTAAACTTTTCAGACTTAAAAAATTTAGACTTACTTGGAAATATTTTGGTCTCAAAATTACTGTAGATAAAGTTATTTTGTAGTATATAGCAGAGTAATGAACTTGAGGCCACCTCACATGATTCACCTTTTTTACGATGCTACACCAATTCCTTTTAAGGTGAAGGTCACACTGGAGTGGTCCTGGGATATATTTTGTTTGGCCTACAGTGTTTGTTGTTGTTTTTTTGTTTTTTGTTTGTTGTGTTTTTTGTGTGTGTGTGTTTCTGTGTTTTTGTTTTGTTTTTTAATGTTAACACTATTTAACATGGAGGAGACTAAACATAAATATCTGGATTTCAATATTGTTTGAAGAATTGGAAGATTTGGCCACACTAGGCCCATTGGATCAACACAGCCATACAGGCTGACACTGAGTGGTGGCTACTCCATGTCCCAGTCTGCCTGCTCCCACGTTCACCGTGTTCCCTTCCTTTCAGCTGTCTACCTGCCCCGTAAGCAAAGCACTTTGCAATGACTGGTCAGGGGAAGGCCATCTGGGCTTTTTGATGATGAGAAATATGGTTAGTTAGTGTGCCTGACTTAAGTATTTATTTCACTGTAAACAACACAGAAATGGTAGTTCACTCCTCTGCCCCCAACCCCTCCTCACTCACATCCTACCATTGATTTCATTATCATCTGTCTGTCAGTAGTCCACACAAGAGTTCCCAAGAGGATATTCCAAAGAGGACATGAGGTATTAGATGCCAAAAGTGATCCTTGGTCAAGTAAATTTAGAGTTAAACAGGATAAACATGTCTCCTCGCTATAAAACTTGTCAGAGCTTTTGAAATTTTAATGTAGTAGGCAACATGTTCTAGAGTCATTTGACCAACCACCTTTGATTTGGGGAACTTTTTTCAGCAAACAGTATTCAGTGTAAGTTTGACCCAAGCAAGTCCATTTCCCACATAAAATAAAATCGTATTTGCTAAGTAATGTGG
The DNA here is from genome assembly GCF_014108245.1 of Pipistrellus kuhlii. Classification (NCBI taxonomy): domain Eukaryota; kingdom Metazoa; phylum Chordata; class Mammalia; order Chiroptera; family Vespertilionidae; genus Pipistrellus; species Pipistrellus kuhlii. The sequence continues at coordinate 56,484,824 of NW_023425404.1, forward strand.
ATTTGTGTAGTAAATATAGCATTTTAGATGAATATTCAAATAAAATAAAAAATAAGACCATATGATAATTTGGAATGTTAAATTTTCAATTTTTATTGGCTGTGATATGTGCAGAGATGGGCAACACTATAGATCTTTTAAATTCAGTAAAATAGGTTTGTATAATTCTCCGTAATCAAAATGGAAACAGGAGGATGCATACTTATTTCCACTTGGCTCCAAGATGCCATCATCTACTTTACTTTAAATTTACTAACATTTGGGATATTTGCATAATTAATTTTGAAGTTTGACAGTTGCAAATAATAGTTAAAATATGCATCACTGTGTACATTTCTCATAAAGTGTTTAACAAAATAATTGCTATATAAACTCCAAACCTATTAATAGCATATGAAACAATATCAATAATTCTTTTTTTAAGTTGGTATTATTTCTCTCAGAAACTGCATTGGGATTCCTGGGAGAACAAAAGCAAGGGGGGAAGAAGAGGGTTTTTGTTTTCTTCAAACTAAAAAATTGAAAGACTGATGACTGTTTACTTTTATTGCGTATAATACATTAGATTTCAATATTGCTTCCAAGTGTCAGAACTTTGGGAATATCAAATGTTGATAATATGAACAACCTGTGCAATATTGGCAAGTAATATTTACAATATTGGCAAGTAATATTTACATTTTAAAAACACATTATGGTATTATTAAAAATAAATCTATTCATTTATTTAACAAATATGAATTAATAACTTACTACATACCAGGCACTGTCTAATCTTAGGGTAATAGTGGTAAACAAAAAGAAGAAATCCCTGCACTAGTAGGACTTTAATTCTAGCAGGCAAAACAAAATAAGGGGCCATATAAATCACAGGAGAGGTGAAAAGGACAACAGAGCAACAAAGCAAGGAAGGAAGGTGCAGGACGTTGGGGAGGGGCAAGGTAGGCTTGAGAAGGTGACATGGTATCTGACTTTTGACACTGAACCATGTATACAGGGTGTCCCCCAAAATGTATACACACTAACAGCTGATAGCTCAATTTTGAAAATGAAATGTATTTTACTAAACACTGCCTTTATAATTATTAAGTATGTATGTATACATTTTTCTTAGATACTATGTATCTATGTATCTAAGAAAAGTATTGCATGCAAAGGGGACATTCAGTGCAAAGGGCCCAAGGCAAAATAATCTGGCAAATTTAAGACACAGCAAAGAGGTCAGTGTGGCTGGTACAGAGTGAGTAAGGGGGGTGTGTGGTAGAAGATGAGGGCACAGGGTGACTGACGGAAAGTGGGCATGGCTGTGAAAGCCCAAGTAAGAACTTTGACTCTCACTCTGGGTCAATAAGGGGCCACTGCAAGATTTTTAGCAAAGGAGTCACATGATCTGGCTTATATTTGATGAGCTGGATGTTGAGAAAAGACTGTAGGAGGGTTGGGGTGGGAGCAGAAAGATCAGTTAGAAAGTTATTTCAGTAATCCAGGGTAGAGATGATGATGACTTTGATCAAGTGGTACCAGTGCAGATAGTGAAAAGTGGTTGGATTCTAATTCTATTTTGAAGGTAGAACCAACAGGATTTTCAAAAGATCAGAAGTGCAATATGAGAGAAACAAACAATAATAATCCCAAAGAATTTTGCCTAAGCGAAAAGAGTTGTCATTAACTGGGATGGGGAAAACTTCCAGAGACATCTGAAATTCAGATCTGGCATGCTGAGATGCTAACATATATTCACAAAGAGATGTTGAGTAGGCAGTTGGATACAAGGGTCTGCAGTTCAGGAGAACGATCCAGGATCAAGACATAACTTTTGGAAGTATTAGCACACAGATAGCATTTAAAGCCATGAAATCCCCACCCCCCCCCCCCAAAAAAAAAAAAAAAAAAAGATATGGATACAGAAGAGAAGCAAACACTGAGCCCTGGGACACTCCAATGTTAGGAGAACAGTGAGAAGAGGATGAGCCATGAAGGGAGATTGGCAAAGGCCACCACGGTTGGGAGAAACATCAGAGGGTATGGCCCCTTAGAAATCAAGTAAGGTGACATTCAAGGAGCCATCAATAAGCTGTGTTGAGTGTTGCTGACAGGTCAAGAAAGAGTGAATTCTGAGCACCAACCACTCTGTTTATTAACATAGTGATTTTGGTCATGAATATAGTTTTAAATTATATTATTATCTTTATTTGTAAATATGAATTTATGGGACAATTCAGGATAGTGCCTCACCTTCATCTGTCTTCTAAACAAAGTCACCCCAGGAAGTTCCCTGCATACGTTTGTCTATTTGGGTTAAATGGGTTTAAATTCCTAAATACAACAGACTGATTCAGCTATTGCCTGCTGACCTATATGCAGCCTGAGGTTGTCCAAATGGCCTGTACAGAGGTCTGATCCCATAACTTCCTAGTAGGGGTGGACAGTCATTAATTAGATAGTAACTAGTTGGATGGTAACTAAGTGACCCAGACTCTCATGGGTCATGAGAGGCACCTGGAGAAAAGGGAGTTATCGGAAGACACTTGTCCACAGAAGCTTCACATTCTCCAGGTAATATTCCAAGGATAGGAATACAATGGTACACAGTGTGAGACATCGCGGTCTAGCTCACTCACTTTCACATGTCGGTGGCATGCTCTGGCAACAGACTATTGCAATATTTTCCAAATTCTCTCAATTTAACTTTAAACTCAAATGTAATGCTGAGTTGGCTTCAGTCTAGATTCTAGATGAATTGCCTCATTTGAATAGTTCAGAAGGGCGGTTGGTCCTGGCATAAGAGCATGTAAGAACAAAGGCATGAAAATGCATGTTTGGGTGGAATCAGGGAAGTACATGGTGTAACAGCTCAGGATAAGGCTAATGAGGCCAAGGTCAGACTTTGGGAGGCCTTACATGTGCTGTAGGCTGAGGAGCCTGATTCTCCTCTGCAGGTATTGGACGGCCCCTGAAGATTCTAAAGAGGTTTGGATGTGCAATGCTCCTAGGCCATCTGCAGCAGGGCGCCCTTCCCACCCGGCGTGAATGGAAGGGAGAAAGGAGCAGACAGCCAAAGCCCAGAGTCTAGCTGAACGGAGAGGCTCGCCTGACAGAACTGATTTGGTAGACATAAGCAGTCAATCTGAAAGGACCTGAAAGTGAGGCAGCCAGGGAAATAAACACCTTGCTGGGGTTTCCTTTTTACCCTGTGATCTCCTGCCAGTGGCTCCCACTGACTGAACCCAACAGGAAGCCGGAGGGCAAAGGACTCCATTGAGGTGGCCCAGTCCAGCTCACGGAACAGAAGGGAGTGGGATAAAGAAAAGGCACACACAGAAGGACTTGGGCCCTTGTTCTTGGAAGAGGGACCCGGTGGCAGGAGAAAAGAACAAAGCAAAAGAGGGCACGCAATGTGGAAGACCAGTGCTTTCCTGGTTCTGGAAGAGCTCACATCCCGGCACTGGGCCAGCGGCCGGTCCAGGTGAGTGGGCTGAAGGCTCCTTAGCTTTTCTGTCAGGAATGACAATATGCAGGCAGGTGAGGAGGACGCAGGAGCAGAATCAACTCCATATCAAGGAAGCACTTCATAGAAACATGCCTAAGCGGCTTTGGGACAAAGCATGGGGAGCTTCAGGTTCCTCAGCATTAGGTGGCTTGGGTGGGGGAATGGAGGCTGCCAATATGAATAAGTATCAACAAACCAGAGGGAATAAAGAAGCGTGAGGAAAGCTGCAGTCCTGGGGAAGAAGGAAAACTGAGGAAAGTTAAAAACGTAATAAGAAACCACCTTCACTTAACTAGGGGAGAGAATAAGCAAAATCACAGGGAGAAATGGCAGTGGCTTAACCAAGTTATGCGAGGAAGGCATCTCTCTTCTCAGAGAAGCATGAAGCAAGGTCTTGGGATGAGAAGAAATAGTCATGAATGATATAAGAATAGTTTAGGGGTAAACGAGTAAAATTTTTCTCTTAAAAAAGTTAAATAGACTAAAGAGCAGGGGTGCTGCAACATGTGCCTCCTTTGTAAAACCAAAGTTTTAACAACTAAATCCTGTGACCACCTGGTTCCTTTACCCCCAAAGATTTCCCTCAAAGCCTTACCATTTCTATTCTGATCTGAAAACGTGGATTTCTATACGACTAAACCACCTGATTAGCAAGTGTTCATAACTTATAAAGGAACAAATATTAGATGCTGGGAAATTAATATCAAATATAATTCATCTGAAATTTTAAAAAATTGTTAAACAGAATTGTTAAAGGGTGTGTGACAAATATATATTAAGATAATATATTGAAAAGTGATGTGCTAACAGCTTCACGTGGAATCTTAACATGTCTTATCATTGTCTACCAATTAGAAATAATGTACATGACGCTGAAAGATGAACTTTAAAATTTAGATGTACTGACAGACTACAGATAGTCTTTTAAATTTTAAAGTTGGTCATAGAATATGAATACATATGCACATATGTATGTTTTTGGTAATTTTAGTGATTTAAAAAATTAATTGCAAATAAAAATGATTTAAAATGGTTAAAAAGTGTAAGTACAAAGATAAGCATATTTAAAATAATTGATATGATAGAATCTTAACATGGAAATCCTTACTTAAAACGTCTTAGTATAGTCTACCAATTAGAAATAATATGTGTATTACTATGCAAAGACCAACGTTAAATTTTAAAAGTACAGTAAAACTCTGTATCTTTGGTAATTTTAGTGATTAATGCTTTAATTAAGAGATGAGGTACATGCAGACATATGCAATAAACTGACATAATTCATCATATTGGGAAGAATAACATGATGAATGCTTATGTATATTGTGAATTATACAACGCACATGCAAATCATACACTCATTACCATGCAGAGACATTATTTTTCTTACAGTCAAAATGCAACAAATCTTCAAGTCCTATTCAATCTACTGCATGAGATTTAAGAACAAAGTAGTTTGCAGTATCTTTTGTAGAATAATAATTTAAACAAGTTAATGGAAAAACAGAGCAGACCTTTTTAGTGGTTACATCTCTGTGGGTGCTAAACTGGAAACAAGTCCATTTGCTATGCATGTATTGTTCCATAGTGTCATCTCAAATAGATTTTAATAAAGTCTTTAAATACACTGGAAATTATTTCTATATTTTTTAAAGATTAAACACTGAATACATTGGTTATTGACTAGTGGGAAAAAATAACAATACTGGTTTGGATCAGTTTCTCAATGAAAGAGTAATAACTTACAAACACAACTCTTCTGAGATTCATTTGACTTTGAATGAGGTGTCCTCAAAGGAGACAATTTAAGAAGGAATACATGCGGTGCTAGGAAGTAGCTGGTAAACACTGATGCCTGCAGGCTGGTAAGAGCAGAGGAGCACCCAAATCCTGAAGGGCAGAGCGGCCCCCGAACGAGGCTCTAAGGACAGGCTGGGTTAAACAGCTACTGATCACAGTCAGGTTAACCGGAATGCCACCTCAAGACATACTGCTAATTAGACTTTGACCTGAATCCGTGGGAAAGAAATGAGCTTTTTGTTGTGTGTGTGTGTTGGTATTAAAATTAAAACTGAGTCTGAAATTTAAAGTGCCTCTGAAATTCTTACATCCCCTCCCCAGAAACAGTGTTGTGGAAAAGAAAATAGTGTGTGTGTGTGTGTGTGTGTGAACATGCTGATAGACAGTGCAAAGGCATTTCTTCGGGTCATTTTGAACTTAATGTGGGTAAGAGGACTTCTGTGAGCAGGGGAAGACTACTAGATGTTCCTAACTGAGATTCAATCGGTACACAGGAGCCGGACAGAGGAGGCCTTTGACACCTATTCTACACTTCAATGCCTTAGAATTCTCAGTCTTAAATCAAACCTAAAGAAAAATATTTATAAGATCCACCACTGTGTGAATCAAGTAAAATAACTTCATGGATGGCTTTTTTTTTAAATCTGGGATAAGAAGATTAATTATTAATATATTAACTTTGAGAAATTTTATAAAGTCTATTTTACTAATCACAGCTACTTCCCAGAAAGGTCTTTAAGGCTCTATAAAGTACATTGCATTATCTTGTTGCTGACAGTTCTTGAAACCACGCTTGAATGCTTTCTTTATCCTTTGGTGAACAATTGAAAGATCATATGCTAAAAGGCTGTGCTTTCTCTTCTTTTTGCCCTTTAATTAGGGCATTTTAATACATTTCCTCATGGTTGTTATAAGAGCAAACTATCATGATTCATATTCAGATAATTTTGACTCCTTTGATTATATAAACACATATTAATTTTTCTTAATCATGGATTTGAAAAAAAATAACAACAAAACTCCTTCAAATAGATGATTACTCTCTGGGAGGTTAAATTGAAGCGGGGCTTCTTATGTTGCCTTAATATATGTAAATTGTCTATAAAAATAGAAAAATATAATACATTTAGTTAACTATTCTTTGCTACCAATAGGGTAAATGATAAATTCATATATTAAATTTTTTTTTCCTCCAAATCAAAGTATATTTTAAGAATTTGAAATCTTCAGATGTTTTTGTTGTTGTTTACAGATAAAAATACTGAATACAAGTCCAAAGATAGCGAAGTAAACAGATCTTTAAATCACAGAAGAATTCAGATTTTAACTTAAAACACAAATATTTTTTCTTTACAAGTATACATCTAGTTTAATATTTGACTGACATAATAATTGACTAGTTTAATATTTCTCAAATTGGGAAACTATATTTGCAACGCAAGAAAATGCTCTTGTAAACAATGACAAAAAACCCCACAAAGCTTAAAATATAAGACAAATGCTTTAAAATTCATAAAATACAAGACTAAAATTATTCATTTACAATCTTTATAAACAACAAAAACAAAAAAAGATTCACACTGCCATTGCGCGGATGCTATATACTTCTTAGAGCACAAAGAATATAATAATAGGTTTCTGCCTTATTTTGAGTAAATATGCACATTTTCTTAGCCCTTTTCTATATTAGAAGATACCTGTTTGCTACTGAGTTAAATATTGTAAATGAATTTTATGTCAGTCAATTAAAGAAATTTTTTTAATACACTTGGGATATTTAGAAAACATTTTTAGAACATATCTTATGATTTTAAAAGTAAGATTGGCAGCAAGAAAATGTTAGAAAATGTAAAATGTTATAATTTTATACTAAAAAACCGTATTTTAGACATGATTGATATAACCATCTCCCTCATTTTTAGGTTTCTATTAGAAAAAAATTTAATCATAAATAGAGAATTCCCCCACAAAACATTCATCTTGCCGACTCTTTATTCCCCTTTAAGTTTCCCTCTCTCAGCTTAAGTATTTATTTTGCTGACACATTTTTAAAGAAATCCTAGGCCCCAAGTCACTGCATGTTTCCCTTTAAAAAAAAGGACGTTTTCTTAAATAACCAGGATGTCCCTGTCATGCCTAACAAAAGTGATAGTGATTTCTTGGTGTTAAGAATTCACAGCAATCCATACGCAACTTTCAAGGACTGCCTCAAAAATTTATTTTTTCTAGACTATTTAATGGAATCAAGGGTTCAACAAGGTCAACTGCATTTGGTTATGATATCTCTTAAGTTTCTCTTCCCTAGGACAGCTCCTCCCTTTCCCTTTTATTTGCATGCCTTGCCTTGTTGAAGAAACTGTTCTGACTTCTTTTAAATTGAACCTGGGGTCCCTGTTGAAGAAAGTGCAATACTTGGCTGAAAGCTAAACCTATCAAAATGTTCAAATTTACTTTTTAGCCATAAAGGGGCAAAGGGGAAAACCCTGAGACATTCCTGCCTATTGGATGATCTGAAAACTTATAAGAAGCCCTTAAGCAATTCTATCCTTTATACTAAGTATCTAAAACTGTTATCTTTACTCATAAAATTTGTGATTTATAATATTACTTTGATATACTGGTAGTCTGTAAACTAGTTTGTATTTTAATAGTGTTAATACATTCATGTATAAAGTAAATGACATCAAATAAGCAAATAGATGTTTAGCAATTCCAAGTTCATGAGTATTTTTCTTAGAACGTATAAAGAAATAATTGTTTCATAGTCAATTTGGGACAGAAGTACAAGCTGGCATATCTCTTAACTTTTGTTTTCATCCTTTTAAGAAAAGGTCATTGAACCAAATAGGCAGGTTTTCATTAAATTTAATGTGTGCAAACCTTAAATATTAAGTTTAAGTTACTAGGACAGTAAATTAGTTGATGGCCCTGTTTTTTAAAATCTCGTGTTTCACACTTTAAGAAGAAATGTATAGATAATTAGAGGATTATAAAATACTCATGAAAATTACAAGTATTAGAATAGAGAAAATTAAACTTCAACATAGCTCCATGGTGTTCGTGTTAAATAAAAATGTAAATTAACACATATAAGAGTGGCCTGCTCTTTCCCTGCAACAGCTTTACCTAATAAAAGTTCAAAAAGATCAGTGATGTACAGTTTTTGAAAATCCAAAATATGAATGACTTTAAATGGAACCATATGAAGTGAATGACAGTAAAGTGATCGTAGATAAAATTACTGAACTCAAATGAAATAAATTCAAAATGAAAAGTATGAAGGGCAATTAAGTACCTATTTTGACAATTCGAAGTGGTCAAGTTTTTAAAAATATGACACAGGAACCTTAACCTATCTATATATGAGTGATAAATGAGGCATTTTGTGTCATTACATTCCCATAAATCACTTTCTTTAACTGCTGACGGCTTTTATCAGATCTAACCTTTTCAAGCTTCTATGAGAGTGCTAACATTTTCAACTTTGACACATGTGCAGTTTACAAATTCTGCAGCTGATTAACTCTGGACAGAAGCTCACTGGCATCATTGTGTTCCAGTTGGGTGAAAGCCTTAGGGTCTCAAAAACGCAGACACTTATATTGCAGTACAAAAATCTCAGAGTAACGGGGTGGGCTTTACAGTGACTGAACAATTATTTTCTGAATAAGACTTCATTTTCCATGATCAGGTAACAGGAAATACTAAGAAATAAAAAAAGAAGAAAAAGAAAGGAAATCCCTGGATACTAAGGGTTAACTTCTAATCTAGTACTTTTTTTTTTTTCCTTTGTTTTAAAACTATTTCTTTTGGCAATCAAGAAATATTTTTCAAAAAAATAACTGCTAAACTTTAGTTTTGACGCAATCAAAACAAAGCGAATCCAAGATTAATACATTCATGGGGTGAGGAATATGACCACAAATAAAACATAATTTAAATGGGACTGTAAAAATGATGAAACCATTTTAATGTTTATTTTATAGATAGGTATTGAATCAAAGCATAATATATAACTTGACTCTCCTATAAATCCCAACATTCTAAGTTAAAAGTTGTTTTGGGTAATTCAACCAATCACTTCAGTTGAAAAAGAAAAAAATTGATAATTTCTTTTCTTCCTCCTACTTTTTAAACAGTTGTGTTGAAATTATGTAAACAAAGCATGTGAAAGGTAAATTTCTGTTGAACTTACTAATTATCACAAAATGTTTTTCATATGTAAATTAGAATATGCTACTTATTACCAACATGAAACATTTGAAATATTTATCACAAGATGAAACTTTAAAAATATCAAATATATGCCTATTAATACTGTAGAAATTAATAAGGCAAATATTTGTAAGTTGAAATCTTTTACATTGCAGATAACAGGAAATCAAGACTTTACAATATTTTTAATTTTAATGGTCCTCATTTCTTAGTAGAAGAGTCAAATACAACAGTTGAAGTTGATAGTTCCAAGGGTTTTGATGATTAACACAAAATTGTACAGGTAGATATCATGTGTATTTATATAAAATGCACATATATGGCTCTGGCCGGGTAGCTCAATTGGTTAGAGTGCCTTCCCCATATGCCAAGGCTGAGGGTTCAATCCCCGGTCAGGGCACATATAAGAATTAACCAATGCCGGGACCGGTTTGGCTCAGTGGATAGAGCGTTGGCCTGCAGACTGAAAGGTCCTGGGTTTGATTCTGGTCAAGGGCATGTACCTTGGTTATGGGCACATCCCCAGTAGGGGGTCTGCAAGAGGCAGCTTGTCGGTGTTTCTCTCTCATCGACATTTCTAATTCTCTGTCTCTCTCAATTCCTCTCTGTGTAAAATCAATAAAATATATTTAAAAAAATAATTAACCAATGAATGCATAAATAAGTAGAAAGACAAAATTGGTGTCTCTCTCTCTCTCCTGCTCCCTTCCTCACTTTCTAAAATCAATCAATAAATTTAAAAAAATAAAAGGCATACACACACACACACACACACACACACACACTTAAGAAGATGTGAGTTTGTGAAGACAAAGTTATCAAAGAAACTTATTTAGAAAATATAATTGACACAGACCTTGAAATAATGCTAAAGTTTATAAAAACACTGTCTTTGGTAATAATAGCAAGACTGAACAAATCTTGATACTAGTTGTTTGACCATCAGAAGCCTGTGACATCAAATACTATTAGTTTTGATAAGAACGACTGGCAATCAAACCTATATAATAAAACCTAAAGAGACGGACTAACTGCATTAAAGTAAAAGTGTTTATAGAAGAACCTCCTGCGACAGATTGCCTCTTGTTGGTAAATGGCAAATCTTAGAAAAATAGTGGGGGAAGGACAACTTTTTCTAGCATCACAACCCACATAGTCTCATAGTGTCACCATCTAAGGCCTACCCAAGACAAGTTAAAAACTTCTTTATTTCACTAATAATGTCACTCATCACAGGAGCTGGGCAGCTACACTTCGACAATTCAGATGTAAATCCTGGGTTGTCTGTGGGTATTCACGACAAAGGCATATTTATCATTTAAAACAAAAGGACGTGACTTCTGGGTGTTCATATCAAAGCCCAGTGATGGATGAGGCCATGCTAAGCAAGAGACAGACTAGAAAGAACACAGATGTTTCCTACTTGAATTAAGAAAAGCCTCTTCCCTCCCCTAAAACTTCTCCAATGTGGTGATTTCAAACTGTTTTAAATGTGTAATTTTAAATAGATATCTAAAAGTTTAAAAATCCCAACTATAGTTGTTTCAATGGAATAAATATCAGGGTTTTTTTTTTGTTTTGTTTTGTTTTGTTTTTTCCCCCAACTTTAAACGATAGGAGCAAAATTCTTGAAACCACAAGGCCAGATGACCAGAGAGTAACTGTTTCCCAGACGTAACTCATAACAGGAGTTCCACAATTGGTGTTACCCTTCTCAATTATTATTTTTCTATAAAAAAAAATGCAGAGAAAGAAAGTCTATTATTCCACATTTTTACAAACAGCAAAAGTGTGAGCTACAATCAATGTTAGGAACGGTAAGTTGAGTGAGTTTTTAAAAAATCTTACACACATAGTTAAGTATGGTATTTATAGCCTTTATCATTATTTTGGATGAGAGAGACCAAAAATAAGTGTAGCACTGAAAAAACTAAGATATTTATAGCTGGGACCATTGATAGCACTTCTTCCCATGCAACTGATGAAGAGCCATCATGGAACCGGCTAACAGAAATCCAATTTACAAGGCCCTGCTCATTTGAGTGCCTTTCACGATGCACAGGACTGGTAACTCTTCAGACCCGCAAACAAATGTCCAATCCTCCAGGGCAGAGCTACTTTAATGTGGGTTCCTGGGAAGTCATCATTGCAAAGTCGCTTTGAAGAAGTACAGGGGGGTTGGGAGGTGGGGAAAGCCTACTATGAAACCCATCTGTTTCCTGCCAATTTTCCCTGCTGATTCTCAGTCCCAGTGAGGAGTACTTGTTGTCGATAAGCTGCTTTCTAAAATATATTTATTTTTATTAATTTCAGAGAGGAAGGGAGAGGGAGAGAGACATAGATACATCAATGATGAGAAAGATTCATTGATCGGCTGCCTCCTGCACGCCTCACACTGGGGATTGAGCCCACAACCAAGGCATGTGCCCTGACAAGAACTGAATCGTGATCTCCTAGGTCAATGCTCAACCACTGGACCATGCTGGCTGTCCGGGCTATTTAATAGCCAGATAAGCTTTTAATAGTCAGAGTGGTATATAACAAAAACAACAAAACACAATATGAAGCCGTACAGGAGGAAGGAACTACTTATGCATTAAGAGAATACTTGGATGGTATTGTGTCACCAGGTGAAATGCTAGGCTGGCAGCTGATATGCAAATTTCCCCTTTTGGTAGGATCACCTTCCTTTCAAAGTGATGGATACATCAAAATTACCAAGATCTCTCTTTGTATCCACATCTTTTGTGCGACTTGTATGGAAAATCTGTACCATATTCAGTGTGCTGCTGGTGTTAGACCAGCAAGGACATTCCATTTACAACCTAGAGTTGCACCTGTACGTTCACCAGGGTTTACTTCTCACTCGCTACCGTAACTGTGATATGTCCTACTTAAAATCTGCTTCTCACAGAGGGAATGAAAAGCTGAATATTTCAGAGCGCACAACACTCAATATATTAAGAGGTATTTAGGGAATAACAAAAATCTTTCACCTTTTGGCCCTTTTTATGAAAAATTTACTGGGTGCCTAATATATTTAATATTCAGTAGCATGTGAGAATAATTTTTATGCAACTCCGATAGTTAGAAAGATAGATAACTCAATTATTAGATCATCTATCAAAATATTCAGATGTATAAGAGGCTACTAAAAAGATTGATGACTGAGAAAGTCCACTGATTCTCTAGCCATCATATTCATGCATTTGGCCAGACAACATTTTTCGCTGCCTTCACAAGCAAGCTTCATTACCCATCACTCCACTGAAAAGAGTTTATTATGAGGCTGCCATCTTGGCAAGACTATTATTTAGATGATAAATGCTGAGGGGGGAAAAAGTGTGTCTACTTTTTTTTTTTTTTTAAGAAAAAAAGATGAGCTTTTCTGACAGATAAAACAAACAGCATCTACATTTCTAATTAACTTAAATTTGGCAGATACAAATATAGGTCAGTTAAACCTATGATATTATCTTCTGTCTGAATTTTACCCTTAATTTGTGAAATGTAAATGAACTAATTAGAAGAAAAACAGCATGATAAGTGACAAAATGCTTCAGCTGGGTCTTTGCTTCCTGACATTTATGATCAACTATAATAAGTTATTGCCTTTTAAAATAAATGATAGAAACTATGCTTTTACGCACCACAATGAGAGAAATGTTTACCAAGAATTTATAGAAGAAGGCCAGGAACTTAGCAGAACAATAGAACTTTGTGTGTACTTTCTGAGGAAAAGATGTGTATAAGACGCCATAATACTAGAAACAACTGGGGGAATTTAGAGAAAAAAAGTGTGGAGACATTAAGTCACTGGTAAACCCAATAAAAACATCGTTGGGACTTTAACCTTTTCCCTGTCATTTCAAACAGATCTGCTGTGGTTTTAAGCAATTAGTAACAATTGTGTGTGTGTGTGTGTGTGTGCGCCTATGCATGCACCTGCATGCCTGGGTGCTGTGCTTGTGGGTTACAAAATTACCTGGAGAATGAGAAAAGAGGAAAGAATTTGACCACTTGAGTTTCAGCAGGAAAACCTGTTATTGTTAAGTAAAACTAATCCATGTAATAGGTAAGTAAAGAGAGGTTTGCAACGGTTCCTATGTAGATAAAGACGACATTGAGAAGCACATCTGTATTGTCAGATACAGGTGTCAGTTAAAAATTACATCAACCCTGAATGGAGAGGCTGTGGGGTGGCCACGCTGTGGCACAGGGGAATGTATGTGACCAGGCCTCAGGCAGGCGGAGCAGGATCAGGCCTGCCCGTTCTCAGCACACAATCCTGGGGCCTGATGGAATGAGGAAGGCTGGGAAACTGGAGTGTGGCCTGTGGTAACCTGGACAGGAGATGAAAGGGCACTGTCTGTGCTGAGGCTGGGTTTCCAGGGACAAGGCATTTAAAAAGATGGAGAATACAGAAAGAGAAACAATTCGAATAGAAGTGTATGATATCCGGATTCTACTGGAAAGTTCAGAGAGTATGGAAAATAGGTGAATAAGTGAAAAGATTAAGTACTTCAAAATTTCAGCCCCAATTTTAGATATGCCACTAAAATACTTAACTTGGAGAAAAGTATCTTAATTTAGCCGCCAGTTATCACGTTTGGAAACAATATGACTGAAATACTTGAATATTCCTTTTTCCAATATTATGACAAATACATAAATGTTTTTACATTTTGCAAAGTGCAGTCTAGGTGCCTGGAAAATATTATTACATTTATTTTCTATTTACTAGTTGTGGAGACAGCAAGAACATCTTTCTGAAGAGCTTCTCCTGATGAGTAAATATTTGGCTTATTACTTTTATATTTTACAATAGAAACTCATTAATGGTAAACATTTTTCTTTCCACGCCCATATCACCATGATATTGCATTAAGAAATAATACGGGCAACTAGTTAAAGCTCCACTTCACAGTATGTAAACCTAACAGAATATATTTATACATGACAGAAAATTCTCTTCACAGCTCTCTGGCCTCTACCTTATTCTTCAGCCTTTTAACATGTGATATACTTTGGAGGCAACTATTTAAAAAGCTATCAAAGATTTACGTTCATGTATACTAACTTTAGAGGTAACCTTCAAACATCTGAACTCCAAAAACTGCTTTCCATCACAAAGCTAAAGACTGGAAAACAGCAGAGACCTCCTTGTTTGTTTAGTTTTTCTCTTTCAAGCATTAGTAATCACCATTCATATTTATCACTTTGAATAATGAATTGAATTTCTTTAATTAGAAGCCTTAATAGTTCCAAGTAGGGTTTTCAGCAATCATTTATGTCCATTTAAAAATTTAAATATTTCTGCACTGAAGGCAGTGTTTCATGTTCGAGTGTGTTTATCTGTGAAGGAGGAGAAAGGCAAAGAGAGCGAATGCAATGAGTGTCAGGTAACCTGCCCAAACCTGAGTCCCTCCGTGTTGCAGGAAGGTCAGATCCTCTCTGCATTGTACTGGCGTGTCAAAATATGTCAACAAACCATCACACTGCAGGAAGAATGACCTTTCCCTTCTTTACATTTGGGCTGCTGACGGAGTGCTGGACGTGGGGTATGCATGAATGGTTTTCAAAGCTGCTTGACAAATACAACTCCCAAGGTTTCTTTCAAGTGGGATTGCTAAAAGCCCTGGGTTCCTACCTTTGGGTACAACTTTATAAACCCATGTAACTCAGGATGGACACTGATGCTAGGTTACCTATCAATACTCCAAATAATAAGACTCAAGGCAACTAGACTAAAATCATATATAATAAAGAGCTAATATGCTAATTAGACTGGATGGCAGAACGACTTTCTGGAATGACCTTCCGGAATGACCAATGGGCAGGGAGTGGGGCTGTGAGGCAGCTGGGGCTGTGAGGGTTGAGTTTTGTGCATTGGCCTCTAGTTACTTTATAAATGTTCAAATGTGAGAGATGAAGGTTGGGAGTAAGTAAGTTTAGAAATCATTTTATTCATTGTAAGAGTAATACTTATTGTTAATCGATTTTAAAAAATATATATTTTATTGATTTTTTTTTTTTTTTTTTTTTTTTTTTTTTTTACAGAGAGGAAGGGAGAGGAATAGAGAGTTAGAAATATTGATGAGAGAGAAACGTCAATCAGCTGCCTCTTGCCCACCTCCTACTGGGGATGAGCCCACAACCAAGGTACATGCCCTTGACCGGAATCGAACCTGAGACCCTTGAGTCTGCAGGCCGATGCTCTATCCACTGAGCCAAACCAGTTAGGGCTGTTAATCGATTCATTAAACTTCATTGTAGCTGGTTATAGAATAGTTGTCTTCTTTCTCTCCCTGCCCATAAAAATAGGCATTCTCTACTCTCCCCTTCTGTGAAGACTTGTTCCACTTATTTCTCCTGAGGACAAGCCCAAAACAATCTATCTCTGATCTATAACTTGGACTCCTACCTCATAATTCAGTAACCTTTGGACATCTTTAAATATTGCATGTAAAGTTATCACTAACTAGATTTTTCTTTTTACTTTCAATTCTTTAATAACATCATTTTCTCCCCATCATCAATATCAAAACCTCAAAGTTATCTTTGTTCTATACCCCCCAGAACAATGACACTGAGTTGCTTGCCAAATTCTGTAAATCTGTCTTTATCATCTGTAGATCTAGACAGTCTCCTTCCATTTCGCTGCTGTCATCACTAGGGAATTAATGGATTATTTTAATGGATGACTGTATTAGCAATGGTGTTCCTATCTCCAACTTTTTGTTTCTATCCACTTTAAGCACTGCTACCAGAATATCCGTCCTATAATTAGGTCCTGATTATGCCACTCTTCTACTTAAAACCCTCCCAGCTGTGTGATCTTAGCCTGAGCACTTAACTTCACTATGTCTCAGCTTTCTCACATGGAATGGGGATAAAATACTCGTATCTATCTCATAGGACTAATATATGGATTAAAGAGGATAATGTTCAGTGTTATGTATGTAAAAAACTTTATTTCCTATGAGATTGAATTAAATTCCTTAAAGGCAAAGTTAGATATGCTCATCATTGCATGCTCTGAAATACGTAATATGCTACTTCTCCCTAGAAGTAACAAAATACCTACTGAATTAAGTCATCTATCTGTGTGACCACTGATGGACCACTTTGCTAGAATCTGTTGAATTAGGAATATGTAGAGGTAAAAATACTAATTTCACATTAAAACAATGAAAGACAACGGGGCTGATGAAATATGGTGATCTAGTGATGGGCTCAGTATAATTTTGCAGCTGTCACAGAGTTCTATGCACACAGCCAGTGACTTCATTTTCACCATTTTCCTAGTCAGTATAGAGTGCTCTAAAATTATCAAAGTTGAAACTATCAAGAATGACTATAATAGCCTCATATTTATGTAAGTTGATGAGTCTTATGAATTAAAAAAATCTCACATGAATTTTTAATTTATAATCACTTGGAATGAGTTATCAGAGATGCTATAGGACTAAATTTCAAATGGGGAGGTTATGATGGTTAGCAAAGCTGCCAGTGACAAAAAAGGAAGAGAATGACAAAAAGGAATATATGAGGAAAAGTGGGAAGAAGTTAACTTTTCTGGTACAATTTTTGTGAGAAAATAAGGGTGAATAAGACACAGAAACATCTCAGTATTAGTGATTAAAGTTGAAAGGGAATAAAACACGAGAATGGAATTCACCCATTCATAAGAGTAGACTAAGAATGTAAAGGAGAGAGCAAGAAAAACACAAAATAATGTAAGTGTTTTGTGTTAATGGATAAATGAAATGCACAGAACTTTAGTTTTTAAAGAAACATGACTTCCAGGGTAAAGATGAAAATACAACTTATAGTATTTTGTGAAATACAGTACTTCAAAGCAAATTTACAGCAATAAACTGTCTATATTGGAAAAAAAGAATGTTTTCAAAATAATAAACTCAGCTTTCCACCTTAGGGCACTAGAAAAAGAATAGCAAATAAAAATGAAATTCAAGAAAAAAAAAATACAGATAAGAGTATAAAGCAATAAAAGAGAAAAAAAGAAAATCAATAGAAAAAAAAAACAACACCCTAAAAATTGGTTCTTTCAGAAGAACAATAAAACATAACATCTAAGCAGACTGATCTTGAAAAGAAGACAAAATTATCAATATCAGGAACAAAAAAGGTGACATCACTACAGATGCTACAGATATTAAAAGCATAAAGAAATATTTTTAACCAGTTAATTGCTATGATATTTTGACTTAGGTCCATCGTTTGCATCTATAGACGCATATGGTGTACACATAGTTAATAAGCCTATAAGGATACATTTCACAAGTTAGATGAAATCAACTCTTTGAAAGATGCAAAGTTCATTCAAGGAAAAAAAGAGAAAACCTGAATTCCATCTTTAAAATTTTTTTTATTGTTGATAGTATTACAGGTATCTCCCCAATTTCCCCCTCTTTACCCCCTTCCTCCCAAGGCCTATCTCCCCAAAGTTTTCACTACATTATTGCCCATGTCCATGGGCTATGCATATAAGTATATAGGTTCTTTGGTTTATCTGTTCTTGTTCCCCCAACCCTATATCAAGGTATGCAAGTCTGACTATTAAGAAGTAAAAATAAATCACAGACCATTATCACTCATGAACATACAAGTAGATGCAAAAATTCTTAACAAATTTTTAGCAAATCTGATCCAATGAAATATACAAAGGATACTGTTCCTAAACAAGTGGAATTTATCCTAGGAATGCAAGGTTGGTATTCAAGAATCAATCACACTGTAATTCACCATATTAACTGATTTATTAATAAATACCCACATGATCATCTTAATAGATGCATAAAAAGTATTTGGGATAATCCAACATTCATTTTTGATAAAAACTCTCAGCAAACTAGGAACAAAAGAAATTTTTCTGCATGTGATAAAGGGCAGCTACAAAAATCTACAGTTAGTATTATTCTTAATGGTGAAAAACTGAATGCCTTCCCCCCAAGATCAGAAGCAAGGTAATAATGTAAGCTCTCACCAGTATAAACCTTGTATAGGAGATTCTAACCAGTGCAGTTAAAAAAAACAACAAAAAAACAACAACACTCATATTGAAAACAAAGGAGTAAAACTGTCTTTATTCACAAGTGACATAGGATATAGAAAATCCTATGGCATCTACCTAAACATTAAAGTATTAATCAATGAATTTTATGCAGTTGCAAGATGCAAGATCAATATACAAAATCAACTATATTTGTCTATAGTAACCCGAACAATTGTAATTTAAACAAAAGCTATCACTTCCAATAAAATCAATAAATATGAAATTCATAGGGATCAATTTGACAGAAAATATTGAGAAATGTGTACATTGAAAACTATAGGGCATTTCTGAGAAAAATATTAAAAGGCCTAAATAAATGGAGAAATGCCATGTTCATGGATCAGAAAACGCAATATGAATTAAGATATCAATTCTCCCCAAATTGATGTATAAATTCAATTAATCCTAATCAGAATCCTACCAGAATCTTTAAAGAATTTATAAGCAGATTCTAAAATTCAGATGGTAATGCAGACACAAATAATGTTAAAAAAAAAGAAAGTTAAGAGAACTTAATACTCTCTGTTTTTGAAATTATGTTATAGTCATCAAAACAATGTAGACTTGATATAAAGATAGACAAATTGATCAATAGAATAAAAGAAAATTCAGAAAAAGGCCCACACATATTTGGTCAATTGATTTTTGACAGATGTGCAAAGGCTATTTAGTAGTGACAGGACAGTCTTTCCAACAAATGATTCTGGCACAATTGGATATCCATACACAAGAAAATAAACTTTGATCCATATATCACACCACATATAAAAGTTAACTGAAATGTAAATGTAAAATCATAAATGATTTAGAAGAAAAGGGGAGGATCTTTTTTTATTTCTTTCGTTTTTTAAACATGTCTTAGATATGACATCAAAGGCAAAATCCATAAAAGTAAACATTGGTAAAATGGACTTCATTAAAATTAAGAGAATGAAAACAGAAGCCACATACTGGGTGACAGAATGTCATATGACTACATATCAGATAAAGGACTTATATTGAGAATATTTTTTAAAACTACCAAAATTCAATAGTAAGAAAACACTTTAAAAATGAGCCAAAGATTGAACAGACACTCCTTCAAAGAGATAAATACATAGAAATAAGCATATAAAAAGATTTTCAATATCATTTGTCATTACTGAAATACTATTTAAAATCATATTGAGACACTACCACACAAGTATCAGAAAGTCTGAAGTTAAAAAGACTAACCATATCAAAAGATGAAGATGGGGAACACCTGAAGCTCTCATAACTACTGATGGAAATGTAAAATGGTACAACCATTTTGGAAAATAGTTTAACCTTTTAATAAAAAGGTCAATATACACTTTTCAGATGTTTCAACCACGTAATTCCTAGGTGTTTGCCCAAGAAAAATAAAACCATTCAAAGATTTTCACATGATTGTTTATAGGAGCTTTATAATTAACTAGAGGCTCGATGCACAAAAATTCGTGCAAGAATAGGCCTTCCTTCCTTGGCTGCCGGCACTGCCTTCATTCTGGCCTGGAGCCGCCTTTCCACCTTCCCATACAGCACAGAGGTCCAGAGTGAAATTCCACTGGTGACAACACAAGTGTCCTGGCCGCTCAGTGACTGGGTATGCGAATTAACTCACCATTTCTGTTGAGTTAATTTGCATACACACTCCTAATTGGCTGGTGGGTGTCACAAAGGTACTGTCAATTTGCATCTTTCTCTTTTATTAGTGTAGATAGCCAGAACAAAAACAACATACATGTCCATCCATAGGTGAACAGATAAACAAACAATGGCACAGCCACTCAAATGAATATTTTTCAGCAATAAAAAATGAATTACTGATATTTCCAACAACATGGTTATATATTGAATTATTCAATCTTACTAAGAAAGCCAATCAGAAGAATACATGCTGTATCACTCCATTTACAGAAAATACTAGAAAATGAAAACTAACCCAACATGACAGAAAGCAGATCAGTGGTTGCTGTGTGTGCAGGGGAATCTGGAGAAACTGAGAGGGAGGATGCTAGAGGGGTTCCAGGAACCTTTGGCGTTGGTAGGTATGTGCACTCTCTCTGTCATGGTGATGCTTTGTGAATTTATTAAATACCCAGTGAAAGAAATTCATACACACAGGGTTGGGGGGGTCTCTCAGCCTGGCCTGCACCCTCTCACAGTTCAGGAGCCCTTAGGGAATATACAGTCAGATATCCTCAGTGCTGCGGCAGAGGCAGGAGAGGCTCCCACCTCTGCTGCTGTGCTCACCAGCTGTGAGCCTGACTCAGGGCTTCTGGCTGAGTGGAACTCCCCCTGTGGGAGTGCACTGACCACCTGGAGGCAGCTCCTGCATTGAGTGTCTGCCCCCTGGTGGTCAATGCGTGTCATAGTGACTGTTGTTCCACTGTTCGGTCGATTTGCATATTAGCATTTTATTATATAGGACTAGAAGCTAGGTGCACAAAATGTGTATGGGGGGAGGGAGGGTGTCCCTCGACCCAGCCTGTACCCTCTCTAATCTGGAACCCCTTGGGGGATGTCCACAGGGATTTGGCCTAAACCGGCAGTCAGACATCCCTCTCACAATCTGGAACTGCTGCCTCCTAACCGCTTGCCTACCTGATTGCCTGATTGCCTGATTGCCCCTAACTACTTCTGTCTGCCAGCCTGATTACCCCCAATTACTCCCCTGATGGCCTGATTAACCCCTAACTGCTCCCCTGCCATGCAGATTGCCTCCAACTACCCTCCTCTGCTGGCCTGATCTCTCCCCCAACTGCCCTTCCCTGCTGGACTGATCACCCCTAACTGCCTCTGCCACCCTACTCACCACTAACTACCCTCCCTGCTGGCCAATTTGGTTCTGATTGATCAATTTCTATGCCAGTCAGCATCAAAAGCTCCACTTCCTAAGCATCCATTGGCTCTTCACAGTTGACCTAGATTTGGTTCTGATTGATCGGTATCTATGCTAGTTGGCATCAAAAGCCCCACCTCTTAGGTAGCCATTGGCTCCTCACACTTCACCCAGATTTGGTTCTGACTGGTCAGTTTCAATGCCAGTCAGCGTCTCTGGGCCTATCAATGGTTCCTGATCAGAAAGGTGGGGCTGATCAGCAGCCCTGATGGAAGCCTGGATAGAAATTGAGGAGCAGCTGCTGGCCAGGCCTGGAGTGAAAGAGAGAGGTAAGTGTTGATAAACAACTGCCATGAAGGCTATTGATCAGACCCTGCTTCTCTCTTCAGGCCTCTCTCAGGGCCCGATTTGCAGCCCCCTCATCAGTCAGTGTTGGGTCACCACTCCTGCCTTGGGTGGCCACAGCAACCCAGTGCTTACTGTAGGACTGACTTCCAGTTGGTCAAGCCTCAGGTAGTTGTGGATGTGATGGACACAGGGTTTTTATATATTAGGATGTCAAACTTGTCAAATTGTACACTTTAAATATGTGCAGTTTATTGTATGCCAATTATATCTCAATAAAACTGTTTTAAAAAAACATTGCTACTTATTGAAACAGATTTACTTGTTTACATGGTTACTTTTTCTGTACTGTATATAAAAAAAAAATCCAATTTTGTGAATTTCAGCTCCAACAATTAGGAGTAATTATATACTAGATGAATGGCTATATATGAAAAGTTTTATTTAATCCTACAGATATGTATTTGAATATAAAATAAGGACCTTGAGAGAAACAGAGAACACCTGGCCCATTTTCTCCAACCACATGAACCTAGTATGACACTGTGCTTTTGGGCTTCAGCTTAGCAAACCCATGAAATGACCACTGAATAAATAGCCGTGTATAACAGATTTATCACCATTACTGACATGAAGCTGCATGATGGAGCATAAAGCACAGGTGTGAGAGTCCACAGGAAAACCTGGATTCAGGTTCTATCTTTGCAATTTACTGCCTCAATACTCACTATGAACCCCTCGAAGATAGTGGCTGGTTCCCTACTGACTAACCCAGTGCCTGGGAAGTGTTTCTGATCTGAATCAGTATCCTTGATAAAGCTTTTATTTTTTTCATCAAGACTATTTAGAAGCTGACAGGCCAGGAATGCTAGGGCTAGCTGGCAAATCAAGGACAGGTAAAGGTGTTGACTTCAATGCTAGAGCATTACTATCTAAAGTTTTCAAAACAAAAGAAAAACTCCCAAGGTCCAGGCACCAACACATATCAATTAAATCAGTTTTCCAGGGATAAAGTCCACTTTTAAAATTGCTCTCCCCCAACCCCCCCTCCCCCCATGATTTTAATACGTGGTGAAGTTTGCTAGACACTAGGCATTTTAGCATTAATTTCAACCTGCTCTAAATATTAATCTCAGAAATGGACTCTATTCTTGGGCTCCCGACAATAACTGTGCTCCTGATTCACATCCTATTGGCAGAATCTGTTTTATTCGTCTTCTTCCCTCGCTCTTTCTGATGATCGTAATGGTTGTGTTTCAATTCTTATAGTGTCTCCCCCCCCCCCCCCCCAATAATAGTTTGCTTGTTGGTTTTGTTTGGGATAACATTTCTGACTCATATGTGACTTAAACAATAGCTCTACCATAGTGGGTCAACAGGAAGAGTCATCCTTTCAACAATGACTAGACTCCCGAATTTAGAAAATTGGACAATATGCTTTCCTTATCCACCACATCTTGTATGTGCTTGAAAATAGTAATCAAATATCTTTCTGAGAAATTGCAATTCATTGATATTTCTCAACAAACTAGACTGTGGTGATCACTCAGCAGTATATACAAATATCAAATCATCATGCTTACCTGAAACTAATATAATGCTATCAATTAATTATACCTCAATTAAAAAAATAAAAATAGGCATTTTTCTTACTGTTGTTCGAGTGGCATTCTCAAAGAAAATAGTTTGTAGTTTAATGTCACAGTGTCTGACATAATTCTTAGTGGTTGATTCAAAATGTTATTGTCTGTCATAAGAAAATTCATTCATACATTCACTCACTCATTCATTCAGTTAATATCTACTGATCACCTATGATGTGCCAGGTATTCCACATCGGTATTTGATGATGAATAAGACATACAAATAAGATGGAACACTTAAGGATGACAAGTAAACAAGCAATTACAATATTTGATAAATGCTGTGAAATTATCAGCAGAAAGGCAGTTTATATTCTGTACTTAAAATCTCTGACTGCACTACAAAATTAAAAACAAATTGAGGTTAATTAAGCTAGAGAATATTTCTGAAGTTTTGATTACAAAGGAATGAGGGGCACACTAAAATTTTTTTTGAGGTTAATTAAGCTAGAGGAAATTTCTGAAGTTTTGATTACAAAGAAATGAGGGGCATACTACATATAGTAATTAAAAATAGCAATATACAAGGTAAAGCTCTTCTAAAGGCTTGTAGTCAAACAAGCAAATTGCTTTCTATATAAGTGTTTCCAACCAGAGTCTATTCATTCACTGAGATAGGGGTAAGGACAGCCACGTGAGAAGAGAGGTGACTGAGAGTGATGCCTTTTGAATTAGGTGGTCAGGGAAGGTCCCCCTAAAGGAGAGGAAATGTGAGCACCAACCTGAATGCTGTGAGAAGTTAGTGCTAAGGGGAGATCCCAGTGAAGAAAATTCCAAACAGAATGATTAGCCAGAGTTAAGGGTCTTGAAGTAGAAATAAGCAATATAGATTCAAGGAAGGCCAAGCAAGCCTGGATGGCCAAAGAAGTATGAGAGAGGGAGAGAATGTGTGGTGAGGGAAGAGAGGTAGCTGTGGAGAGAATTGGGCATCGAGAGGCAGATCATGCAGGTAAAGAGTCTGGATTTTATTTTAAATGTGATGGGAAGCCATCAAAGAGTTTTGAACAGGGAACTGTCACAAACTGATCTATACTAGTATTTTCTGAGAGTCACTCTGGTTGGGGTATAAAAACTGACCAGAGGCAGGAGTGCAATAGTTGATGTAAGGAGACTAGCTTGAAGTTGTGGCAATAGTCCAAGAGGTGGTGACAGCCACTGAGGTGACAGCATGGTGACAAATGGCACACTGGAGATGTGCTGAAGACATAGCTGAAAGCACCTGTTGATGGATTGGAGATGATACTCAGGTTTTCAGTTTGAGTATTTGGCAAATTGTGGTGCCATTACTTGAGCTTGGGGTGAAAGGGAGGAGTGAACAAACACATCAAGGGCTTCATTTTGAACACGTTAGGTATGAGATACCTAGTACATATCCAAGGAAAGGTAATGAGTGTGCAGTTGGATTGACAAAAAACAGTATATATGCTGGGGAAATGTTAGGGATGGGGGTCAAAATTAGGAGATACCTGCATAGAGATGGTCTATAAAGCCAGAGTCTCCAATAAGATCTCCAAGGGAACACCAAGGGGTGAATACAGAGGGAAAGGGGAAGACGGGGAGCACGCAGTTCCCAGAGCCCTCAGGCCTACAACTGGGCAGGAGGAGAGCCAGCAGAGGAAGGAGCCTGAGGAGGATGCTGGCATGGCAGGAAGAAAACCAGAAGAGTACCTCCTGGGAGCCAAAAAGAGAAGATGTTTTAATAAAGAGGTAGGTTGTTATCAACTTTATCAAAAGTTGCTGAAGGGCTGAGTGAGAATATCAATTTATATAAAAAGAAAACTCACATAAAAATATGAAACAAAAAAAAAATAGGGGACCTGTAGTTATTTGTGTGGGAAAATTAGTTTATACAAGGCTATGATTCTACAAATGTTAATTGAACAGTTTTATTATAAAAATCCAATGTTATCTAAAAATAATGGCAATTAGATAATAGTTTTTATGTCAACAAGAAGCACACAAATACAGCAGTTAGGCCAAATGGCAACCAAATTGCCTTGAAAAGCTACCTGCATTGGGAGGAATGATTTCTACCAACTTTGAAGAACTTCAGCAAGGGCTATTTGAGTCAGATCAAAATACGAAGAGTAGGTTCTATACTTTCATAAAGGGGTAAATCAAAATGTCCATCACTGGTGAGTTTCTATCAGATTATAACCAAAAGTTGATGTCCAGGTAAATGCCTCCATGTTCCATTTTAAGTGAAAGCGCTACTTGTATTTCTTAAGTCTCTCTCTGACAGCAATGACTTCTGTGTAGAGAACTTCTTCCTTGAATGATTTGGAATATTCCAAACGGAGATTGGCTTTCCCTTATCACATAAAGTACCCTAAATTAATTATGTACCCACTTAGCTGGTTTAATATTAAAAAGCAACAACAAGTTTATGGAATGTAAATCAATAGCTGTGTAAGCCAGTCATGATTACAATATAAAAGTAGCTTACAACAAGCATCTATTTTTCGGATCTTCTCCAGCCATGTCAGTAATCCGTAGATCCGTCATATAGGTGACTATGTTATTTAATCAGCCTCTAAAATAGGAAGTACTGGGCACTCAAAAATAGTTGTTTTAGAATAAAGATATGCTTATGGAATGTTTAAAGTAAGAGCTACTATCTGGGATTCCTCTTAAAAGAGTTGACTGGTACCAAAGCAGAGAGAGAGTCTCACAGCATAATGATTGAGTCTATCCGTTTTTAAAATCCTTCAGCAACCTAAACGTATACGATTTGATTCTCTTATCATTGCTTTTCCTATACTATCAAAAATGATGCTTTCTTTACTATTTCAAACGCATAATAAAATTGCTAAAAATTGAAAATTCAATTTGCAACATTACTGCTAATTTGAATAATGGCTGAATAAAAGACAGGAAACGCTGAAACAGCAATGATTTCTAAAACATTTTGCACTTTCCTCCTCCATCCCTGTAAAGTAAAGCTCGGATGCTACGCACAATTACACAAGAAAATCAAGAAAGCCATTACATTCAGCATTTTGTCATGATCATTGTTACCATGGCAAAAAGTGGGCTTAGTTTAGCACAGCTGCTACAGGCAGGTCTGCTGGCCTTTTGTAAGGCTGAGTAACAATATAATGCCCAATTCTGTTTTCTGCCACTGTTTTCCTCCCAGGATAAGACTATTGTCCATAGATGCTACTGTCTCATTCCTTAACGTTCTGGGCCAATGTCATCTTACTCCTGTATTCTTACTCTTCAGCAGTGATTGAGGAACACAGTTCATCTAGGAAGGTTACTCCTGAATCCACCTCCTTTTCTAAGAGGGGGCAGCGGGGAGATGTGTGGTGTGAAAAGAGGGGATTTCAATAATAGAAAAAGCCAGTTTCAACACTTGTATTGTAAATGAAAATATAGTTGTGCTGAAAATAACACAGGGTAGCAAGTGGGAGAGACAAATGCTGGCCTTTGATAACTAGCTGTAGGACACTTATTTTCTCTCTTTGAGGATCAGTTAGCTATCTGTAGAGTGGGAGTCAAAGTGACTTCCTTGTGAGAATTAACTGAGATACTGTGCAGGCCCAGGCACATAGTGGGTACTCAGTAATATGGCATTAATAAAATGGCTGGAATACGGTTCTCCTTCAACACCACATTTTTCTTAATCACTGAGATTTCCATGACCTTGGGAATGTTGACAGTGAAGTTGGTAGGTAAACTATTTTCTATTACTGGAAAGTAATTTGTTTTGACTTTTTATATAGGGGTGGGCAAAAGTAGGTTATTAATAATAATAATAATAATAATAATAAAAAATAATGCAATCCTTAATTCATAAATAAAAATAGTATAAGAATCAACACTGTTTTGGGTACTCACAATGGTAAACCTACTTTTGCCCACCATTGTGTTGTTTGTATTTTCTATGAGAGCTGAGGATAAAATACTTTTTAAGGTCTGACAATAGGCATGGATTTCACATCAAAAGGATAAAAGTCAATGTCAGTATCATAATGTGAACCACATCTTATTATTCATAGTTAGAGTGACACCAGTATTATCACTATAAAATGGAAAATGGCATATACTAATTTTGACCTCATGCAAAGATTTTTAGTTTAAAAAAATGAAGCTACATTATGAAAGCAGAGAAGTTTAAATTATCTGAAATGAATACATTAATCAAGTCTCTGTATTTACTAGAAACAAAGGCTACCAGCATTTTTACCAGCTAAACAAAATATTTTTTCTAATGAGATTTCAGCTGAGTATCGTTTATCTTAAGAGAAAAATAATGGGACCTTACCTATTCCAGTAGCTCCAGAACTGGTCATGCAGGTAGGCGTGGTGGCTACATTCATCACCAAATGAGGCTTTGCTTTCAATCCAGTGAATTATGTGCCCTTCCACAGCTAAGGGACAAAGCATTACTAATATGGAGCCAAGGAAAGGGGAAATTGAAAATTCTGAACTCCGCATAGGCCTCTCTATGCTTCACATTAATGAGCAGAGGCTGAACCCTCCCTGTCATCGATGGTCATAATTATAAAACAACACATCGGATGTGTTTGTTACAAGGAATATTTATGCTACAATCATATCTCTTTTATTTTCATCATCATCTTCCAAAGTCCTAGTCCTTCTCCTATTCTGAGACTGTGTAAGTTGACAAGTAATATGAAAGCAAACAAAAGTGAGCCTGGCTTTGCAATAGAACCGTATTTTAAATATGTAATATTTTGAGAAATGACTTGAAAACAGCAACTAAAATATCTTCAGACATCTATTTCTCAAATATATGTACGGATTTTAAGGGGTAGATTTCGTCTGAACCTATTATTTTCTGCTATTTTAAAATAATCTTTTCCAACGATTTCACCCATTTAGATACAATATTATAAAGAGAATCTACTCTGGTAACATTTGGTAGTAGTATAAGAATTTTTTTAAATCTATGAAAAAAACACATTCCTTTTCTCTATAAACAAATGCATAACGCATAACAGAGTTTAAGAACTTACCTACTGGCACTTGTAAAATAAAGTCTGGTGTTTTGTCATAACCCTTTGCACGGAGCTGATCTTCATCTATAGGAAAAATAAATACTATTACTTATTACAGTATTCCACTAATGAGACAGCAACATAATTGCTTTTCTTTCTTAAAAATGTATAGAAATTACTAAGACAGTTATACATCTCTTTCTTATGCATACAACACTGTCAGAATACATGAATAATAGATATAAGAATGCCTCTTTGTCCCTTCTGCATTTTTATGTCTTTAGTATAAACTTTATAATTCAAGTTATCATATGCTACTTTTGTTATAATTGAAAATATTCAAAATAATGAAGTATACTTACTGATTAAAAGAAAAGGTTTCATTACCATGAGTATCACTAATGTTATTAGCCAACATTGACAATTTGCAGTAAAGTACAGTGGCCTTTACAATTATAAAACAAATACTTTTATTAAAGCAATTAAGAAAGTCTAGTTTCTATTAGTGAATCTATTCTTACACATAAGAACACAAGAGAGGGACAAGGACAATGAGATCACCACAGAGAATTAATCATCCTGCTTAAATCCTTTGGTATGCTATTATTTCTGGCATTTACCAGAATTTTATAACCAAAAATATGTAATTCAGGCTTTGAGATTTTTTTTCTAGGTCTGTTTGATTTCTTGATCCTGTATAAATGTCAATGATTCATTCAGAAGGAAAAAAGGATGAGAAAATAGAGAGCTTTACAAAGTTTGAATAAACTAGCTAGGTTCTTGGTTAAAATTTTTTGTTTCCCTCTGATATTTTCTAAATGCCGTCCTTGACTTCCAATGACATTACAGCGTGATTTCTGAAATGAGGAGTTCTCCATTAGATTTTGGAGTGACCTGGTCATTCAATTCCAGACATGGCTTTCTGTCTTCACCCAACCTCAACTAATGGCCCGGCCAAGTAACAAGGAAGGCTGTGTGGTCTCTTAACACCTACTGGGCTGTTGACATTGTCAGGCATCCCATTCGCCTTCCTGCATCACCTTTGATTAAAATTAATGGCCCATTCCCAGGGTTGGGTAGCTTATTTCCAATCCATTTGTCAGCCTAAGACAGTGGTTTCATGGCCAATGTTCAGAAACTCAGTTTGAGAACAGTCCTGTGTACATCTTGAAAGGTCAGCGTTTTAGATGTAAAGCATCTTTTAATGACAAGACATATTTAAACTAGATATTTAAGTTTTATTAAAAGTTGGTATCCTTCAACTACTCAGATTTTGAAGGATTGATGCCATGATTCAGAATAACCTCCCATCTTTGAACTATAAAAAATTTTAAGTTACCTATTTATTGAGATAAGAAAATACACTATTAAAATAATCTTACTTCAAAACCAAGAGAATTTGGAAAACAGGATGGCAAATGAGACTGGAAACACTTCTATCCTCTAAATGCACTCTGACCACAAGAATGTTTAATGGAAAAGGCATTTGTTATAATCAACACAAGTGCCTTGAGCTGATGTTTCAGGTAGCTGATGACCAGTTTTAAAAGCTGGTTGACATTAAAAAAGAGAGATTAATATTTTATTAAAACTGTCCTAGCTTGATCAAAACTCTGCAGACGTTCAAATCTATTTCAGAAAGAAAAATGATTATGTTTCTGACAGTGGCTCAAAACAAAATTTCAAAGGTCACCAAGCAATCCACATGCACACAGTAATATCCTTTTAAAAGGCAGATGCCAAACTCTGGTTCACAGGACAACAGTTCCTAGCACAGCACCTACAATGACAACGTAGACTGCATGACGTACTTAATGTGAAAATAATAATAAAAAACCCAAACCCTCAAACCTGAACATAAAAATCAGTGAGGCTAGGGAATCTTTCCATCTATCTGTGGAGAACTGGAAAACCCGCTACCCTGACCCCACTTTCCCAGTGCTTAGAAAGGACAGCTTCTAAAGCAGAGGTTCTTAACCTTTCTAATGCCATGACCCTTTAATACAGTTCCTCATGTTGTGATGATCCCCAACCATAAAATTATTTTTGTTGCTACTTCATAAGTGTAATTTTGCTACTGTTAATGAATTGTAACATAAATACCTGTGTTTTCAGATGGTCTTAGGTGACCCTGCTAGCGGTTCTCAACCTGCTATAGAGCCTAAGACCATTGGAAAACACAGATATTTACGTTACGATTCATAACAATAGCAAAATTATAGTTATGAAGTAGCAACAAAAATAATTTTATGGTTGGGGGTCACCACAACATGAGGAACTGTATTAAAGAATTACGGCACTAGAAAGGTTGAGAACCACTGTTCTAAAGTAATTGTTACCACTAAGAATTATATACATATACAGGGATTGGCCAGATTATTATAATCTCTGAATACATAATCTGGTCACTCAGTGTATATCCTACATAATAAGGCTAATATGCAAATTGTCCCCTTGACAAGTAGTTCAACCAGCAGGCTGGCTGGCCAATAGCCCATATCCTCTCCCCCTGACCAGGCTAGCCAAACCCCACCCATGCACGAATTCATGCACCAGGCCTCTAATACACACACACACACACACACACACACGCGCGCGCGCGCGCGCGCGCGCGCGCGGCCAGATTATTATGTGTTCAGAGATCATAATAATCTGGCCACTTAGTGTATATAGATATATATTTCAATAGATACACAGTACCTATATTATCTATCTATCTATCTATCTATCTATCTATCTATCTATCTAACTATCTATCTATGAATGAAGAGGTTATTCTACACTCTGAAATACTACATGGTGTGTTGGCTATTTTCTCTTTACTGAACTCCCAAGGCTTGATTCAACCTCCATACTACTTCTTTTATCCTAGATTTCCTAAGAACAAAGGAGGGAACAACTTGGCAAAATTCACATGAAATGACAGTATAAGAATAGGAAACAGCATTTATAAATAAGGGGCCTTGCTCACCTGGCCTAGGCCCCTGAGAAATTTTTACCATTGATCATATAGGGGTTTTTTAAGGTCATCCCCATCCATTTGGCCTGATCCCCAGACCTTGAAAGGTTCCTTACTATTAGGATCACTTACTAAAGGTTCCTTACTATCTGAACCACTGGATATAAATTTAAAACTTGGTTGACCATTTGGGGGTCTAGAGGCTATGACTCACTCTTCCCTTCAGCCTCATTCTCTGTTCACTCCCTTATCTCATTGCTGAACTGTCTCCCACGTACAAAGTCTGAAACCTCTGCTCTGAGGACAGAACCATTTGTTCTTGCCGGTCTTGTATCTATCTTCAAACTTGACCTTGGCCTCCCATCGGGCCTGTGCTGTACAGCAGGGTCTCTGAAAATGTCCTTGTTGACGACAGTTTTGTCCAAAGGGATATCCACAGAGTACCTTGTGGGCATGAGGTGATTATATTTATAAACTTTCACAAAAGACTTGATCTTTGACATCTTGACAATTTCTTTCTTGCCCATGGCAACTGTCACTTTTTGGCAGTAGTGGTCAATTTCAGCCACTAGAGCATGGCTGTGGGGGTGGTCCGATGCCATCATCAATGTTCTTCACAATGATGGCTCTGCGTCCGGAGTAGTATCCAGCTAGGACCAGTACCATCTTCCCAGATTTCATAAACTTGCTCATTTCGAAGGCAGCCACTGGGGCCTTGAGCAGAAAGATTGGTTGCATCGTGTGTGTGCTCTGACTGGGGATTGAACCCACAATCTTGGTGTATTGGGACAACACTCTGACCAAATGAACTATCAGGCCAGGGCAACTACAAGTGCATTTTAGAGACTATTCATGTCTTCCTAGATGATCTGAAAACACAGGACAGGTGATAACCATTTTCAGGATATTATTATTTAGATAACACCTGCCTGAAGAGATACACTGCATAATCTCTTGATTTCTAGAGGCTCCTCTCTCTAACTGAGCTAAAAAATGAAAACAATTGCATCCACAGATAAAGTGATATTTCCTCATTTATTTTTTTGTTGTTAATTGTGCCTGTAGAGGACATTTTAAAGAAAAGTTATATGGCCCTAGCTGGTTTGGCTCATGGATAGGACATCAGCCTGAAGACTGAAGGGTCCCAGGTTCGATTCCAGTCAAGGGCACATGCCCGGGTTGTGGGCCCGATTCCCAGGAGGGGGCGTGAAGGAGGCAGCCTATCAATGATTCTCATCAATGATGTTTCTCTCTCCCTTTCTTTCCTCTCTGAAATCAATAAAAATATTCTTAAAAAAAATTACACGTACTTTAAGAACACTGTGAAAGTTTAATTCCTCTGGCCTTTTAATTACCAGCCACTCTAAATACCCAAAATATCCAAGACAATTCAGTAGTAATTATACAATTTCTTTTTCTTTTTTTAAATAAAAGTCTGATTTTGAGTCAGAGAACAAACACATCTGAAAATAGTTAACATATACTTAAGAAAAAAGAAGGGCAGGGGACCACCAAGAAGAAGTTTGAGGTATTATTCTGTTTTTATTAAAAGGCTTTAAATTTAAAAAAAGAAATAGTTAATTCCAGAGACATTGGGTAAAATTTCAGTTCACAACATCTGAAAACAAAAAGGGTACATTCTAGTATGTAATTTTATCTATGAATTTGTCAAAAGCTTTTTAAATGCTAGATTAAAAAAAATATTTTTAGCACCTATATTTTTACTAAATTGGGGAAAGGCAAAAACGATATACATCAACACAAATGATAACTATATTTTTTCCCCCTAAGGATTGCTTTGGTTATTCAAGGTCTTTTGTGTTTCATAGAAGTCTAATGATTTCTCATTCTATTTGTTCAAAAAATGACATTGAGATTTTAATGGAAATTGAATTAAATCTGTATATCGCTTTGACTAATATGGCCATTTTAACTATATTGATTCTTCCAATCTGTGAACACAGAATATTTTTCCATTTTGTTATTTCTTTTTCAATCTCTTGATAGTGCTTTGTAGTTTTCATTATATAGGTCTTTCATGTTCTTTGTTAAGTTTATTCCTAGGTATTTCATTCTTTTGGTTGCAAGTTGGTGGGAACATAGACTGGTACAACCACTATGGAAAGCAGTCTGGCGATTCCTCAAAAAATTGAGAATAGAGCTACCATATGAACCAGCAATCCCTCTCATGGGTATCTTCCTGAAAAACTAAAAAACAATAACATGTATTCACAAAAATATTTGCACCTCTATGTTCATTTTAGCATTAGTCACAGTGGCCAAGACATGGAAACAACCAAAGTGTCCTGAGATAGAGAACTGGATAAAGATGTGTTACACATACACAATGGCATACTGCTCAGCCATAAGAAAGGATGAATTAATGCTGTTTGGAACAACACGGATGGACTTTGAGAATATTATTCTAAGTAAAATAAGTCAGCCAGAAAAAGCTAAGAACCATATGATTTCACTCATATGTGGGATATGAAACTGAAACTCATGAACACAAACAGCAATGTGGTCCTTACCAGAGTGAAGAGGGTTGGGGAGAGAAGAGGGTCTTAATATATGGTGACAGGAGAAGATTTGACTCTGGGTGCTAGGTACATAAGGCAATATACAAATTTTATAACATAGAAACCCACACCTGAAACTTGTATGATCATACTGACCAATGTCACCAGAAAAAAATTTAATTAAAATAGAAAAAAAAAAACTATAGTATATCTTTTCTTTCTAGTATTTTTTTTCTGTATTATTTCCCCCCAAAATGCTGTCTCATTCAATAGTTGGTGCTATAACCTTTGTATTCCGTATTTTTATATTCACAGACTTTTCCATCTAATGTAAGACATTTGCAAAGTTTCAGCAATAAATGTTACTATGATATGCAGCCCATGTGCAAAGGTACACAGAACACATATGCTTTTAATGGGGAGACCAATAGCACAGACAAATGAAATCTTTAGAGGATCCAAAATTTCATTACAGCCATTAGTTTCAACCTCTTCCCCCAAAGCCTCTTATCAAAGCCACTAATAAGCAATACAACTGACTGCTCTGACCTTGTCCTTTGCTTATGTCTTTAGGGGACAATACTAGTGAAAACTGAAGTGCCCTAAAGATAGCAAACAAATGGGAGGTCACTAAGCTGGGACAGCGCAAAGGGAGGTCTGGTAAGCTGATACCTGCCGAATGGTGGCTATAAAGACAGAGTAGAACCTGTCTATATTTTATACCACATCACTCTCAATTCTTTGGGTTTAGTACCATAAAAGAAGGGATACATCAGCACAGTAGAGTAAAAGAATACAAGGCAAGTTGTTGGGAAGGCACTAGCTGTGAAGCAAAGCTTGGGGCCAGTTTCCTCTAAACAAAGCAGGAGGACTGCTCCATTTGTCCCAGAACCAAGCACAATGAGGAAGGCATATTTGCAGTTCTAAAAAATACGAAGGCTCTCTCTCACACACACACACACACACACACACACACACACACACACACGAGAGAGAGAGAGAGAGGGAGAGAGAGAGAGAGAGAGAGAGAGAGAGAGAGAGAGAGAGAGAGAGAGAGAGAGAGAGGCCCTAGAATCCAATCCAGTAACAGATTTGAATCCCAGTGCCTTTTGGTCATAGGGAGAGAACTGATACCTATAACTAATTTTTTGTAGGGTGAGTGAGATATTTGATATTTCTGTTCTGTACCCCATCATTTCCGGCATTGCCACCCTACTCTCACATTGTAATTTTGGTGGCCAATACATGACTCTCAGCACTGGCCACAGGGGTGGACAAGACCCAGACTAGGTGATCAGAACCTTTCTGGGATTTGTAATAGGACAAAAGAGAATCTCCAACTTTTCTCCAGGATTACAAATTCTAAGCAGTAAGCAGACCTGCAACTGCCAAGGATCAGCTTTATTGCTTGCAAATGGCAGCCCACCCTGAGGAAAGCGGAACACGAGAGGGAGAAGAGGAGATATTGATAAAATTGCTTTTACTTCTGTGCTCTGGACATACAAGAAGCAAAATTCTCTCTTTTGGATTCCCCAGGGATACCACTGTGTGTTCTCCTTTTGTGTGTGTTTAGTCCAGTTTGATCAGATTTCTGTCACTTAACCGAAATAGGTCCAGTTTATTATCAGTGGTCAGGAAAGCAGATGATGAGCAGACATGAGTTTTCTAACCACAGCAGCAGAGGGAAGGGCTGTGGGCCCAGAGCAGGAAGGCTCACATGAGTGAATAGGGTGACCTGTCCCCAAAGTTCCAGAGACCAGGCTGCCTTTTAGCATGTCTACCACTCTCTTCTCTTAGCCCAAGGAGAAGCAGACACGTGTATTTAATTGGGGGAGTAAGCAAAGATGGTTTCTCATATAGCAATTTCTTCAGGAAGGAAAGAATACACTTAAATCCCCCACAATTCGACCCCAGTGTCACAATCCTGTTATTCTGAAAATGGCATCTGATTTTTAACCTTCTGGTAAGTAGGGATTTAAATAGTTGATTCTGTATGAAATACCCAACCATCCCACTTCATTTTAGCCAGTATAATAATACCCTGTATCCCCCAAAATAAGACAGTGTCTTGTATTAATTTTTGCTCCCAAAGATGCGCTCGGTCTTATTTTTAGGGGATGTCTTACTTTTCCATGAAGAAGAACGGTACACATTTATTATTAAATGAAAATAAAGGAAATTTATTACCTGTATACGGTACAGTAGTACGGTAGTTGTCAACACAAACCAGACAAACTGTGAATCCTACAGTATCAAGAATTTACTCATTTACTCAATGACAATCATGTCATTATCTTCTGGAACATCATCATAAGAACCCAATTCCTAAATTTCCTGGTTAATTTCTTATGACTCCATTTCTTTCAGAATCAGTGGATCAAATCTCTCATGTTTAGCCTTGGGGGGGGGGCTTATTTTCGGGGGGATGCCTTATATTTCACTCAGAAGGAAACCTGTAAGTAGGTCTTATTTTCGGAGGATGTCTTATTTTCGGGGAAACATGGTATTTACTGCTAACAGCTGCATGGAAACTGTTCCCGCTGTCTAGTCTTCATCTGAAGTAAAATCCCCTACTTGCCACATCATAATCACTTCCCCAGCAGAGCACTGATGCTTGTGGAGGAAGATAAAGTTCTAGGAGATGAACTCTTAGTAACCAAGATTCTGATTTCTCCTGGTAAGGGACATCCTTCACTAGCCTATTTGGCTTGAGAGAGTATAGCCTCTTAGAATCCCACGGGGTAATACACATATGCTAGAAAAGCACCTGTGTAAAATCTGCTGGTTTGTCATAGGCAAGGCCTAACATGGGTTGGTGAGGCAAAGATAAAGCAAATACCTCTCAAGTGTCAACGGGGCAACATTCACTGCAAATAAAAAAATGTCTCTGGAACCATCCCATTGAGCCAAACTTAACAATAGAGTGGCCATGGCAGTCACTAATGGAAGTCCTTCTGACCTAGAGTAAGGCTAACCTAGGGATGATGCACAGTTTACTTGTAGTCTTTGGTATAAGCTGTTCCATATTTTCACTAATGGTGCAAACAGTCTTGGGTGTTTCTCCCTGTCACTATTTGCCTTTCCTCCTTTGTCTTTTGTTCAAAGCTCTTCCCCCAAACATCTCTCAAAAAAGGGGTAGGAAGTGAGAGGGAGAGAATATAATAAAATGTGGTCTCCTTAATCACTAGAGAAATACAAACTGAAACATCTCTGTGGAGAGCAGCTATAGCGTTTGGACAGGTTCAAGCCTTGGACTGATGAGAAGGATAAAAGTCCAAGCTTGGCCGAAACCGGTTTGGCTCAATGGATAGAGCGTCGGCTTGGGGACTGAAGGGACCCGGGTTCGATTCTGGTCAAGGGCATGTACCTTGGTTGCGGGCACATCCCCATTAGGGGGTGTGCAGGAGGCAGCTGATCGATGACTCTCTCTCATCAATGTTTCTAACTCTCTATCTTTCTCCCTTCCTCTCTGTACAAAATCAATAAAATATATTATAAAAAAAAAAAAGTCCAAGCTTGGAGGGCAAAGCCCTCCCAGCACAATTATAATCAAAGGCTACAGTTATATGTAAGCTTGACCTTATAGTCTGACCTTGTAGTACTAGGTAGCTGAGAGACGTAGACTCTGGGAAGTATAGCAAGTGCTGCTAAAACAAAGCTTGACAGAGTTCAGAGAATTGCAACAACAGCAAAGAAGTAGATTTGAAACTGGTAAGAACATTGTAAACATCTTGACCATTCCCTTGTTTTGCTTTGTGCGATTTGACTATAAAATAAAGATTCAGCTTACTGACAGGGTCACTGTGTCCTCATCCAGGCACAGTGATCCACCTGGCCCCAACTATATTCTCTTCTCTGTTTTCTGTAATCCTTCACTGCCCCTCCTCAGGTTCACCACTGGCTGTGCTGGACGTGGTTCAATCTCCATCAGTATATGAAGCACATTTTCTACTTCACTGATACTATAAATGGAACAAACCTTTAGCAGAGGGAATGAGGATGATCACATTGTTCACTGGTCAATTTACAGTTTAAGATGGTTTGTGCACCCAAGCCTAGAAGTGGGCAGCAGGTTCTTCATATTTGCTGAGATTTTAAATGCAGATCAATAAACCTTAATTCTAAATTAACTATCCCTGGAAAGAACTGACATGTCCTTAACTGAAATTTTTCTGGAAGGCTCCATGTTTGATTCAACTTTTATTTTTTATTCTTTATGGTGCCTGCCCATGGCAAGAACTTAAAAGAGTGGCTAGCTTTGTGGGAGACAGTCAAGCTAAGGAGCTCAACTAGCCATCCTAGAAGCACATGGTGGCAGGAAGATGCTGAGAGAAAAAGAGAGAGAGAGAGAGAGAGAGAGAGAGAGAGAGAGAGAGAGAGAGAGAGAGAGAGAGAGAGAAGTGATGAAAAAGTAAAATTCTATCACCACTTCATGAAAAGAAATTAATGAGCTGGTAGCACTTTGTACATATATAAAGGGTAACTATTTAGTTTTTAGTATAATCCATAACTTTCTTTCAAAAGTTTAATAAAAGCAGCACAACAGTAGCCTGGAATATATTTGTTTTCATTATCAAGACTATCAAGCGAGCACCTGCTAAGATGCACCAGAAGTGGGATGCATTCTTACTGGGACAAACATGGCCACAGTGAGCATGGCTATGAGCATCCAGAGGGCACAAAGTGCTTACATCATCTTCATACTAACTAGTGTAATTCCTGGCACATAGACAACACACTAAACAAAAGTTGGTTGAAAAGAATGGATAAAATTATTACAAGAATTATAATTAACTGTTAGGAGTTATCTATAGTCATTTGTTTGTAGTTTGTCTCCCCACTAGACCATAACTCCACAAATGTGAGGACTTCATGGAGATTCTGTCTAGTATCTAAAATAGTACTTAACTTCAAATCTTATTTTTTGGAATTAATGAATGAATATATGAGTATGTTTTTAGTTGGAGAAACTAAAGTCCTTTATTCATCTGTGACTTCTCTTAATACAATATACCTATTTGTAGTTGTACAAAAGTAATAAATTTACAAGATAGGATAAATCCCATTGAGTATACCCAAATCATCAAAGGACTCTTTTTCCAGTATTGCCTGGCTAAATCTTATACTATAGCAACTGCTTAGTACATGGTAATGAATCAAGGAAATTTAAGAAATGATTAGGATTAAGATAAATGTAATTTGTTTTTATTTTTCTCTTCTATTGATAAAATAGATCAGATAAAATATTTATTTTATAAAATGACATACAGAGCACAATAAGTAGAACATTTAAAAATTTTTAAAAAAATATATTTTATTGATTTTTTACAGAGAGAAGGAGAGAGGGATAGAGAGCTAGAAACGTCGATGAGAGAGAAACATCGACCAGCTGCCTCTTGCACACCCCTTACCGGGGATGTGGCTACAACCAATGTACACACCCTTGACCGGAATTGAACCTGGGACCTTTCAGTCCACAGACCGACGCTCCACCACTGAGCCAAACTGGTTTCGGCAAGTAGAACATTTAAATGGGATAAAAAATTTCAAGGAAGTCATAATTCTTAAGAAGCATTATGTATAAACGGTAAGAATCCTTGCCTTTCAAAAGTAGTCCAGATTAGAAACCCTGAGAGTGGGAGGGGAAAGGGAGGAAGGATACCAGGGAGGGAGAAATTGTAATTTTGCTTATAAAAGAATCAAAGTAAAATAAACATGTTTGTAATGTCTCTGCAACAAAATTCAAGGTGTATGTACAAATGCAAATAAAGAAAACATACAATCATATTAGTGGTCTATTTATGTACCAATATTTTCCCATAGTTGGATTTAAAATGATGATCTATCTAAATTTACCTGGCATAGTACTTTAGATCTAATTAATCATAGTGAAGGGGTAAAAGAAAAACCCCATAACCATATTTCATACAAGGCTCTGAATTCTGATGTTCTAATCATATGTAAACATATTAATTCAGTAATACATTAAAACCCTTAAAAGGCATAGAATAAATTAACAACTTCTTTGTATGCTGATGAGGAAATGCTTCAAAGCAGGACTGAGGTTTCATGGAGTCAGCTAAACATCCTATAACTCATTTA
The DNA here is from genome assembly GCF_014108245.1 of Pipistrellus kuhlii. Classification (NCBI taxonomy): domain Eukaryota; kingdom Metazoa; phylum Chordata; class Mammalia; order Chiroptera; family Vespertilionidae; genus Pipistrellus; species Pipistrellus kuhlii. Next base: position 56,524,785 of record NW_023425404.1, read on the forward strand.
TTTTTTAAAGATCAGTTAAGTATCATCTGTGGGTATGCTTCAATGAAATAATTACCTCCAGATGCTATAGGACAGAGGAAGAGATGGGACCCATCAATTTTAAATCCCCTTTCTGAACTTGTCTGTGAGTGGTAATAACTCCTGGCTATGCTTTTGCATTGCCTTTGTCAGCCATGGGGAAGCCAGTCTAATACACTCAGTTCCCAGAATCCAGGGAGTTGAAAATCCAGGACTAGAGTACATTTAAGCTACTGGTCTTTCATACTCAAGAAGAAAGCAGAGAAAAGCTAGGTTAAGCAAAGAAATGATGCTGAGGGCCTGACTACACGTAAGCAGGTGGTGCCAAGAGACTAACATCAAGCAATCCTAAAACTATGACTGCTTAGTGGTGGTTTAAAACAATGAAATAGATTTGACCATGTGATATTGGCCACTGAGTGATCGACATGATCTGATATTTCATAACACTATGAGAACTCCATGGTCCTTAAACATATCTCATGGTGCCTCAGGAGTCATCTATCACAACTGGTTCTGATCCATTATACATTCTATTATTTATTAAATCTTAAAAGACAACTTCTATCTAATTTATCTTTTTTTCCATAGGCTGAACACTTCAATTGTCCTTCTATATGAGAAAAACTTGCTGCTTTTACATATTGAAATTTAATTCAGTAATTTGAGGCCACTTAATTTATCAACTTTCTTTAACACTAGCTAGAGAATATTTGTATCTCCCACCTCCAAGTTACCAACAATCTTATGACACATTCAACTCCATTCTCCAGTTCATTAATAAAAATGCTGAACACTAAAGACTTAAACCAGATTTCTTGCAGGGCTGTAGTCAATCTCTCTCTCCAACCTGATGCAAAATCATTCAATTGACTTTCCTTGGACCAATTCTCTGTCCATTTTCAAACAAAAATTATGTAATTCAATATTCTTTTATTTTTTCACCTAAAAAAATCACACTAGGTAGACTTAAATATCTACATAAAACAGATGTGTACAATAATACAATTTATATGGAACCTTTACAAATTACCACATCTAAAATGGAAAAGAGGAGTTAATTCATCATAGAATGCTTTATGATTTCCACAGTTATCACATACATGCCCTTTGAGACTTAATTTCTAATGCTTCAGAGATACTGAAAGAAATAACAGTCTACAATAAGATTCCACACTGGCACACAAACACATGCATACATGTGAGATTTTTAAAATCACACTAAATCTATGATGACAGTTAATGTTTGACATAAAAGTAATAAAAGCTTAATATCTGGCTTTCAAGGAAAAGAACTACCCAATCTCGTACACCAGACAAACATACCTAACAGGAATTTTTCTAACCATTCTTTTTAATATATAAAGCATTTTATAGACAATATTTCTTTTGCTTCCTTCTTTCATAAAGCCTAGATTATGGTTAATATCTCATGACACCAAAAGTAATACTGTATCAGATATTAAAGCATTTTTTTCAGCCACTTATTCCATAAAATATTAATTGCAAGCCTGTGCATGTGCTGTATATATGGGGGATTAGGTAACTAGATTCCTGCTCAGTTCTAAATCAATAAAAGATAACATGTAGAGCATCAATCATCGTTCACTCTTCCGTTAGTACATAATAAGTGCAAGAGGAAGATTTTAAAAATATATATTTAAGCACTCCTGGAGCTGTTACGAGCGGGAGAGGATGTAAGCCATACTTACCGAGGAAGGACAGGTTTTTCTCCAGAAGCAAGTCTCTCAGCAGGATTTCGTGCTCATGGCCAATAGCACTGGGGTGTTTGAGTTAAGGAGGGTGACACGCAAAATTATGAAAAGATGCTATCAGGAAAACACTACACCAGGGTTATACTTTGAGATGAAAAGAAATATAAGATGTAATTTTAGCTACTATTTCTAACTTTAGACTACCTCCCTGAGATTTCTACCTCCCTTCATTTTATTTTATTTTTTAAAATATATTTTTATTGATGTCAGAGACTGGAAGAGAGAGAGATAGAAACATCAGTGATGAGAGAGAATCATCGATTAGCTGCCTCATGCACGCCCCAACTGGGGCTTGAGTCCCCAACCCCAGCATGCACCGACTGGGAATCAAACTGTGAACTTCTGGTTCATAGGCTGATGCTCAACCACTGAGCCACACCAGCTGGGCCACCTCCCCTCATTTTAAAAGATTCAATGGAATTTTTCTATAATGCTTATATGCATTTTGGCAAATAAAGATTTGTAAATAGATATGTATGTAGTTTATCTTCTTTTGAAAAGAGGATGGTCATTTTAAGCATCTTTTAGGCTATGTTAAACATCTCTCAATTCAATTCAGCACAGGTTTATTACGCACTTAGTGCAGCAAAGAAGACCAACAAGCCTTTATGCTGAAAGAGCTGCCAGTCTTACAGAGTTCCACATCTTCTGTGAATTCACACGTGCCACACAGCTGGCATTTACAGCTCGTATTTTACCTCCAGTCACTGTTGGTGAGCTTCTGGGACTTGGGAAGCCAAACAACTGACTTGTTGAGAGTTGCATATAATGTGAAAGAAAGACATCTTAGTAAAAGGACTGAGGTTAGTGAGTGTGTACATAGACTGGCTCAAGTCCTTTTCTCCTGTATGTGCAAGTGTACACATATTATAATATGCATATAGATAGATACACACATATACTTTTTTTGAGTGCTTACTCTGAGGCAGGCACTCTGCAAGGGCTTCATATATGTTATTTCATCCTTACAGTTACCATTATCCTTATTTTATAGATGAGGAAACTGAGGCTTAGAAAGGACTCTGCACTTAATGTGTGACAAAGCAGAGGATCAGGATAAAATCTGTGCAAATCCTGTATTTACAAATTCCATACAGCTTCAATTTATTTAAAAAAAATAATAAAAATGAATTATGTAAAATAATTGATACTAGCTAATAGTTCTTAAATACCATATGCTAACCCTTAATGCTATGAACACTTTGGGGTGCTATCATCTTATTTAATCTTCAGCACAACCACACAAGTAGGTAGCCCCATTTTCACTGCTAAGGAAAGCAAGGATCAGGAAGGCCAAGGAACTTGCTCAAAACCCCACGACTGATAAATAATGAAACCAGGAAAGGGGATTGAAATTCTGGTGTATTTTCCAAAAGGTTGGGATTTGCAAAGTCTGAAAAGGAGTGTTGTCCTAGCCTGGTACTTTAATCACTGTCAAAAGCATTTGGTTATAATTGTCTAATTCTCCATTTCACTGTTAATGTCAACCTGGTCCTATCCTCCTCAACTTCCCAGGGACTGTTTAATTCTGACAATGCCCTGCAATAGTTCAATTTAAAATGAGTAAATCTCATACATTCTTTGTAAAAAAATCTTAGCAAATTATCCTATTCTTTATCAGCACACACTGATGCATAGCATTTAGAATTTCAGAGATGTCAGATCATGTCAACTGTCAAAATGAGTCTGAGGTCATCATCACTGCTTTTTCCTTCTGTTGTTCCCCCTCCCCACTTTAATGCACATGGCTGTGTTTATCTAAAATTTTAATGAAAAAAAAATAAAGAAAACACATTTTTAAATCACAAAATTTCACACATGCGCAGAGTCCATTGAAGACATTTGATAAATACCTCTCAATGATTTCTCATTAGTAGAGGCGTACCACATCTTAGAACTAAATTATTTACTCCTATCCCACATAAATGTGCTCTCACTTTTATTGTTGTAAATTATTTACATCTAAAATGTTGAATCATGAAACTGAGGTTACTGATGGTACAGAAATGAAACCCACAGCGTTTTAAGCTTCCTGCATCATTATGTTTCTTTGCTTCTCTGCTTAGGTCTTTGTCTAATAGCTGCGTCCTGAAGTCACACTTTGGAAAGTTGAGGTGGCTGGTTTCTCACGCCTTTTGTGTCAGTGAATATGAACTGTGGCAGGAAAGGTGTGAGTGAGCCTGGCTATGGAGAAAAAAAGAAATGGTGGACACAGAAAGAAAAAGAAAACACAAGGATAATTTATATTCTTTTTGCTACTGTACTTTCTTGATGTCTATTAGTAAATAACCAACTTACTTTATCTTACTTACACAAAGGTCTACATGTAACATTTTTATAATGGAGTAAGAAAGTTTTCTATCTATTCAATTTACTACATACTATTATATGCTTTCTTTCTTACAAAATGATGTAATTTACTGAGAGTAAGTGATGTAAGCATTACCAAATTATCAAAACAACTTATAAATAGCATTTTCACTCACATGGAAAACTAGTAATTTTATTCAGTATGAAATAAAATAACTCCTGTTGATCAGTCTAGGCCCGTGGTCGGCAACTGAGGCTAGTGAGCCACATGCAGCTCTTTGGCCCCTTGAGTGTGGCTTTCACAAAATACCACAGCCTGGGCGAGTCTGTTTGAAGAAGTGGCCTTAGAAGTTTAAGTTTAGCCGAAACCGGTTTGGCTCAAAGGATACAGCATCGGCTAGGGGAGGTCCCGGGTTCGATTCCGGTCAAGGGCATGTACCTTGGTTGTGGGCATATCCCCGGTAGGGGGTGTGCAAGAGGCAGCTTATCGATGACTCTCTCTCATCGATATTTCTAGCTCTCTATCTCTCTCCCTTCCTTTCTGTACAAAATCAATAAAAATATATTAAAAAAAAAAGAAGTTTAAGTTTAAAAAATTTGGCTCTCAAGAAATTTCAATCGTGTACTATTGATATTTGGCTCTGTTGACTAATGAGTTTGCTGACTATGGGTCTAGGTGATAACTATGCAAGTATATTTACATTATATAAAACTGCTACTACCTTAATGCAAAGATAAAAATCAGTTCTCTATAAACTTCCCAGCTTATTTTATTTTGCACGGTAAAAGCAATCACCAATTTTGAATTTTGGAAAAATACGCTTTTGGTTCTACTTTGCTTGGATATAAACATATATAAAATATAAGGTCTAGAAAATAATGCTTGTAAAAACAGTAATTTTTCTGGCAATAGGCACAGTAATGGAACTGCCAAATTATAATCTAGCCAGTCAATGCAATTTATAGACATATATCATTATCTTTATCAGTTGAAATCTTGTCTACATTAAATTCTACACAGCGAAAAAAGGAAAGTGAATAATGGCAAAAATGTAAGGAAAATACTCCAAACAGAATTTATAATGCTCCATAAGCAGAAACACTTAGACTTCGTCTATAATACCTATTATTGATGTATGGCAGTGACCATGGGGCAAAACTTGTAAATAACCTCACAAGCCATTTTCTTCGCCAGCAATACAGCAGTCTAGTTTCCCGTAAGCATCTCAACTATTACTGAAAAATAGCCTCCTGGCATTTACAAAGCAGTTGACTTCATACTTTAGTCCATGCATATATAATTAGATAGTTATGTTTAAAATCAATATGCAATCCTTCAAAAGACATTATGCTTTTAAAACCTTAACTTTAAATTGATTTTTAACTATTTTATGTGCTTGAAAATTAACATGTAATTCCGCCCCAGATACTCTGAGACGGTGTTAGTTGTTATACGAATGTGGTAAACTTGATTGCGATAGCAACTTGAGGTTGGCATTCCTACAACTTCTAACTACCATTAGTTTTACCCTGAAAATAGAAGTATTGTTTTATTTTGGTCTAATAAAAAAGTTAGCTTATGACAATGCTGTGATTCTATTAAGTTAGGTTGGGAGGAACACACTTGGAGAATAATTTATCAAGGGCTATGACATAGATACTGAATATTCTTGCAGATTATTTTTAGGCACTGGCTGGCTCAATTGTTAGAGCATCGTCCCGGTACACCAAGGTTGTGAGTTCAATCCCTATGAGGGCACATACAAGAATCAACCAAAGAATGTATAAATAAGTGGAACCACAAATAATGTTTCTTTCTCTCCCTTTCTCTAAGAATAAATAAATAAAAATGGAAAAATATTATTTTTAAAATTAAGCTTTATGAAAAAATAAATGAATGATTTAATTTTTTTTTAACTGACTCTCACCTTCATGAATCAAGGTGGAATATAAACATGCATGTGCATGCACATACACACTTGACTAGCGAGGGCTATAAAAAACACACAAAAACACGAAAAGCCTATACCAGGAAGGGTATGTTCTACTATAAGAAATGTGAGAGCCCAGTTGGTTTGGTTCAGTGGATAGAGCATCAGCCTGTGGACTGAAGGGTCCTAGGTTCAATTCTGGTCAAGGGCACATGACCAAGTTGGGGAATTGATCCCCAGTAGGGGCTGTGCAGGAAGCAGCCGATCAATGATTCTCTCTCATCATTATGTTTCTTTCTTTCCCTCTCCTTTCCTCTCTGAAATAAATAAAAATATATTAAAAAAGAAAGAGAAATGTGAGACTCATGGGCTCAGATAGATACAATTTTAATTTAGAAAACTACTTATTATTTATGCTTTAAGTAGCATTTTTAGTCAATGATTATATTAAAATTCTTAGTGTTGCCACCATACGTATTGAGGAATAATGTCCTATGTCATGAAGTCATTACTGTCCACTCAAATCCTGTTTTAAGAAGCAAGCATTAACTCTTCAGTAATGCCGAAGTCTCTAATGAAGACTGGACATACTTTCTTAGCCTTAAATCCATCCAGAGAGAAAAATTATCTGGGTTTCTCTAAAAGTGTTTATTAGGGATCCAAGTGACAGCTCAGATTGTAATCAGCATTTAAGCAATGAGAATCTACTGCCCTTTAAAATGTGATGGTCTCTGGCGGCATTTTAATCACATCATCCTTTAACTTCAGGCAAAATTTATTCTAGCAAACTCAACTGAATTTGGTTCATTTTAAATAGAAATTTGTTCTATTTTTAAAAAATGTTCATCGGGATAGTTAGATACGTTCCAAGACAGTATGCTACCAGACTAATGACTCTGTACCTTTAAACTCATTGAAAACCAAGCAGTCTGAAATAAGCATGTAAAGGTGCAGCAGCTGCACTGACATCTTCCCAGGGCCTATCTGGCTTTTCCTGCACTGTGGAAAACGATGTTCTGCGGTGACCCTCCAGTTGATGGAATGTAAAATAGAAGAGTATGATATGTGTTTTGTGAAGCAGAACTTTATGTCATGTTAAAGCTAGACACGTCTCCTCCGCCGAGTCTAAGCTCGTCAATTGTGCACCTAAAATTTTATGGGCAAGGATACTGTTTGATGCAGTCCACCAGCGGTCCATAACAGCAGTCGTTCACAGTGCACTACAGACAAATAAGAGAAGGGGTCTGGGGTGGGGCAACTACAAAAACTATTACAGTTAAACAGCATACTAAAAGCAGTATCCTTGAATTAAAAAAAGAAATTAAAAACGTTATTAAAAGGCTGTGCAGATTTAATCACAGAAAACAAAAATTGCATGCTTTTTATTCACTATAAAAGCAAGCTATTAAAAAGTGAAATGCTCTTCTCACAAATATTGCATTGCCATTACGGTGCACCCTGACCTCAGTGATAGTTTATGATGACAGTAATTAAATGAGGTTTAAAATCCTTTACTCTGCTAGGCAGATAACAGCATTGCCACTGAAAATAGACAGCTGTGATTAATACCTGATAGACCTGATTTGCTAGAACTCCATCTGGAATCTGAGAAGGGTCCCGAAGCAGACTATTTATAACAGACTTGGAGGCTGTAGAAGAAAGGAGATGAACTGTTAGCAGACAGTCAACATACTTTAAATGCAACATGAGAAGTGACATATACCTATATATACACAAACCGTAAAAAATGAAAACACTACTGATAGTAATCATTTCCTTTTTATAAATGTATGGAAAGCTTTTAATTAGTCCATTTTGCCAAGTTTATAAGCCACATTGCCAGAATTGAAGGTGACCTAATCTTTTCCAAGGTAAATTAACAAGTACAGACCTAAAGCATATGTCTCTGCAGATAAATTAGCTTTGGAAAAGCCCACTTGGGGAAAAAAATACATACCACAAAGGCAGTCAGAAAATAAAATATTTACCTTTGGCAGGTAAGTATTTTATAACAAAGCATATGTATATAGAAAGCTTAGTGAAGGCAGGTAAGATTCAAAGACTTCAGCAGTGTCAATAAAAATAACTTTCAGCCAAGAAAGCATCTCTGAATCCTAAACCTTTCTCAAATAATTCTCATCAATTGCCATAAAATGTTATGTCCATTTAATAGGTGAGAAAAGTAGGTAAAATGACTGACAATTGAGGGAATAGTAAATAAGAAAAAATATATACATTTATATGTGAATTTTCCCCCCCTAAATGTCTCCTGACATCCTATTGTAAATTACATTAACCTTATCCCAGGGAACTGTTATAGAAGAGGCTATGGGAGGCATCTAATGAGGGATGCTATATCAGGCCACATTCTTTGAAAATTGAGGCAGGAGATGCTGGCCTCACTGTCTAATGTAGGCACATGAAAACCAAAGTAGCCAAAACTCCCTATCCTCTGCAATGGAGTATTCAAGTCTCTAGGCCAGTGATTTTCAAACTGTGTGCCCCAAGAATTTTTAAAACATGCACACCTGATTATTTAGTCATGGAAACCGACCTCTTTGCCCTTAGATTGTCCAATTAAAAAAAAAAAAAATGACAACAGCCAACACAACAGTAGCTATCCAGTGTGAATGAATCAAAATTATACCTTTTTAAAAATCAGATTGGCTATATATATATATATATATATATATATATATATATATATATATATTTGGTGTGCTGCAGAATTTTAGTATTAGTTTGTGTGTGCCATGAGATGAGAAAGGTCGAAAATCACTGCTCTAGCCTGAAGCTAAGGCAGGTGGTGACTAGGAGTAAATTCGTTCAAGTCCTCCAGTGGAATGGTTTCCAAATATTTAGTGAAATGGCTTAAGGTCTGGTCCATACAAAAACAATCTAAAATGCATGCTAGAGAATCACCTAATTAATAAAGTAAACAGAGACCACAGATATACATCCTTCAGGTTCTGAGATAATCTTTTGGCTTAGCTTTAAATTTTTTTTAAAGATTATGTTCTTTATCAAATTCAGTACCATACGAACACTGACAGATATGATAAATGTTAGCAAATACTGTGGGAAGAGATAAGGAAATGACAACTTTCTCACTTAAGCATAGTACTGAATCCACAAAGAAAAAAAAAAGAAGTATAATTATTTTAATTATTTCCTATTTTTAGTCACATAACTGTACGTTTACAGTAACATTTATATACTTAACAGCCATAAGTAGGAGTGTTTGTACTGTAAGTGGAAAGGCCATATTTGGAATCCCAAGTGAGCATCACCACCAGAGGAAGGCTACGCAGGCCTATTGATACCACTGTATACCTTATCCATACGGAACCTCTCAAATTCAATGTCTTCATCTGTAGAAAGTGATTACGTATATTAATACTATCTGAGCTTACTATCTCAAAGTTTCTTGTGTGATTCTCTAGGGAAAATACCTTCAACTGCTATTTTGTTGTTATTTAGTATTTTGTTAACATTTAAATAACATTAAGAACCAAATCATATTAGGCTTTTACTTCCTATACATTTAAGCTGGACTAAATTATTGCTGAAGGAAATGAACATGGATGCGTGGTACAAACACTGGGAATATGAAAGAGCAAATTGTCTTATTGTAAAAGAATAGGTTATCATAGTAATCGTGTCAATCTATAGTAATGTACACGGTAAACTCACAGTTCTCTTGAGTCTGAGGGACCAGAGCAGTGCTCAGACATCTGGTCACCTTCTCTTAGGGGACTTACTCTCTCTAGTTTGCCACTCAGTCACCAGATAGTAATGACAGACACATTCTTTTAGATTACCCTTGATGCCCCAAGTGTTTCAAGGAAACAATAGCACCTTCTCCACATGCACCTGTGCCTGATCATCACTAAGACACTACACTGCTAACTCCCAGACCCCATGCCGTGTAAGGAAAAACAGTTAATCTAAATAGTGGTGGGGAACGTCTGGCCCAAGGGCCATATAAGGCTCACAAAATCATTAGGCATTGGGGGCGAGTTAATTAAATGTATGACCAAAGACAGCAGGTTAATTTTTAAGTGGATGACTTTGTATGGCCTGTGAATGATGTTATAAATATCCCCGTGGCCCTTGGCAGGAAAGGTGTTCCCCACACTTGATCTAAATGGTCAAACAGCATCACCAAAAGTGTTATCCTTTGGAAAATTACAGACCTCATAACCAACTGAAATAATGAAACAAAGGCTCCTTTTAAAAAAGAAGAGGAACAATACTCTAGGACATAAGAAAATTAGGTCATTTATTTTATGAGGGAAGAAAGGGAAATACTAAAGAAAAAAGAAACTGATGACATCATAATTTTCCTCACAATATAAACTTTAGAATAGTATGCTTATCAGACTTAAGAATCATAGCCAATAAACTTAAAAAAAATACTTTGAATGTATTGAATAGAAAAACACTATTCAAATCGAAGGAAGCTTGAGAGAGGAAGTCAGTCATTTAAAGTTGAATAGTAAAAATTATACATGAGTCCACATTCATGCAAAAAGTATGCTTGCATCTCAGATGAAGCCAGAGTGTGCACGTTAATTTTTACACACATATTTTGAAGTTTTGGAACTGCAAAAGGGATGAATGATAATATCAACCCGATAAGTAAAGGCAATTGGTCACTCTTGAGATGGCTGGGGATGAGAGGACTCAAGAAAGCCTGTGCCTTTTATCAAAGCTATCCCTGGGGCCAGTTCCTAGGGACAGGAGTCTTGTTTTCCCTAACCTCTGCCAGAGGCATGTATTCTGTTGATTTCATAGTTCACCTGCCACTGCTTCAACTTCCTACCAAGCATGTACAAAGCAGGAATGCATGAGTCACGTGGAGCGAGATGCACAAAAATAGGAGAGCCGGTACCTGTTAAAGTTAGAGGACAGGCAACAGGCAATGCCTGGATGAAGGCACAATGCCTAAAGAGAGGTTCTAATATTTTAAACTGTGAAATATTTCTAACAAAAAGAAGCCCGGAGCCTGATACAATAAACATCTACCTACCCACCACTCTGATTTAATTTCTGGACCTGCAATTAAATTTACTTTAAATACTCTAATATTAATTTTTATAAACGTTTTAAATGTATCAGTCTTCCTAGAGGTTGATTTATTACTATATTCCAGAAATAAACTTTGGCTTTGTTGATTCTCTCTGCTATTGCATTTCTTCACATTTCATTTATGTTTTTGTGTTCATTATTTCCTGCTTTCTATTTTGAATTTGCTACAGTATTCTTTTGCTAACTTACTACTTCTATTGAATATTTTCAATGTTTGATTTTAACATATACTTTTTTTTAAATTATTGACACTATTACAGATGTCCCCATCCTCACCTGCCCTTTGCCCACATCCACCCAGAACGCCCATCCCCTTCCCTATGGCCATCACCACACTGTGTCTGTGTCTATGGGTTATGCATATAAACTCTTTGGCTAATCCCTTCATCTTCTTTCATCTAGTCCTTCCTTCTCCCCTTTCTCCTCCCAGCCCCGCCCTCCAGCTATCAGTCTGTTCCATGTATCCATCCCTGTTTTGGATTTGTTCATCAGTTTATTTTGTTCATTAGATTCCACATACAAGTGAGATCATTTGGTATTTGTCTTTCTATGACTGGCTTATTTCATTTAGTATAATAATCTCTATTAAGTCACTGACTACAGCTCTTCCTTCAGGGTCTGACATGGCTCGAACGATGACAACACAGCTGTGGCTCCTTCTGGTGTGGGGGGTTGAAGTATGGGCATCTGGGCCCAGGACTGAGCTTCCCAATGTCTGCAAGGATGCCAAGTACCACAAGGAGAAGCCAAGCCTGGAGGACAAGCTGCATGAGCAGTGCAGTCCCTGGAAGAAGAATGCCTGCTCTGTCAACACCAGCAAGGAAGCCATAGAGATGTTTCCCCTCCTGTACAGATTCAACTGGGACCACTGCGGCCTGATGAAACCCACCCACAAGCACCACTTCATCCAAGACACCTGCCTTATGAGTGCTCCCCCAACCTGGGGCCCTGGACCGAGGAGGTGAACCTGAGCTGGCACAAAGAGAGGATCCTGAATACCCTGTGCAAGAGGACTGAGAGCTGGTGGGAAGACTGCAGCACCTCCTACACCTGCAAGAGTAACTGGCACAAGAGCTGGACCTGGACCTCAGGGTCTAATGAGCGCCCAGTGAAGGCTGCCTGCCCCGCTTTGATTTCTACTTCCCCAGGCCTGCTGCTCTGTGCAATGAAATAATTCCTACAAAGTCAGCAATTATAGCCAAGGCAGTAGCCACTGCATCCAGATGTGGTTTGACCCAGCCCAAGGCAACCCCAAAGAGGAGGTGGCCAGATTCTATGCTGAGGCCATGAATGGAGCTGGGTTCAATGGGGCCTGGCCACTCCTGCTTAGCCTGGCCCTAATGCTGCTAAGCTCCTTTTACCTTCTGATACCTGGTCATCCCCACCTTGTTCAATTTCAAGGCTCAGCTCCCATGGTGGGAGCTCTGTCCAACAGTTTGAATAAACTATCCCACAAAACTAAAAAAATATATAATAAAAAATAATAATCTTTATAATGTTTCCTGCATTATAATTAATTCTGCTTTAACTACATGCCAAAAGCTTTGTTGTTATTTATAAACATTTTATAGTTTCCATAACTTCATCTTTGATCAATAAATTATTTTAAAAAGTATTTCAATTTTTTTTTATATTTCTAATTTGATTACATCATGGTCAAAGTATGTAATGTTTATGTTAATTTTGGGGTATTTTACTTTGTGTTTTTATATGCAAACAATTTTTATAAATATTCTGTGTCTTTAAAAAAACACTGAATCGTCCCTAGCTGCTTTAGTTCAGTGGATAGAAAAATCAGCCTGCAAACTGAAGGGTCCTGGGTTTGATTCCAGTCAAAAGCACATGTTTGGGCTGGTGGCTCCATCCCATACTGGGGATCAGTGCAGGAGGCAGCCAACAATGATTCTCTCTCACCATTGATGTTTCCATCTCTCCCTCTCCCTTCTTCTCTAAAATCAATGAAAATATATTTTTAAAAATACCGAATCTCCTATTTTTGAGGTACAGGTTTTAGGTATATCAAGTAGGTCAATATATATATATATATATATATATATATATATATATATATATACACACACACACACACATACACATATAAATAAATAAATAAATACATACATATATATATGTGTGTGTGTGTGTGTGTGTATGTATGTATTTATTTATTTATTTCTCACCTAAGGATATGTTTTTATTGATTTTTAAAGAGAGAGAAAGGGGAAAGGGAGAGGAAGAGGAAGAGAGAGACATCGATGTGAGAGAAGCATGGATCTCCTGCAGTTGCCCTGACCAAGGAGCAAACCTGCAACCTCGGTGAGTGCCCCGACTAGGAATTGAATCCTAATCTTTTTGGTGTAGGGAGTGATGCTCCAGCCAACTGAGCCACCCAGCCCAAACTCAAGATTTTTTGTTGTAGTATTCAAATCTGTATTGTTACTACTTTTTTGCCCCATACTGGGTATGAAATTATCTACTTGCAACTGTCACATTCAGAATTATGTCTACCTTATTATTTCCCATGTTCTGCTAATCATTCTCTTCCCTTCTCTCTTTCCCATTTACTACCACCTTCAAGTTGATTACATTTTCTTTATTCCTCATTTCTCTATTTTATTCACTTGCAAATAATACAGTTTATGTCTATTTCTTTATATGTCCTCTCCGAAAAATTCTATAAACAGCTTAGAATGCACTTACTTCAAGCCCCACTCCTTGATTAACTTACAAGTTATTTTACTTATTTTTGTCCAAACAACTTGTCCACAGAAACAATTTCCCAGTTAATTTTGGGATGGTTAACTTTATGTTAACTTAACTGGGCCAAAGGAGGGCTAAACATTTGGTCAAAGATTACTCTGGGTGTGTCTGTAAGAGTGTTTCTGGTGAGATTAACAGTTGAATCAGTAGATTGGGTAAAGCAAATGGCCCTCCTCAAATGGGTGGGCCCTATCTGCTCATTTAAAGGCCTGGCTAGAACAAAAAGACTGAGGAGAAAAGAAGTCTTTATGCCCAATGACCTTCATGCTGGAGCATTAGTGTTTTTCTGCTTTTATATTGGCTTCCCCAGGGTCTCAAACCAGCAGGCCTTTAGACTGGACTTGCACCTTTGGCTTTCCTGAATCTCCAGCTTGCTAACTGTAAAGCTCAGGAATGATCAGTTTCTATAATACAACCATGGAAGCCAATTTCTTATAATAAATCTCTCCTCCATCCCTCTTACTCTACACACGCGCAGGCGAACGCACAGATATACTAGCTCCGTGGTCAGCAAACTGCGGCTCTCAAGCCACATGTGGCTCTTTGGCCCTTTGAGTGTGTCTCTTCCACAAAATACCATGGCCTGGGCGAGTCTATTTTGAAGAAGTAGCACTAGGAGAAGTTTAAGTTTAAAAAATTTGATTCTCAAAAGAAATTTCAATTGTACTGCTGATATTTGGCTCGGTTGACTAATGAGTTTGCTGACCACTGCACTAACATACAAATACACACACAACATATACACCTTATCATTCTGTTTCTTTGGAGAACCTTGACTAATACAGGCTCTTTCATTTATTTATTTGTTTATTTTTTAAATATATTTTTATTTATTTTTTACAGAGAGGAAGGGAGAGGGATAGAGAGTTAGAAACATCATGAGAGAGAAACATCGACCAGCCACATTCTGCAACATGCTTTACTGGGGATGTGCCTGCAACCCAGGTACATGTCCTTGATCTGAATCGAACCTGGGACCCTTCAGTCCGTAGACCAACGCTCTATCCACTGAGCCAAACCAATTTCAGCTCTTTCCATTTTTTAAAACATTCAATGATGGTTTTTATTTAGTTTTATCAGCATGTCACCAATTTCCTTTCTCAGCATTGCTTCTTAAATTCCACTTTCTGTTTTAAGGCCTAAAAATTGGATATTGCTACCAATGCACCACATTAGTTATTTCAGCTGAGATTACTGAGCAGTAAAATCTCTTAGTCTTTCCTTGCCTGAAAATATATTTACTTCATTCTCACTCTTGAATGATAATATAGCTGGGTATTGAATTACAGACTATCATTTCACTTCAACCCTTTGAAGATATAATTCCACTGTCTCTTAACATCTATTTTTTGTGTAGCTTTATTTATTAACATCTGTTCCTGATAAGAACTCCACTATCAATCTGACAGTAATCTCTATATAAGTAATTTGTCTTTTATCTCTAGTTCCTTTTGGATTATTCTTTGATATTCAATAGTTTAATCACTGTGCACCTATGTGTGGCACTTTTTATTTAACCTGTTTGGAATTAGCTATGTTTCATGAACCTAATGATAAAAAAAAAGACAAGTTTTTAAAATTTTGAGCCATTATATCATTGGCCTCCTTCATTCAGTCACTCTGCAACTCTTATATGAGATGTATTGGGAGGCCTTATCCTATTCTTTTTTTTTCCTGCTCTCTTCATCTCTTGTGTTTATACTAAAAGTGTTTTCCTTAAATGCATCCTATAATTTATTAATTTTGTTCTAATCTAATTCTTCTAATATAATATTTCATTCATGTAATGAGCTTTTAACTTCAAAGACAATTATTTCCTTTCTAAATTTTATTTTTGTTTTTCCAAAATTATTCTGCTTGTTCTTTACATGCCTCAATGTAATAAAAGCCATCTATGGCAAATCCACAAACAATGTCATACTCAATGGGCAAAAGCTACAAGTGTTTACCTTAAGATGGAGAATAAGACAAGGATATTGGTTTTCTCCACTCTTATTCAACATAGTACTAGAAGTCCTAGCCATAGTAACTAGACAAGCAGAAGAAAATAAAAGGCACACAAATGTGAAAAGAAGTAAAACTATCATTACTTGCAGATGGCATGATACTGTATGTAGAGAACCCTTAAGATTTCACCAAAAAACTAGAACTGATAAATGAATTCAGTAAAGTAGCAGTATACAAAATAAATATCCATAAGTCAATTGCTTTTTTTATACACCAATAATAAACTATCAGAAAGGGAAACTAAAGAAAACAACTCCACTTACAATTGCATAAAAAATAAAATACCTGAAAAGAATTTAACCAAGAATATAAAAGACCTGTAATTGGAAAATTATAAGACACTAAAGAAAAAAATTGAAGAAGATGCAAATAAGTGGAAACATATACCGTGTTCGTGGATTGGAAGTATTAACATCATTAAATCATCCTTATTACCCAACGCAACCTATATATTTAACACAATTCCTATCAAGATACCAATTGTATATTTTATAAAACTAGAACAAATATTCCAAAAATTTACATAGAACCACAAAACACCCTGAATAGCCACAGAAATCTTCAGAAAAAAAATAACAAAGTTGGAGGAATCATGCTACCTGGTATCAAACTATACTACAAGGCCAAAGTAATCACAAACAGCTTAGTACTGCATAAAAATAGACATACAGATCAATGGAACAGAATAGAGAGCCCAGAAATAAACCCACATCTTTATGGTCAATTAATATTTGAAAAAGGAGGCAAGAACATACAATAGGGTAAGGATATTCAATAAGTGGCACTGAGAAAATTGAACAAATATGTGCAAAAAAGTGAAACTAGATCATCTTCTTACAGCAAACACAGAATAAATTCAAAATGGATTAAAGATTTAAATTTTAGACTTGGAACCAGAAAGAAGAAGAAGAAGAAGAAGAAGAAGAAGAAGAAGAAGAAGAAGAAGAAGAGGAGGAGGAGGAGGAGGAGGAGGAGGAGGAGGAGGAGGAAGAGGAAGAAGAAGAAGAAGAAAACACAGGCAGTAAAATCTCAGACATTACTCATAGGAATATCTTTTCTGAAATATCTCCTCCAGCAAGGGAAACAAAATAAAAATAAACAAATGGGACTACATCAAACTAAAAAAGTTTTTGCATTGCAAAAGAAACCATCAACAAAATGAAAAGAAAATCCCGACTGGAAGAACATATTCACTAATTATACATCTGATAAGGAGTTAATATCCAAAATTTATAAAGAATTTATACAATTCAACACCTCCACCCCCACCCCCACCCCAAAAATCAAACAATCCAATTTAAAAATAAGCAAAGGACCTGAAAAGAAACTTCTTCAAAGAGAACATTGAAATGGCCAATAGACATGTGAAATGATGCTCAATGCCACTAGTCATTTGTGAAATACAAATTAAAACCACAATGAGATTATCACTTTAAACTAGTCAGTATGGCTATCACCAATAAAAGCAACAAGTAAAAAGTGTTGGGGAGGATGTGAAGAAAATGCAGCTTGGTATAGCCACCGTGGAAAGCAGTATGAAGCTACTTCAAAAAACTAAAAATAGAACTGCCTTATGATCCAGAGATTCCACTTCTGGGAATATATCTGAAGAAACCTGAAACATTAATTCAAAAGAACATATGCACCCTTATGTTCATTGCAGGATTTTTATTTATTTATTTATTTATTTATTTATTTATTTATTTATTTTTTACAATAGTTAAGATTCGGAAGCAGCCCAAGTGTCCATCAGTAGATGAGTGGATAAGGAAGCTGTGGTACATTTACACAATGGAATACTACTTGGCACTAAAAAAGAAGGAAATCTTATCTTTTGCAACAGCAGGGATGGAGACTATTATACTAAGTGAAATAAGCCAGTCAGAGAAAGGTAAGTCCCATATGATTTCACTCATATGTGGAATCTGATGAAAAAAAAAAAAAAAGGATCTAACAAAATAGAAAGAGACTCATAGATACATAAAACAGACTGACTGACATGTTAGAGGGGAACTTGCTTGGGGGTGCTGGGTGAAAAAGGTGAAGGGATTAATAAAACAAAAACAAAACTAATAAACAGACAACAGTATATTGATTACCAGAGGAAAAGGGGTAGATAAATGGTGATGCAGGGAAACTTGACTTGGGGTTGCAAACACACAATAGATGATGTCTGATGAAACTGTACACCTGAAACCTATATAATTTTATTAACCAACTAGAGGCCCAGCACACAGGAAATCATGCTGGAGTAGCTCACTTCCGCTTATCTTAGCTGGCCACCCCACCCATCACCGCTTGTAGCTCTATGCTGCTAGTAGCTCTCGCCCTGTCTCGCCCACCGAGTCACTGCTCATTTATATGTGATGGCATTATGGCGTTAGGGCCACTAGCTTTTTATATATATAGATGTTACTCCAATAAATTCATTAAACAAAAACTAAAAATAGAAAAAAACATCCTTTTTAAAAGAAAGGTGAACTCAGAACGCTATGCAGTATCATAATTTGATATGGAGAGGCAACATGCAACAGTGGTTAAGGAGCACAGCCTAGAATCATGCAGGCTTGGTTTGAGGCCTGGCTCTTCCATCTACTAGCTATGTTGTCCCAACAAGTTAATTAATGTCTGTGGCCCTCAGTCCCTCGTTTGTAAAAGAGCATAACACTGGTACTTACTTGGCAGGGTTCTTGTGGAGATGAAATGAAATAGCATAGTAGAAGCACTTAGCATGCCATTTCAGGCTTGGGCTCTCACAGTGGTTACACTGTTGCTTTGGTTGGTGTTACATCATGGTGTGGCCTGATTTATGCATCCCAACATTGCATTATCAATAAATAGATCACTCTTTATTTTCCATTGTCAAGAGAGCAAACAAAGAAAGACTTTATATGATGTGTACTGAGCCTGCCCTAACCAAGTATACTTTGCCACAGTCTTGGAGAGACAGCCAGAAGTGAATCTGTTCACAGGCAACATTTGATAATGTTGGATTGTTTCTTCTTAAAGCCTTCCCTGCCCCACCCCTTTATGACCCCCAGGACACAATCCATCATCAAAACTATTCTCTGAGAAAAACCTGTGGAAGTCCCTTACACGTTTCTGTGCATTAGCTTAAGTATAATCACACCATAGGGGCGGGGGGAGGGGGTGTGGAGGAGAGGGTATTTTAAGTCTTACCTATATCAAAGATAAGAAAAAGATTTTTCTCCCCCTAACTCAGGACATTTCAAGTACCAGCAATCAAGCAAGTGAAGACTTCCCCCACCCCTCCAAATAAAATCCCTGACATCACGCCCGTTTTTATAACTCTTCCTTCCCTCAGCTCAGGTAAGTGGCCAACTACTGCAGAAGGAAAAGAGGCAAATAAGCAGGTGAACCCTCTGTACTTTTAAGGTCCTATAAGTCCTACCCACTGCAAAGAGTTTATTTTGACTAGGTTATAGCTGAACCAAGACAAAGACAAGACCATATATATCTGGGGTCCCTGAGTCAAGGCCGCCAATAGGTTTAAGCATGATAAGTGAACGGACATGGGGCTGATTGTATATTTTGTGGCAGCAGTCAGGAAAGAAGGATGAAGTAAGGGAAAAACTGTACAAGGATAGAGACAAGAAAGGCCATATTGAAAGAAAAGTCATGTGCAGACAGATGGAGGGTGTTAGAACCTACTTCTCCCTCCACTGAAGAAAAAACAATCCCTGTGGTTGAACAGCTGGATGGGGAAGGCAGCTGCTGTTGGCAGCACTCCCGACACTTCAGAGATTTGCCTACTCACGCGGCTGCTCCAGAGGCTGAGCAAAGCCTAAAAATACCCGCTAAAATGTAATCTTTTGTTCCGATGCTGGTTTATGGCCTTTGTACATCAAGGTCATGAATGTCCCAAGTTAGATCTCCTCAGGAGCTGGCCTGTTAGTCTTCTCTGGATAATTCTGATATTGCCAGTGGCCCACAGGAGCTTGGAACTATTGGAACTATTGCACAGTTGGAACTATTCCCCAAGAATTCCAGGCAGCCCTCTAGCTCTCCTACTGCACAGAAGTGATTTTTAAAGCCGTCTTATCCCATTTGACAACGCGAATAAGAAACATCTTTTAACATTAGGGAATTCTATAGGGACACATTAAATTCTGTTCTCTAACTAGCACATAATCTTGAACTAGAGTCATCAAATTTAAAAGCATTAGGTAAGGGCAAGAGGACAATATTTCCAAAGCAGGAGGATTCACAACTGACAAGTTCTTGTCTCAGGCAACTTACATCTCTACCAAGTTTACCAGTTAATAATGCGGATTTTGTAATAAAAAAATACACACAATAATTTCAAGAGAAACATCAAAAGTGCTTTATTCAAAGTAATGTCCATTGCTAGCCACACAATTTTCCCCATCTTTCAGTTAATTTGTGGATACCATCCCAATAGAACTTTTCTTATTTTGAGGCAAACCATTCAGACTGAATTTTCATCTTCTTCGTACGTTTTGAAGTGCTGCTCAGAAAGTGCATGTGACATCTATCGGAACAAATGGTCATCTGAAGGAGCAGGTCTGGTGAATACAGTGGCTGGATTAATATTTCCCAGGCAAGATCTTTTAAATTGTTTTTAACTGGTTTTGAAGTATGAGATGATGCGTTGTCGTGAAGGAAAATTACTTTGCTGTGTCATCTGGCCCATTCTGGTCGTTTCAAGATTAGAGTGTGGTTCATATTGATTATTTGTTGTTGGTAGCAATCAGTATTAATGGTTTCACCTGGTTTTAGAACCTCATAAGAAACACTTTCCTGATCCCACCAAACACAGAGCATTGTCTTCTTTCTGAAGCGATTTGGCCTTGCAGTCAATGTTGATGGTGGACCTGAATCAACCCATGATTTTGTGCATTTGGGATTCTCAAAATAAATCCACTTTTCATCGCCAGTCACAATTTGATGCAAAAAAAACTTTCTTTCATGCCGTTGAAGCAACATTTTACTGATGACTTTTTGGTTTTCCATTTGTTTTTTGTTCAATTGATGTGGCACCCATTTTCCTTCCTTGAAAATCTTTCCAATTGCTTGTAAATGATTGGAAATCGTTTGCTGAGCAACGTTTAATCTTTCTGCAAAATGTTTTAGAAATTGACAGGCATCTTCATCCAATAATGCTTGTAAATTATTGGTCTTCAAACTTTTTTGGTTAACCTGGACATTTTTTGTCTTTCACATAAAAATCATCACTTTTCAAGCATTTAAACCAGCGTTCACCAGTGTCTTGAAATGGAGCATGTTCACCATAAGCTCCCTGAAGTATACGATAACTTTCCTTCAATATAAAGTAATGAATTAAAACTTCCCACAAATTTTTTTTTGGCATGAAATTCGACATTTTTAAGAGTAAAAATATCTATTATGTTAACACCTTCAGCAAATTTGACATATGAAGTTTTGAAGCTTGCTGTCAATACAACAAAATAGCATACATATATATATATAGCAACATATGTGTAGCTCCATCTATTGGAAAAAAATACATTATTAACTGGTATACCTGGTATAATCACTCTATACAACTAACTCTTATTTTTGAAACATACATTTGGCAGATATTTATTAAGCACCCAATTAATGGCAGGACTATACTCAATTCCACCTCTCCCACCCACCCTCAATTCCATTCTCCACACCTAGAATATTCTTTTGGCCAAGACCAAAACTTCAAAGCCCAGTTCAATTCTCACCTCCTCCCATAAATTTTCTTGATTTTCCAATGCTTATTGTGAAATGGAGAACTCATTGTGTCTACCAATCATTTCGCACTTGATAGAACATTGCTTTGTGATCTGTTGACAGAGACTGATCAGAATGGGAAGACTTGGAACCATGACACATTTTTAAAAATCTGAAAAAGGAATATTTAGCATAGTATTTTAAAAAGATGCCACATTTCCCCAACACTATCTTTAAGCACCTGGGGGCTTCTATGTGAAATTTTAGGCTCATTCTTGTAGTCACCCCAAGGAGATAAGAAAAAATTTTTACAAGTCTATTTCTGGGTCTGAAGCTCTAAGGTTTCAGATTTCAAGGTTGGCTTTATATAGCCCTACATTTGGTCTACATCAATGCTTTTAATCTTTAAAATTTTTTTTTTCTCATTATAGCCCACCTAAGTAGACTTTAAGACATTTTTTTCTTAATTGCCCACCATGAAATTTTAGTGCCACACCTATACTGTATATCTATTTATGAAATGTTACCCCATTTGCAACTGCATGGTTCACAGGGAGGACTAGGGAACCGTTGTGTCAGGATATCTGGTACATTGATTGAAAGCGGAAATATTTCTCTCTTTTCACCTCAAAATTGCTCTGTACAAAAATTTACTTAGTAAACTAAACTATTCAAATCCAAGCCCTACCTATATTACCTACTATTATATCAAGGGTTGGGTAGTCAAATAGATTTAATTTAATTTGAGTTTTCCTCGAAATGAATGAGGATACGTTTTTCTTTATTATTATATTTTCAGAAAATTTAGACTTAAAGGATACAGAACACAATAGGTATTTAAATGCTGACAACATCTAATGCCTTATCTCCTGAAAAGAAGTGTGCTTAACACATGTGAAATGACTTTAGTAGTATGCAAAACAATTTTTTCTTTAACAATTATGTATTACTTTAATAGATACTTTTTATTTATGATAAGAAATTCTAGTTTATCATTTAAAGTAAACATATTAATTTCCTTTCAAAACATAATTAAATGACATTTTTAAAAGTATAAAGTAAATATTGAATATTTATTATTAGTACTAGAGGCCTGATGCACAAAATTCATGTAAGAGTAGGCCTTCCTTCCTCCGGCTGTTGGCATCAGCTTCCCTCTGGCACCTGGGACCCAGGCTTCCCTCGCAGCTCTGGCTTCATCCAGAAGTTCGTCCAGAAGGATGTCTGGTCTAATTAGCATATTACACTTTTATTATTATAGACTAGAGGCCCAGTGTATGAATTCATGCACAAGTGAGTTCTGGCTGGCCCGCCCCAATTGGGGCCTATCGGCAGGGTTGGCATTGGAGAGTGGCAGCAGGCATTTGTCTGGGCAGTTGGCCCTGCCCCTGATCTGAGTTGGGGTCTATTGGGGGCCGGGACAGCTGTGGGGGGGGGGGGGGATCAGATTGGGGCTGGAATCAGACTTGTTGGCTGCTGCAGTGTGTGTGTGTGTCATAGCCATCAGTCTTTCTGGTCATTCCACCATTCCAGTCACTGAGCTTTTATATATTTAGATGTGTGGTGCTATGTTAATAAGGCAGAAACTGTAAATGTATCCAAATTTCTAAAATCTCAGAAATACTAGTTTAATAGTTGTATAAAGTCAGTTGAACATTCAGAAAGATCCACTTCTAAAAAGGAGCAGCAGCTAACATTGACGGAGTGCTTACATGTGTCAGGCATCATTCTAAGCCCTTCACATGTACTAACTCATTGAATTTTCAGAACATACCAATAAAATTACTATCACCATCTTAGAAATGAAAAAACTGAGTCACTTGAAATTTAAATAATTTGCCCAAGGTCTCATTCCTAGTCAGTGGTGGAGCCAAGATATGAACCTAGCCAGTTAAGCTCACAATTAGTAGACTATTCTTCCTTAGCACTATTTCCACATTATTCAAAGGTGATATAATACATTCTATATTAATGCATTGTACTTACAAGAACTGAATTCAATTTTTCCATTGGTATTCCCTCCTCCCTCCTAGATATCCCTCCAATTCAAAAATAGCAAAGTTTCGAGACTCTTTAGTGCTCCATGTAGAGCAAATATAGGGCCACATAATGAAGTTGAACTCTCTTGTTTAAGCTTACTGGGGCTCAGTATGCCAGATGACATTGACAGTGTGAAGTCACAGGTAAAGTGAACACTGCAGCTCAAAGTCAGGAGAGAAAGTTAATGGCAACGAAGATCTACCAAAATTTTTTGGGGTAACTAGAAAAAATGCCAGGTCCATGGGTGTCTTATGTTCTCTAAAAAGAAACAAAAATGGATGCTCCTAATGGTGATACAGAGTGGCTAATGGTACAACCAAGTTGTAGTATGAAATGAGCCACAGGTAATTCCCTGCTTTGCAAGCTGATGACTTCAAGAAGCTTCTCTCATCACTCCCACTAGTAGCCTGCTCATTTGTATTTCCTGGTTTCCATTTGCTGGCAAAGACCCACATCACATCATGGTGTCTGTCTCCCTGCATAATTACAAAGCAGTTAATTCTAGTCATTAAAAGTGCTGCCCAGGATTGGAAGGATCCATGGAGAGAGAGAGAGAGAACATGGGCATGAACATGTGCACTTTTTTTTGGCAGGCCTCCTGATCTAATGGGAAAAGAACAAACTAAACTTTAAATTTCTTAATTTAGGAGAGGGGCAGATGGGGAAACAGAGATAAAATTTCAAGGTAAGTTCAACACTATGAAAATTCACACACTTTTGAGCACATTGAAGGAAACATTTCCTGGGAACTAAGCCCATGTGACTAATTACAGCCAGGCACAGCCCTTCTATTCAGAAATAACTTGTGTCTAATTCTCCTGAGAAAAAAATTTCAGCAACTTTCAAGGTAAACACAGCCATTCAATTTCTGTCCATTATTCAGCACAGAGACCTCTCTTTCTTATACTTTTTTTTTTAATTACAAAAAAAAAAAAAAAGTTGAATTCTATGTGTCAGAAAACCTAAGCAATGAAGGCAGAGTATAGGTTGGTCTCATTGTAAAGAAAGGCAAATACTATAAAAATATCCTACTACTTTAGAATATTTTTTCAGAGGTCTCAAGAGTCTCTGACTTTCTAAGAAAGCCTGTATTCTGGTCCCTCAAGCATATGAGCTATTCACTTAAATGAACAAGTTAGTAGCCTGATCTAAAAATAGCTGTACAATTAACAGTGTACTATATAATTAAAATCCATATATCATTAAATTATGCGGACGTTAACTTCGCTATGAATTCTTTATGTAATGAGACAGTTAAAAGATACATTTCTTCAGTTGTAATTAATCTTTCAGCAGGTCCGCTGAGCACAATGGTGGCACAATACTGTGCCAAAGTGAGAGACAGGGCTTACAGAGTCCTGCTGTCAGCTCTTGGGGCTTCTGGAAACAGTGTGTTAAGGGAGAAGTGCAATTAGTCTCCGAAGGAAAGTGACCAGCAACATTCGTCTGTGAGCATCACCTTTGGGCGCCCCAAATGACAGACCAGGGCTGGAAACTACTCCAAAGAAAGCAGAGGAGGGACATTCTGCACCCTTGGCAATTTTCTACAGTGGCCATGGTCAACAGAACAAGTTGAAAAAGGGAATGAGGAACTTAATGCATTTTTAAGAACTGAAGAGATTACTTCTATGGAGCAGCAATTACAATAAATGTAAATTAAAAGAACCATTTAATTACCCTTTTTGCTGACTTCAGCAGAAAACAATTTTAACAGTCCCCAATAAAAATGAATATGAACCAAAAACATCCATAAATTAAGTACCATTACGCTAGGGATAATGAGGAACATTCACATTTAGATCATCCCATTCAGCTGCAGTATCCTGAGCTTGGGGTATCTCAGTGGCCTCGGGAACTCCTCTCTTCCTGTTCCTATGTGGTGAGGGGAAAAGGGCTGATGGGAGAACAAAGTACTGTCAGCAATCTACCCTTTAAACTGCTCAGACCTGGAAGGCACACTCATTGCTTTATTTCTTTGCTCATTTTTCTCTGAGATTGGTACATCTGAAATACCTTTCTACAGATCTATACAGCACTACCGTTCAGCAAGAAAAAGAGAGTTATATTTTCCCCTTGAGTTAGGACGCCTCATGACAAATGATAATGGATAATCAATAAACTGGGAAATATG
>NW_023425404.1:56553053-56565553 GCF_014108245.1 Pipistrellus kuhlii
GGGCTTTCGTCCAGTTTGGTTTCCCTGATATCTCCCAAGGGAGAAGGGAAGGGAAATTCACATTGATACATACATCCCCTGAAATTATAATGGAAATGTAGAAGGAGTTTAAAGGCCCCAAATTTAAAAAATGTTTTTCTTTCTAATTAAATAAGAACGGAGGAAAAAAGGAAAGATGCACAGAGAAATGGAGCATTGAAGAGAAACAGTACAAAAAAAGGTTGTTTTACTCCACCTACCACTAAAATAAAAGTTAAGCCAATTTTTGAAATTTTTAATCAATAAAATTTAACAACATTTCATTTTTTTTATGCCAAAAACAAAGCTGATGTTTTTAAAGTTTCTAAATTCTGTGTGCTCTAATTTCTGGGGGGAAATAACAATATTGCTAAGGTAAAAAAACTTTACATGTTTATGGTCGACCTTCTAACATAAACTAAAATTTTATGTTAAAATCCATAAAATTATAAAGTATTTAAAATAGGTCACATGATTATCCCTTAGGGGGAAAAAAGGCATGCTATATCCTAAATTTCTCCTCCACCCAAAGATAATAATTCCTTGTTGCTTACATAAAGTGTGAGGCTTGCACAAAGTTTTTAGAGGTGTCAAACATTGGCTATAGGCACAAAAAAACTCAGAAGAAAACAGTTACTATGTTTGCTCATAACAAATGTGATCTAAATTGAGGATTCGTCTGCATGAGAATTTTGTCTCCCCTAGTAGAGCATAAGCCTTTTGAGGGAAGACAACCCAACTCCCAACTTAGTCAGAAGACAGTTTTCCACAGAGGAGGGAACATACGTTGAGAGAGAGAGAGAGAGAGAGAGAGAGAGAGAGAGAGAGAGAGAATATAGAGGATTTTTTAAAAAAAGAGAGAATTTAAAAATAAACAAACTGTGCCCTCTGTTGCCAATTTGTTGACCTCTCTTCCCCCAGCCTTTTTGTCTTTGATACTTCTGCTAAAGATATGGTTTCTACCTTCCAATCAGACAGCCAGGCAAGCAGCCCCAGACAAGGACACCACGAGGCTAACTCATAGAACAGGCAACAGAGGAATGGCTTTGAGAACAGTGCAAGTCCACTTCCTTCATTTCCAGAGACAGAAAGATCTCTTCCTGCTGCTAAAATCTAAACTGATTTAATGGACAAAATACCATTGAAAGGAATGTTCTTAAACAAGCCAGAGTTTTCTTGACCAAATAAATGTTCATCAATAGTCTGAAAACTCAACAGGAACAGCTATAATGGAAATGCAAAAATCTAAGACTAAAAGAAAAAGTAATTTAAAAACAAGCCAAGTAGGCCATACTGGATGCTCTGCCCACTCAGTGTCTTGTGAACAAAGGTATTCACCAACTAACCAGCGTTTTTGATAATTTATGAAAGAAGGGTAACTGAAACAGGAAAAAGAACCAAAATTGGGCCCAGGTTTTTAAAAAGTTCACCTTTATTTTGATTTCTCCATTTCAAAAATATTGCCCCTTATAATCAAAACCAGTTGATTTGCAAAAATAAACCAAAAGGTGTCTTTTTGTGTTTTTTTTTAAATATATTTTATTGATTTTTACAGAGCGGAAGGGAGAGAGAGACAGAGAGCTAGAAACATTGATGAGAGAGAAACATCAACCAGCTGACTCTTGCACACCCCCTACTGGGGATGTGCCCGCAACCAATGTACATGCCCCTGACCAGAATTGAACCTGGGACTTTTCAGTCTGCAGACCTATGCTCTACCACTGAGCCAAACCGGTTTTAGCCAAAAAGGTGTTTGTTAACAAATACAATAGGTTTGTGAAAATTTAGATCAGACTGAGAAAATTTATTTTTCATACCTATTATAAAATTGACAGGCCTCTTTTTATGAAGAAGAATATGTAACCAGAGGGAATTTATCAGTCATCTGCAGAGGGTTTTACATGGGACTGATGTTAAATAATGTCATCATTTAAATGAATGACAGACAAGGACATATGTCTACTCATTTATGTGTAACACAGAGAGGAGAAAAAAGGAGAGGTGAAATAAAAAAACCCCAAAGATTAGAATGAGTGACATAAATTTAAGTCCTAAATCTAAATAAAAGGTATCTAGTGAGATTATAAAATAAAATACACAAGTCCATATATCTATATCTATACTAATAAAAGCATAGGTGGTCCTCGCACCCTCGTGTGACACCCTCACATCATCACAAGATGGCTGTCAGAAGATGGCCGGCAGGGAAGGGCAGTTTTGGGCAATCATGCAGACAGGGGATGGCAGTTAGGGATGATCAGGTCGGCAGGGGAGGGTAGTTGGGGGCCATCAGGCTGTCAGGGGAGGGAAGTTGGGGGCAATAGGGCCAGTAGGAGAGGAAAGTTGGAGGCAATCGGGCCAGCAGGCAGAAGTGGTTAGGCGCAATCAGGCAAGCGGGCAGTTAGAAGCCAGCAGTACTGAATTGTGAGAGGGATGTCCAACTGCCAGTTTAGGCCAGATCCTGCAGCCAGCATTTGGACATCCCCCAAAGGGTCCCAGATTGGAGAGGGTGTAGGCCTCTGAGGGACACACCCACCCCTGTGCATGAGTTTCATGCACCAGGACTCTAGCATATAAATATATACATATATATACACATACACACACACACACACACACACACACACACACACACACATATATATATATATATATATATATATATATATATATACACACATATATATGTATGTAAATGATTGAATAAATAGAGTGAAGAGATAAAACTTCCTTAGAAGAATTTTAAATGATATATCTATATACTCCTCCAGAAGGTAGAGTTTAATCTCCCTCAACTTGAGTGTGGACAAAATGTAGTGACTTGCTTCCAAAGAACAGATTATATGGGAAGGGAAAAACAACAACTTTACAGTGGAGAGCTCTGGCAAAGACTACCTTAACCAAAGCTTAAGGTTAACAAAATGTGGAATACGTTACACTAGTATCATGTACCCTCTGATATGATACGTTAAGGAAACTTCACCTCTGTGGTAGTCTTTTCTAAAACCTAAACTCCCAGGCTAACTGTAAGAAAAACCTCAGACAAACTCAAATTGAGACATGTTTCACAGAATACCTGATCAATGCTCCTCAAAACCATCATGGTCATCTGAAACAAGCCAAGACTGAATAACCGACACACACCAGAGGAGACTTGGGACATGACAACTAAATACAATACAATGTGAGATTCTGGGTTGGATCTGGATCAGAAAAAGGCCATTAATAGAAAAGTGATGAAATTTAAATAAAGTTGGAAACTTGGTTAATAGTAATGCACCAATTATTTGATAATTATTTGTCTTAGTGTTGACAAATGTTCCACAGTAATGTAATATTATAACATTTGGGGCAACTAAAACTGAGTGGCAGGTATAAGGAGAACTTATTATCTTTACACCTTTTATGTTAATATAAAACTATCCCCCACAGAGATAAAAACTTTCTAGTGGACTTGCTGCCCTCAGAAATGACCTCATGAGAAATTTAACCCTCCATCAACCACCAAAAACAACAACAATGCTTGTTTTTGAAGAGTGTTAGTTAAAAGTATGTCTGAAATGTAACTTATACAATTAACTATAGCAAAAAAGTTGTACATTTCCATAGAATATATATATCTTGATGACACATGCTGTTGTTTTGTTATTATGAGATAAAATAAATTAGAAAAAGAATTCGGGAAATTGAGTTCCTTCTCCTATTTTATGCAGCTTTGATAAAACCATAATTAATTTTTCCCCATACACATCATCCTAAGAAGTATTTCAAGAAGTTTCAGGATTTCCAAGATTATCAGAGAATTCAAATTTTAAAAGTACTTAAAGAAAATGAGGGGTAAATTATTTTTTTCATATGTTTATGGTGACTAATGGAATACAACTGCCCATCACTATAAAAATCATTATCATTTGAGTGCCTACTATGTGCCAAGCACCATGCTAGGCACTTGACTAAACTATCTTTAATCTATATAACAGTGAAAAACATGTTGCTTTCCAGTTTTAAAACACAAACTATGGCTCCTGAAGAAGTTACTCAAGGTGAAAGCTAGTAACAATCAGACTGGGATTCCAACTCGTGGAAATACACACAAATTGTAATAAATGAGATCTAGGTAAAAAAAAGATAAGTTCTGCTGACATTAACAGAAATTAACTAAGCACTTGGGCAATATCTAAGCAATGCTGTTTATTAAATGATGGAAAGAACAACACTCTGAAATCAGAAAACCTAGGTCCCTTCACTTGCTCACAGCTTTTGCTCATTCCTTTTTGCATTTTAGATATATAAGGAGGTTAAGTAGAAGAGAATTTGGGTGTGGCTGATACAATGTCAAGTCCCAGCTCTTGCCCTTTCTAACTGTGTTACTAGGCTGGTCATTTATCATGAGCTTCTATTTATCATACATAAAACTGCAAAATAGCATTTGCCTTATCTATGTTAAAGAGTTGTGTATAGATATGAGCTGAGAAAGGGAAGGGAATTAAGGAGTACAAACTTCCAGTTATAAAACAAGTCACAGGGATATAATGTACAGCATAGAAATAGAGTCAATAATCTATCCAATAATAGGATAATATGTAAATTGGTTGGGGCACTATTACATAACGACTGATCAGCAGGCTGTGTCCCCACCCCAATGCTCAGGCAGCTGTGAGTCCCGGGGTGGGTAGGATAGGGTACAATATGATAGGAGGGGGTAAGTAAGGAGAGAGAGAGGCAGGCAGGCCTGCATGCAGACAGGATGAGAGGAGAAACAGACATACAGAGAAGGAAGAAGAAAAAGACACAGACCCTAACTGGTTTGGCTCAGTGGATAGAGCTTTGGCCTGTGGACTCAAGGGTCCTGGGTTAGGACAGTGAAAGGGTGCAAGCTTGGCTGAGGACCCCCCTTCCATGTATCATTAGTATCATAATAACTAGGTACAATGACAGACTAGGTACTAAACTTATTGTAGTTAACACCTTGTAAAGTATATAAGTATTTTAACACTATATTTATACCAGGGTGTGGGCTTGATCCCCAGTAGGGTGTATGGAGGAGGCAGCCAATCAATGATTCTCTTATCATTGATGTTTATATCTCTCTCTCCCTCTCCCTTCCTCTCTGATATCAATAAAAATATATTTAAAAAAGAAAAGAAAGAAAAAGATTCAGGGATGGGAAAAGGAAGGAAACACGGGGTTGCATGTGGGAGGGAATGGCAACCGCAGAGGGGGCAGAGCAGATGCGCCCAGCAAGGGGCAAGGCACCAGCCATGCTGAGCGGGAGCACCCGCCCAGACGCTGAAGGAGGGCGATGGCTCCTGGCACTGGCTGTTGGCAGGAAGGTGCCCGAGGGTTCTGGGAGGGAGGGGTGGAAGGTCCGAGGCCTTCTGGACAGAAACACTCCTGCTTTGTGGCAGTAGCACCCAGGCCGCACGGGCTTTGGCCACCTCACTGGGCCGGGTGCCCTGCAGGGGAGGGAAGGCGCAGCTTAGCTGGGGCAGAGTCAGACACTAAGGAGGGTACCCCTTTTGTCCCCGAGGGCTGGACCCCAAAGACACTGGCCAGGGTTAGTTTGGTGGCACATTAAGTGTACTTTGTTGACTAGATGTTAGGGCATCCAAGCAAGGAATGGGAGGAGGACGGTGGCGGGGAGGCCAGGGAAGTGCGGGGGGAGCGGGCCTGGCTGGGGCTGGGCCCTGGGCTGGTGGTTAATGCCCCCCAAACAAAAGTTTTAATATCAAAGTGCATTCAGGCGGGGCTGGAAGCAGGTCCCAGAGAGGAAAGGAGTGAACATGGCGGGGAGTGGAGGGTAGTAATAGGAAAGGAGAGAGGGAGACAGTGTTCAGGCTCACAAGGGAAAGGAGAATTGGGGGGAAGGGAGGGAGGAGTAAGAAGGAGACAGACACGGGGAATGAAGGGAGGAAGAGAGGAAGGAGTGAGGAAGAGGGGCCTTGGAAGGGAGGGAGGGAAAGAAAGCAGGAGAGAAGGATGCTAAAATGGGGTGAGGCCAGGAAAATAGTTAAATAAAAAAAGAAGAAACAGAATGTGAGAGTGAGGGGAGTTTAAAAGGAGGAGTTAGTAAGAAAATTAAGTACAGGGTGATTTCTTTAAAACGTAGTTGTCCTGGACTGTAAAAGGGTGCAGGCTTGGTTGAGGGCCCCCCTTCCATGCACGAATTTCGTGCACCAGACCTCTAGTATTATAATAACTAGGTACAATGAGAGATAGTTACTAGACTTATTGTAGTTAACACTGTAAAGTATATAAGTATTTTAACACTATATTTTATACCTGAAAATAATATATTAAAAACTTAAAAGTTTAAAAAAGAGGTGTTGTATAGGTCAAATAAGACATCAAATTCTTTTTAAACAATAAAGTTCTATTCAAATGTTTTATGTGTTATCTACAAATTTTCTTAATATCCTCTCAATTCTGGAGCCATAAGTAAACAGTAGATAAATTATCAACAATATGTAATTCAAGTCAACTAATATTATGAATGTAAGATCAAAGGGTAAATTAAGACAAGGAACATGGTCCACCAAAAATCATGCCTGTTAATTATATAAAATGTCCTCTCAGACTGAAATACAAAAATGAGGTGAAGGATAGGTGGCTTTGTGAAGAAGATGAATTATTTACCTACATGTACTATTTATTTTTAGCAAGATTCATTTGGCAATCCCCACTAAATTTCAAAGATTAATTTGTGTACAGTGACATCACAAATCAACTACAACCCGAAAGATCAAGGAGTGGGTCCTGAATGAAGCAGAAGTTATCTGCCATTAACAAAAGAGATCTACTCAAGATGTTGCATTTTGTATCCTTGAAAGATAAAAGAAATAAGCTCCTATTATCTGGGTATTTTTACTTGATTAATAAGTAAATACTATTGTTTTTTTTTCTCAGAAGGTTGTTTGTCAAGTTTCTCAAGCAAAAATATTTAATCTGAAAAAAAGTTACAAAATAAACCTTATAATTATCTCATTCTTAAATACATTAGCATCCTCTCATGAATTAGGAGAAAGTGAAATTCCTAAATTCTTAAACTGTGACGTAATATTGGTTTTATTGATTCGCTGTACAATCTGTGGGAGTATCCAATCATTATTTTGACAGTTTTATCATAAGGTAATAGACTTCCTTTTAGATAATTGCAGTTACCACATTCAATTTCAACCTTACATAGGATTTTTTTTCCTAGATACAGCTTTACTGTCAGTCCTAGATCACATTACTTTCTTTTTATAGCTATACACACAAAGCATTTTAGGTGTTACACCTAATTATGCCAGCAAAATAACAATTTAAAAGCTCATCAAGAAGTAAAGGTTAAGTATCTATATGTTAAGACTCCTTTTCATAAAGACGTATAGTACTATGTGACATCAGAAAATGCATTATGCAAGTACTTAAAAGTCTGAGAGTTATAAAAAAAAAAAAAAAAAGACTTCTTTTTTGATAAACTGGGAAATTTGATGAGTTTGTGTCCAGACAGTAGCATTTGTGAACTACAGTACTGACTTAAAAGCTTTCTGACTCATGCAAACTATTCAACCATACAAGGGCCAAAAAAGGGAAGAGTATTAAGAAGTACAAACTTCCAGTAATAAAACAACACAGAATTATGTGGCAAAACAATCATTTTCCTAGGGAGGCAGTTTAGCATAATTGTTAAGAGCATGGACTCTAGAATCACATTGTAGCTATCATACTATTGAGCCTGAGGCAAGTCACTTTAGATCTTTTTGCCTTGGTTTCCTCCTTTGTAAATGTGGATATTGATATTATTTTGCCTCATAAAGTTATTCTGAGGCTTAAATGTTCGGTAAAGCTCTTAGAAAGTACCTGGCATATACCATACACTATATAAATACCAGATATTATTTTTGCTTTCTTGTATTGCCTTAAGTAGCTAATAAATAAATAAAAGACATAAAGAAGGATCAAAATGGTGATATAAGTCAGTGGATAAGGAAACAGAAATACAACGGTAGCCAAGAAATGAGCTACACATGGAATGTAGGAGTATGTGGCATTCCTACTCCAGAAGAAAAAGCAAATTTGAAGTTCAGAAGTTCTCTCTGAAAAGAATGAATTAGGCTTAAAGGAATCCTAAAGACTGAGGCCAAATTTGGTATCCAAGCCTTATAAGTAGATGGGAGAAAACAGCACAGGATTCAGTACAGATCTACACAGGAGGCACAATAAAAAGAAGAGACCCCTGCAGTTTTCTAATAGGTGTGTATGTGGCAAGGACTGGGTCAGACAATGAACAGGAGACTGTGGAAGAGAGCAAGTGCAGAAGAGACTTAGTGGCAATTGAGCTGTTAATGCTCCTGAAATACAAGCCATGTTAATTCTCATGTATTAACATGGCTGTTAGTGCATTTCATCATTTAAGAAGAGAAAAACAAAACAAACAAACCCAAAACATGATTATCCAATCCATAATTTCCACATTCCACTTCACAATTATGTAATTATCAGAGAAAATGAATTGGTGTCTTGATAGGCTCAGGCAAAAATTCTTCCCCCCACCCACCCCTTCTATTTACCTGGTTTTTAAAAATGTAAAGAAAGAAGCAGTTCCATAATTAAAAGGATAAGCTATACAATATAATTTGGCATCTAAATTAACTATACTCAAGATAAATAGAAAATGTTTCTAGTAAATGACTATGTTCCTAAGGAGAAAAACAAATCAACATGGTTCTGTAATAAATATCCTGAAATCACCAAGAATGTCAATAATCAATATTTTACATCAAAATAAAAAATATTGACCAAGAAGGAGATTTTCTTATGTATCAATCTATGTTATAATAATAAAAGTATATTTTATGTTCTAAAAAGATTCTGCTTTATTATACATTTTTATTATACATATTCTGCTTTATTATATATTTTTAAAACCATTTTAGGAAAAATGGTTTTAAAAATGTATAATAAAGCAGAAAAAAATGACATGAAATTTGGACTATACTAGAAAATTTAGTAAATACCATACATACTAGTATATGAACCAATTTTTACTTCTAGATCCTCCTTGAGACAAAATTTCCAATGGCAGTGGTGAGAATTATTTCTGTCAAAATCAAGCAACAACTTGTCATCAGTTCTTGATTACTCTTATCTCTCAGGCTCTGAATCAATCCTGTAATCCCTTTAGTCCTTTCCCAACTGCCTTCTCACCATATTCCCCCTCTATACCTAACAGCCTGTTCACTGATCACTATGCTTTTTGTGTCTTAAGCTTTTCCTCACAAGTTTTTTTTTTTTTAAATATATTTTATTGATTTTGTACAGAGAGGAAGGGAGAGAGATAGAAAGCTAGAAACATCGATGAGAGAGAGTCATCGATCAGCTGCCTCTTGTACACCCCCTACTGGGGATATGCCCGCAACCAAGGTACATGCCCTTGACCAGAATTGAACCCGGGTCCCTTCAGTCCTCAAGCTGACGCTCTATCCATTGAGCCAAACCAGTCTCGGCTCCTCACAAGTTTTTGAGAAAAATATAATGGGAGGAACATTAATCAGTAAAAGTTTTCTACAGTGAATAGGATTTATAAGAAATTAGTTAGATAATCAACATTAGTAGCCAAGGTAGATTACTTCTTAATTTCAAGTAACCTTCCTCTGCTTTAGCCATGATCATGGATGATAGAGTTCATTAAATGCCACTGACTACACTGTATGTAAAGCATAGCTGGAACCTAATTTCCAATTCTGAGCTTCTTGAATGACAACGCTTTCAGTATAATCATTATCATTAATATTTATCATGCAATGAATGTGCTTCCATACTCCTTTTTTAAAATAGCGAAAATAAGTCATTTTCTCATTCCATCAGCTATAAAAAGCAACTCTACAAATAGATAGATGAAAATGTCTTTAGATATAATTTTTATCAACAAAAGCTGAGGGTTCAAAATAAACTCATATTTCTACCCCTGGAATTTTACCTGAATTGTCTAACCCAGCAAGTCTCAAAGGATTGACAGGCTACAATAGTGCTTTCAAGAAATGGAAAACATCATATGGTGCCGAAACTTGAAGTGTCTTTCAATCAGGACTTAAAAATGTTTTAAAATTATGTAAAAGGCTGAAAAGTGTGCAATATGTAAGGAAATATTTGCCATTAAAGAAAAATGTAGTCAATAAAGGAGAGGTTTGCCAACACTTAAGAACATTCTCCTTTATGTAAGCTAGAGTAGCTCCGTTCATTTGCTTGCTCTCAATGAGAAACTTTCTTCTGTCAATATGCAATAATTTCTTACATTCACTTTACCACCATTTAGGAGGCAGAAAAAAAAGTAGGGTAGCATGCAAATGTAAATTCAAGCATTAATAAGCTTAAGGGTTGAAGATAAAGAACCAAATGAGGGTTCACTTATAGAATGGGGAGTGCCACCTGGCATTTGAAGTGTCTTAGAAAGAACATTCCATTTATAGATGACAAATCTACACTATGATCCTAGGAGCCTCAAAATTTCAACATTATAGAAGCATTCTATAAAGTATGCTCAAGAACCTCAATTTAGTGGGTCAAATTGAAATAATTTTTTTCCCTTCTCCAAATCAAAGCAACTCTTATTTAAATTATTCTGAGATGCTCCAGTTTCAAATTTCAGATTCAGCCTCCTTTTACTTTTTTATCGTTAGTATCCACTGAATTGACATGCCCTATAGACTTTATTTCCTCTTTCACTTCCACTGCAAATCCTAATTCAGATATGTTTTAAATTTTCTAAGAAAAAGGTAATAGCTGATTGTTCTCTTTCACTACATCCCTGCAATCCATTCTATACAGTGTTGCAATATTATCCTCAACCTTGTTTCTTAACTGTTGTCACAACACAGGGCTCTATGTCATGATCCATTACAAAGGGTATTGCAAATTATTTAGAACTAATACTAAATTTGTAACAATTTTTAAAAAATAAATAAAAGTTGACTCAGCTATTTCTTTAATAATATTACTCATCTTCAACTGTTTTCCAATATGCTTTTGTGAGAAGAAGAGAAAGGGTGGAATTACAGGGAAGTGCTAGGAATTACATAGAATCCTGGTTACTTCCACCAGGTAAATTATATCCTGTTGAAAAGCTTTGCTATGTAGAACCATCAATGGCTTCCGAATGCCTGATAGTCTATATCTAAAATAATAGAAGTGTAATATGCTAATTAGATAGGACGTCCTTCTGGATGACCTTACAGACGAAGCTGGGGCTGTGAGGAAAGCCTGGGTCACAGGTGCCAGCAGCCAGGGAAAGAAGGCTTTACTCTTGCACAAATTTCATACACCGGTCCTCTAGTTTAAATATAAACTCCTGGGTCTGGAATTCAAGCTCTTCTATCATAGGATCTTAACTGAATCTGGCCAACTTTAATTCCCACTAAGATCAAAACCTTTTAGTGAGTGGCTCTAGACTGTTGTTAGCAGACCTTACACTTTTCCATTTTCCTTCCGTGGTTCATATAGTGTGTCTTAAATTGTCTACCCCTGTAGCCATACTTCCCCAGTCCATGGAGCCTCCTCTAATTCTACCAGCCAGAAGGCATCTTCCCATTGATTCCTCCTAGCATGTTCTTAGTTCTAAAAACACATATACAAAGATAATTATTATGAAGGTGCTTCTACTAGTAAGCTTTGAGGTCTTTGATGGAAAGGCTCTGAGTTTTATCCCTTTCCTTCTACTGCAGTACCTAATGTCGGGCTCAGGATATAGTTAGCAACTCAACTCGACAAACTGCTGAAAAATAAAGAACATGAATTCCAAAGGAATCAACCATACAGTATTGTTAGTAATAATAATACTGTATCAAAGTTTAATCAGATTCAAATACCTACTATATGCTTTCTCCCTTATATCTAGAGTTTTAAAGATGCATGTACCATATATTGATAGTCTACTACACTGCCAAAAGCTCGAACCCAGTTTGTTTCAAAATTGAAGTTAAGGTCATTTTAAAAAGTAAGAACAAACATTAGTCATTTCATTGGATAAAATGTAGCTTCACTTGGGGGTAGGGGGAAGTACACATGTTAAGTAGAAGATCATATCCCCGTAAGAAACAGAGTAAATTGGTATTCTACAAAACATTCATGTTCGCTGTAAATTTCACTCAACTGTATGGTTCATTTTAAGAGAATATTAGGATTAACAGGGCTAACCCAAAGACAGGTAGAGTATACTGCTATAGCAAAGCTGTATGAAATCTTTAAAAAATAAACAAAATCATCAATTTTTAATGTGGATGGAGGCATTTTCCCTATCATCCTTCAGAAATTTTAATCTGCTTTACATTCAGAATCAAGGACATTCAATATGCTTAATTTATAAGTTGATTATATACTAGTTCCTCTTTTAATAAGAGCTCTTACAAGTTATATATAATTGAGACTTTAAAAAAAATACGTTTTAGTGGTTTTAGAGAGGAAGGGAGAAGGAGAGAGGGTGATAGAAAGATCAATGATGA
>NW_023425404.1:58370553-58525553 GCF_014108245.1 Pipistrellus kuhlii
ACAGAACAGTCATGGGATGTAAAGTACAGCATAGGGAATATAGTCAGTAATATTCTAATAACTATATATTAGATGTCAGATGGGTACAAGATTTATTGGAGAGATCACTGAGTACTTTATATTATATCTAATTAATGGGGTGTACACTTGCAAATGATATAATATTCTGTGTTAACTGTAATTAAAAACAAAACACAAATTTACCTGTGTGGCTTACATTATATTTCTTTCTCTCTTATTTGGTTATTTATTGCTTTAAAAAAAAGTTTTAAGTGATTTTCAATTACAGTTGGCATTCAACTGAAGTAGTTTCAGGTGTACAACATAGTGGTTAGACATTCATATAACTTATAATAAAGTGATTCTATCCCCCCAAGAAGTCTAGTACCTATCTGCCACCATACATAGTTATTACAACACTAGAGGCCTGATGCATGAAATTTGTGCATGGGTAGGGTCCCTATGCCTGGCTGGTGATCAGGGTGATCTGTGAGGTGACAGGTGGGGCAGTTGGGGGTGGCCCCCCAGCTGGCACCTGCCTTAGCTAGCCTGGAGCCTGTGGGTGGGAGCAGCTCCTGCGTTGAGCATATGCTTCCTGGTGGTCAGTGCATGTCATAGCGACTGGTCGTTCCACTGATCGGTCTACAGTTTGGTCGATTTGCATATTAGGCTTTTATTATATAGGATTATTGACTATATGCTCTATGCAGTACTTACATCATATTTGTATATTTCACAGAAAGGCTGTGAAATTTACTCAGGCCACCATTATTTCGCATTAGTTCTAGTTGAAATGTTGGTTATAGATGGGTGGGGAGGTTTAAGCCATTAAAAAGAAATCCCAGGCAGCAATTACATGTGTACAGCAGGAAGAAGTTGGGAATATTTGTGTGGGATGGGGAAGCTATAGGCCAGACAACCAAACCAGAAATTTGCAGAGGAATTAGTCTGAGCAAACCCCTCACCCCAGACACCACCTGCCCTCCCCTCCTGAGTCTGGAATTCAAAAAAGAAGAAAGCTAATAATCGCTAGTAACTCAGAGACAGAAAAGAATGTCCTATAAGATCACCGTTTGTCCAAAACAAATGCTTATGTTAATTATTAATAAAAGACGTCCTCATTTACAGCAGCTTTGGATGGAGAAAGGGGAAGTAGGGGACCAATAATTGATGCAGGCAGGAATTTGAAGGCCACATGAGAATGGCCCAGAAAGCCATCCCTGACCCATATCCAGTCCCCTGGTCTTAACTTACAGAAGGTTGGAGGGGACTGCCAGGTGGAATCATTGCATTCCGAAGCCACGTACCCCAGTACGGGCCAGGGTGCTGCTCCCCTGCCAGGGAAGAACCTGAGATAGAAGAAGACACCAAGCCAGCTGATAGACGGGGGCTCTGGGCTGGCACTGCTCTGCCAGGCCCTGCCACCTCCCTCCTTCACTGTCCAGAATGGGCCCACCAGGGCCTCTGCTGCCCTTAGGTACACCTCCTCCTCTGCAGCCTGTGCCACCTGTGACCTCCTTCCCCTGGCAAGCCCAGGTTGGCTGGGAGAGCTCAGCCTTCACAGAAACCACCAAAGGGCCTTGAGTCTGGGCAGGGACCTCCGCCATTATCATGCTTGGTGTCCAAGTCATCTCTCTGCTCACCCCTTCATTTCATCCCAGTTTCCTAGGCGCCTGTGGGTCTCCTGTATTATTTTCTTCTGTGACAGAAGCTGTCCCCTTGGACTCTTGTTCACTAATCCAATACTTGGCTCTGGTTTGGGCTCTGATGTCCCATTGCCCTTGGTCTCTGCCTGCCTACAGGAGCCTCAATGCCACGGCCCCTCCTCCTGACCAGAGAAGTTGACATATCCTGCTCCTCTCCTTAGCGGGTACACGAGGGGGCCTCGACTTCCTGGTGGTGAAGTCACTACGTTAAGTTAAAAGAAGCATTCCACACTCCGTGCAGTAGGATCGTCTAACCATAAATGCATACAAAATAATACTGAATGCAATCTGTAATTTAAAAACAAAATGAATCATTATGCCAGAGATTCTCTAAAAGGCCAATATAGGTAGTATACGGGAGCAGTGTACACATGTTAGGCCTCCCTATCCTGTTAGGAGAGAATCTCACCCAAAGGAAAGACCGGCTGGACTGGCCGCGTCTGTGAGAACAGAGACATGGGCGCAGGCTCCGGACAGAGGACACCGTCCCCGAGTGAAGTTTCAGAACGGAGGCTATAGCTGGGGCCTTTCCATAACTGAGCGAGGTGACAGAGGGCTCGAGTTTATGACTGGACTTTTTCACCGTTTTGTCCATGTCCTCACCTAATCCCAGCCCCCACCAAAATTTTGTTCTATGTTCCATTATTTTTTTTCAACAGCAATTGATAATTCCTTCTGACTCCCATTTTAGCCATAGTTTCATCAAGAACCATAGAATAAAATTTTTAAAGGAACCCAAGTGGTCCTTAACCTCAATACAAAATGGACATGGCCTTCATAATAAATTTCCCAATAGAAGCTTCATTTCAGGCATCCAATAAAGTTACAAAAGGGGCTAAAAGAGCCAGTGCAAGTTAGCTATTAAGATAGCTTTTCCAAAACCTATGAAACTCGCAGCCATCCCCAAAATGCCTCATTTTCAAATCAACGAATTTTATTGTAATCTGGGGGTTCGTGTGTATGTGTTGGGAGGGGCTGGGCTTGCGGTGGCTGCAG
This sequence comes from Pipistrellus kuhlii, assembly GCF_014108245.1. NCBI lineage: Eukaryota > Metazoa > Chordata > Mammalia > Chiroptera > Vespertilionidae > Pipistrellus > Pipistrellus kuhlii. The sequence continues at coordinate 58,373,256 of NW_023425404.1, forward strand.
GAACATCAGTTAAATTCACAGGATAAAATTTGAACTTTTGCAAATGAGTAAACAGCCAAAACAAACACCATTTTGGGGTGAAAAATACACGTTTTCTTCTTTCGGAAAAGCAAGCGATGCCTAAGCAAAATACCTTAAAAGTGAACTAAAAAGCTTTTCTAAAATAAACAACTCTGCTTGTGATCCTAAATTGGGACCATATGTAGATGGGCAGGCTACAAACGCAGCGCACTCCGCGCTGTCTCTGCCTTCGTCGTTTGCGTGCCTCCTTGCCGATGATGATAATGTTGCCTTTGGTCCCCAAGGACCCTGAGTTTTTCAGATCCTGGTATGAGGGGGAAGCAGAAGAAAGAGAAGTAATGAAAACAAATGCCTTTCAAGACAAAATATCTGAACAATGAGTTTTATTTTGCTTCCCTGCCAGCAGGCTCAACTCAGCTCAGACCTCTCCTGCACGTATAGGATGGGGCCCGCGGTGCCGTTTGCCTGCTGGGGATGCGGGCCTGGGGATGTCCCTGTGCGGGACCAGGCTGAACTCCGCATTAGGAGTCCCGACCGGCCCCCTTCCCTGTGCATAAGCCAATTCAGTACAGATAGAATCATTCCTTTGTTTTTCTCAACTACCAAATGCTGTGTGCTTTGGTGTCACTTGTCATGGGTTTAGAGAATGTGGATATTGCAACACAAGTCACCGTTCTAAACAGCATCAACCCAATTCTGTTACCATGGAGGAGAGTCGAGGCCACAACATCATCTCTAATTGTAAGCCACCTTATGCTCATTTTCTCATCCTAGGACCCATTCTTCTGTCCCTTTAGTGCTCCCGGGGTCTCTTCCGCTGAGCTGGCACCTCCATCAGGTATGTGTTGATGTGGGTGTGTTTAGACTCTGTAAGTGGATGGCAGAGCCCTGAGAGAGAGGTTATGCCCTCTGGTGAGGATGGGAGATGCTTGCCCTGAAAAACATGGGTAGAATGTGTACAGTGATTAATTCAGTTATTTTGTGTTGAGGAGATACTACTGCTCATGCAAAGCTCAGCTATCTTGAGCCCCGGTGGCTCACTGCCCCAATCACAGGACCGGCGCACAGAATGAAGAATACGTAGGATCACTCCTTTGGGCTCTGTCCATTGTGCTGTGAGGTGATGTGGATTGGATAATAAAAGCAGCAAATGTTCGGGGAGTTCTTACGATATACCTTCCAGGAGCTGAGCTGAGCATTGTACATATAATCTCACTTGATCCTTTCACAGGCAGACTATCTCCAAGTAATAATGAAGGGAATTGAGCTCCAAAGGGATTGAGATGCTATCTGGTGTATGGCAGAGTGTGGACTTGAACTAAGGTCCCTAACACCAGGCAGCTGTAAGAGGGGTCTGGGTATAAACGGTTATCTGTTGTCTGTGGGTCCTCAGTAAATGGAAAGTTAGTTGCTTTCCATAACTCTGGATTTTGGGACTCTCATATTTCTTACCAGAAGTTTTCAAAGCAAAAAAAAAAAGTCTTAATCCACAGACTTGATTTTGAAGATGGGCACATACAGAAACTACTCATTCTTTCTGTTTCTTCTTTTTAGCTCATTTAAAGTACTTGGGTTGAAGGAAGGGTATTAGACATTTACGATGTGAAAATCCCACACTTCAGTTGGTCATGTCTCTCAGTAAAGGCTCACTAGCAAGGGGCAGAGATCTGTCCTGGGAAGGAGAAACCCAAGGCACGTGCAGAAGGCGACAGATGGGTCCTCTGACCTTTGAGGAGAGAGCCACTTTCTGTGGAAGTGTATGTGTTTACCTCAAGTCGTGGAAAAATACAAAACTTTCGGGGCCAGCCAGACCTGCTCCAGTGAGGCCCTCTGGACTTCCTCAGACTCATTGTCCCCTCACGCCCACCCATGTGCCGCACACTGACCACGTCCTGCCCATCCCTTCCCATCCCCACTCTGCAGCCTCCGCACCAGACCTCAGACTCCTCATCTGCCTACTACTGTCTCCCCTCTACCCTACCCCCCCACCCCCCACCACACACACACTTTCTTTCCTTGCTTCCTCAGGTGCTCTCTCCTTTGTGTCTTTGGCTCTCACTGTCAGGAGTCTTGGGGGACAAACCAAAGGGGGCAGCATCAGTTAGCATAACCCGACTGCTTCAGTCTCCCAGACGTTAACAAAAGGAAAACAGGTCACTGCTTTATAAATGATGTATCGAGGCGTGCCGGAGGAATGAAGGCAGAGACCACAGTGTATTTTTAGCATCTGCTGTTTGTGGTAACTGCTGGATCCTTTCCCTTCAGCTGAATGGCTGGTATTCAGGAGAGCGTGCCCACTCCCTGCCAGACTCTCCTCATGGAGCTCCTTTTTATGAGGTGGGTGCCTGGCTCCTTGGCACCAGGCGGCCCCATCACAATTCTCCTTTATTGCCCAGCCCCTGATGCCCAGTTGGGCAGCCCCAGCAAGGCCACGGGCAGGGCTGGGGTATGGATGAGACTGCTGGCTGCGAGCTGCTCAGGGTGTTACCAGACTGTGCAGGGTAGGGACTGTGTCTGGATGCTTGAAACCGGCCATTTTCAGCTAGAGAGATGCAATAATTTTTAAAACATGCAATACCTGACTATTTAGTGGGGGGTGTTGACCTCTTTTCCCTTAGATTGTCAAATAAATGACAGACAGCCAACACAACAATAGCTGTTCGGCATGATAGGTATAATTTAGAATGAGTCTAAATTATACCTATTTATCTAATCAGATGGGCAAACAATAGAATCTGTCTTTTGGTGTGCTGCAGAATTGTAGTAATTAGTCTATGTGTGCCCTGAGATGAAAAAGGTTGAAAATCGCTGCTCGAAACCTTCTGGCATGAGGCTGGCACTCAGTCACAAAGGAACAACAGCAGCGAGAACCACGGCTGGCTCCCCATCTTCCTGTCATGTCCATCCCACTGGTGCCTGGCTAGGGTGGGTGCTGGCCCACCCCAGGTCACAGACATTCGAGGTCCTGAGTGAACTAGAAAATATGAGGAGCCCGTCTCTGACAGGTCATTCTACCAACGATCGCTCCAGAGCTAGAGCCGATTTAATCACTGGAAGGTGGAGACCTATTGGAGGGCTGAGGGTGGGCTTCACACCACCCATGGGCTCTCTGGGTACCACCGTGGAGGAAAACAGCGCTGGAAACCCCAGTCTCACTAGGTTCCTGAGTGGCTTTAGGCGAGTAATTCAATCCCAGCACTCATTTCCACTTACAACTGTGAGTGGTAATTCTTGTCCTATTGACCTCATTAAAACATTTTTAATAAGGCTATAAAAGTACTTTGAAACTTTGGGAACCATATTACAAAAAGGAGAGAAGTGGTGTGGGCACCATTTATTGTCTTATCTTCCTTTCTGACCAACTTTCTATCAAAACCGTCTCCACCAGCCCCAGCCAGGAGGGGCTCTTGCATTATTGTAAATAACAGCATTTGTGCTGTGAGAGATTGGCTTCCTGAGGGAGGTGTTTACCTCCAGGTCCCACGGAATTGGTTTGAATGAGACAAGGTGCTTGTAGTGGGAGCCTTTTCTTGTGAAATGATGACGTGCATCTTTAATTAGAGTAAACCTTAAACAAAAGAACTTTGACTTGGCTACAATTTCCTTATCTGACACCTCAGTGGTATTTTTTTTTCTTTTTGCATCAGCTATTTATTCATTTACTTAATTGGGATGATATTAGTTAATAAAATTATATATTATTTCAAGTGTGCAATTATACGATACATTACCTGTATATTGCTTTGTGTTTACCAAAAAGTCAAATCTCTCTGTCACCATATATGTGACCCCCTTTATCCATTCCTGCTTCCTCTCCACCCCTCTTCCCTCTGGTAACCACTACACTGTTGTCTGTGTTAATGAGTTTTTATTTATTTAAAAAAAATATATATTTTTTATTGATTTTATACAGAGAGGAAGGGAGAGAGATAGTTAGGAACATCAATGAGAGAGAGTCATCGATCAGCTGCCTCTTGCACACCCCCTACTGGGGATATGCCCGCAACCAAGGTACATGCCCTTGACTGGAATCAAACCCTGGACCCTTCAGTCCCCAAGCCGACTCTCTATCCATTGAGCCAAACCGGTCCTGGCCCTGTGTTAATGAGTTTTTGTTCATCTTGTTCATTTGTTGCTTCCAGTTTTATATCCCACATGTGCATGAAATATGGTTCCTTACTTTTTCTGTCTGGCTTATTTCGCTTAGCATGATATTCTCAAGGTCCATCCATGTTGTTGCAAATGGTGCTATTTCTTCCTTTTTTGGGACTATGCAATATTCCATTGTGTATATGTATCAAATCTTCTTTTTAAAAAAATATATTTTATTGATTTTTTACAGAGAGGAAAGGAGAGAGATAGAAAGCTAGAAACGTCGATGAGAGAGAAACATCGACCAACTGCCTCTTACACACCCCCTACCGGGGATGTGCCCGCAACCAACGTACATGCCCCTGACCAGAATCAAACCTGGGACCTTTCAATCCGCAGACCGATGCTCTACCACTGAGCCAAACCAATTTTGGCTATCATATCTTCTTTATACAATCCTCTGCTGAAGAAAACTTTGGTTGTTTCCATATCTTGGCCACCATGAATAAAGCTGTAATGAACATAGGGTGCAAGTATAATTTCCAATAAATGTTTTCATATTTTGGGGGTAGATACTCAGAAGAGGGGTTGCTGGGTCGTATGGTAATTCTATTCTTAATTTTTTGAGGAATTTCCATTCTGTTTTCCACAGTGGCTATACCAGTTTTCATTCCCAATAACAGTGAATAAGGTTTTCTTTTTCCCCACAACCTCTCCAACATATATGTATTATTTCTCTTGTTGAAATGGGCATTCTAACAGGTGTAAGGTGGATTTAAAAATCCTCTCAGCAGCTACACTGGATGTCACAGACTCTATGAACCAAGATGGTCACTGCAAGGTCTCTCTCAGAGCTAATTTAATCCTATCTAATAAAGAGGTAATATGCAAATTGACTATCACTCCAACACACAAGACGGCCACCCCCATGTAGAGACAAGATGGCCACCACAAGATGGCCAGCAGGGAAGGGCAGTTCGGAGGGACCGGGCATGCAAGGGAGAACAGTTAGGGGCGACCAGGCCTGCAGGGGAGAGCAGTTAGGGGCAACGAGGCTAGCAAGGGAAGGTACAATAGTTAGGATGATCAAGCTGGCAGGGGAGGGAAATTATGGGTGACTAGGCCTGCAGGGAAGGGCAGTTAGGGGCAACCAGGCCGGCAGGGGAGGAAAATTGGGGGGGGGGGGTGGAGGACCAGGCCTGCAGGGGAGGACATTTGTGGGGGACCAGGCCTGTAGGGGAGAGCAATTGGGAGGGACCAGGCCTGTAGGTGAGGACAGTTAGGGGCAACCAGGCCTGCAGGGGAGGGCAGTTGGGGGCAACCAGGCCTGCCGGGGAGGACAATTGGGGATGACCAGGCTGTCAGAGGAGGGCAGTTAGAGGTGACCAGGCTGGCAGGGGAGGGCAGGTAGGGGCAATTGAACCAGCAGGGGAGCAGTTAGGCATTGATCAGGCTGGCAGGGGAGTGGCTAGGAGGTCATCAGGCTGGCAGGCAGGCAAATGGTTGGGAGCCAGCAGTCCTGGATTGAGAAAGGGATGTCTGACTGACCGTTCCAGTGGGATCATGCCTAAATGGGCAGTCGGACATCCCTTGAGGGGTCCCAGATTGAAGATGGTGCAGGCTGGGCTGAGGGACAATCCCCTCCCCATGCACGAATTTCTTGCACAAGGCCTCTAGTCTTATATATAATATGAGGAAGGCTGGCTCTCTTGTTTTCCTGCCCTTTGCTACTGAAAGTAGTTTGTGAATGAACAGCATTAGCATCACCTGGGAGTTCATTAGAAATACAAATTCTCAAGCCCCACCCCTCAACTGTTCACTTAGAATCTGCATTGTGATTCATGTGTGTGGTAAAGTAAATTAGAAGACTTAATTTGCAGGGCCTAAGCCCACTCTCAGTTTATTCATTTATGGACTGTACTTCACTATGCAAAGGACTTGGAATGGTTAGCATTAATAACTTATAAGGGAGGAAGAGACAACGAACTTTGAAAGCCATGGCAGCCTGGACTATTTAATGTCGTTGTGCCACTGAATACAGTTCAATGCTCCATGAGAACACACTGCTACTGCACTATTAAGAAGAGGAAAGGTCATATTCCAAAGCCACTGCTTATTTGCCTAAAATTCATAGTGAAAAATGTCCTTTAATGTGGTTAAATAAATGAATATTGATGTTTCAGAGGATGTGTAAGTGATCTGGATACTTTATGAAAAATCATCTTCTCCAGTGAAGAAATAAGAGATATTACTCTATTTTTTTATTATTATTAATTTTTTAATGATTAAGGTATCACATATTTGTCCTCAACCTCCCATTCCAATCCCCTACACTCCCCATTCAGGCCACGCCCCCCCCCCCCCCACTCATGCCTCCACCCCCCTATTGTCCTTGACCACTGGTTAGGCTCATATGTGTGCATATAGTCCTTTGGTTGATCTCTCCCTTTTATACCCAAGAGATATTACTTTAACTGGATATCTCAGTTCACTTAGATTTTATTTTTATGCTGTACATTTAAGGGGGGTCAAATGACATCAAGATGAGGTGTTATGTCAGAGATTTATTCTACGACCAAACAGTTAAAAAAACCCAACCAATACAACAAAATGGTAAAATTTGGGGCATCAGTATGTATTCAGTTTCCTATTTGCATTTATTATATACTGGCAACTGATCTTCAGAGTCACAAATGGGTTTGAAACTGAAAGGAATTTTTAATTAAAAAGGCAGTGCCCCTTTCTGAACAAGGTAGTATTGGAAGTACTGAACCCCAGTTAGTAGTCCATACGAGTCTTGCTGGGAGCTTCCAGGTGGAGATCTAAAAAGTCCATGAGTGGGAATATGTGGAACAGAGGTTGACCAGATAGCCAACTGAAACCAATTTCAACCATCCACCTGGATCACCATGCAAAGGAGGAAGAATCTAGGCACAAAGCAGGCATGGCAACTTAGAAAAGGGCTAAAAGCTGTTTTCCAAGATGTGGAAAAGAGTCTCAGTAGATTTCTAGGAAGTGTCCCAGTGCAGGCCAAGAAGGAGATTTAAGAGCCCTGACCCACATCAGACCAACTCAGCTCTCCTTCCCTTTCTTCCTCCTCCCTGCCCTGCATTGCCTCTGAATATGAGAGCTGATTTACACTTATCGCCAAAGCAATGCAAAGAAAACCCACCAATAATTTGATATCTAGAGCTTAGAAATAAACAGCTGTCTGGTACCAATTTTATTAAATGAAGCAAATTTATATAAACAAAACTGGGCTTAAAACTTATTTGGCAAGAATTAAATATTTTCTGTTTATTCTGGAGACATTTGTGGGGTGCCATGGCTGTGATGGAAACAGATAATGCATCATCACAGGGTAGAATTAACTAACTCTGACATAATTTTAAAGATGTAGTGAAAGATCCTATCTTTACCGATGGCATTATTTTCCCAAATCAGAGTGTCTCTAAACCTTGAGACCTCAGGGACTCTTAACTCATTTCTCCCTTGTGCAGTTTGAAATCTCAGATATTTCTGCTCATGTTGTGACCACCCGAACCCCAGTCCTTGTCTCTTTGTCCCTGAGTATCAGCAATAGCCTTACGGCAGGTTTTCCTAACTTTCCTCCAACATCCCTTTGCATAAGTGGTCTTCAGAAGAACACTTGGATACATTGGTTTTGAGTAGGTTTATAGGGGTTTACAAACAAAACAAAACTCTGCAAGTGATTCTGATGCGCACCCCTAGATGGGAACGAGGACTTTAAACTAACTTATTGCTAAATTAATGTTCTACACATTGCTCTCTTGCCCAGAGAGCTTTGGTTGAGGTTTATCACTATATAAATTCATACTCTTCGGCTTGGCCTGGGCCTTCTCCCCTCCTGTGCAGCTCCTTCCGTCCCCAGCAGTGCTTGGCACTGAGGTTCAGATGATTCATGCCCATACCCACCTCTGGGCCCTCAGTATGATTTTTCCTTTGCCTCTTGTAAGCATGAATCTTGTCTGTCCCTATTCAATTCGTGTCACCTCTTCATGGGTTCCCTGACAGGATCATTGTTTCCTGAGTTTCTACATCATTTATAGTCTATACCAGTGGTTGGCAAACCGCGGCTCTCGAGCCACATGCGGCTCTTTGGCCCCTTGAGTGTGGCTCTTCCACAAAATACCACGGACTGGGTGAGTCTATTTTGAAGAAGTGGTGTTAGAAGAAGTTTAAGTTTAAAAATTTTGGCTCTCTAAAGAAATTTCAATCATTGTACTGTTGATATTTGGCTCTGTTGACTAATGAGTTTTCTGACGGCTGACTTTAGACTAACAGAAAAAGTAATTATTTAAAGATATGTGTTTGGTTGAGACTGGGACAAACAGAATGAATGCCATCCATAGCATCATAATATTTTGGTTGATTCGGCTGCAGATGTAATAGATCAGCAAATCTAAACAATATAATGAATCAGCCAACTGGCCTTTGGTTGCATAATCAACTATATAATATTCTGATATATAATTGATAATGAACTTATCAACTCATTGTAATTACCAAATTATTTTCTGTATGCTTTTCTTGTCTATAAAATTCATGGTCCCAGAGAGTGAAGGATATATAGCATCTGTTGCTTCTACATGTCTGCCATAGTTCCTACCTCAGTGAGGGCTTCTTGATTCGATGTCATAAACTGTAGTTTTTAAAGAGCCTGTGTTATAGTGTATTTACCTGGTGCTAAACATCTGTTGCCTCCTAACAAGTGCTGCATTCATGTTAATGGCACTGGTGCACAGAGGTAAACAGAGCCTTGGCAGGCCTTCCATAAAGGAAACTGTGTTTGCTTCCTTCATTAATTACTAATGGGGCATTAAGACACGCATTCTCCTTTGAGCCAAGTTGGATAATTCCTGGCACTTAAGGCTAGGGTGCTTTCAAAAGTTGAGACATGTATTGACACTCCTGGGAGCCTGCCCGATGGCAAGCACAGTGGTGGCTGTATTGCCAAGATTGTACAAGGCTTCAAGTAAATCAATACCAGGTGTACTGATCTGTCTGTCCAACCTTTTGCAGGTCTTGGGTTAATGTGGGATAATAACTACGAGTCAACAAACTATCTCTGAAGGCAGCCATCGCAGTATGAATCTGACAAACCATCAGAAAGGTGAAAAATAAAAGGACCATCAAAGATTTACCGAACACTGAGAGTGCAATGCTAATAGAAGAAATATGAAACACAATATGAGTTGTCATTTTTTACTTAACTGTCAATTAGTGACAACGTAAATGAAAATTTATACTATGGACCATGTTGACTAACATAATGTCAAAATGCTAAAGTGAAAAAAGTATGAAATAAAAGAGATTGACAGACACTTATTGGTAGATAAGTATAGACTGGTAGATACTTATTGGTAGCTATTGGTAGGTTTTGACATACAACCATCAGATTATGATAATTTAAATAGATAAAATGTAAGTAAGGATATAAAAGAATATAATTGAATAATTGAATATAATTAGACTTTTATGGACTCTGTAAAAATCCATCATATTTTAAATATTCACATGAAAAATTTACAAAAATACTTTTTTTTTTTAAATGCAGAAAATCTGCAGGCTACTCTCTCTCATCACAAAGAAATGAGATATAATACAATGTAAATGTAAACCCCACATAGTGCTGTCTATATTTGGGGGCTAGAGGAATTTATAATTAAAGGAGGTAAGATTATCTTTTTAAGGATGAACTTTAATAAAACATAATAAATTAAGACAGTGTCACAAAGTCACTTCAGAGAGACAATAAAATTTATAGGACACTAAGATCTAGCCATTATCCTATTAAATCATTAACCTTTTTGAAGAAAAACATATGTCAATTTGAAGTGGAGTTTGCCCTAGCTTGTTTGCTCACTGGACAGAGCACCAGGCTGGGGACTAAAGGGTCCCAGGTTCAATTCCTGTCAAGGGCACAAGCCAGGGTTGCGGACTTCATTCCCAGTAGTGGGTATGCAGGAGGCAAATGATTCTCTCTTATCATTGATTCTGTCTCTCATCATTGACATTTCTATCTCTCTCTCTTTCTCTCTTTCTCTCTGAAATCAATGAAAATATTAAAAAGTAAATAAATAAAATGTAGCTGGTTCAGCCAAAAAAGGAAAAAGAAAGAGGAAAGAAAGAAAGAGGAAAGAAAGAAGGAAGAAAGGAAGAAAGAAAGAAAGGAATAAAGAAAAGCAAGTGTCAGAAGGCATAGCTGGGCAGTGCTCGGGCTCATCTGGATGAGGGAGCCTCATCCAGCTGCTGAAATTAAATAATATGACAGATTGGCAAGACCATCCTTCTCATAGAGGCCAAGTGGAGCTATTGTAGCCTGATTTGTGTTCTACTTTCAGGCACCCCTTTTGATTTTTATTTGGTCCTTTGTGTACAGGTCTATGTAAAAGGTGATGGTGCAATAAAGAGGTTGGCAGTGTGGGGCCTCTGTGCCCCACTAAAGTTAGTAAATAGAAATTTATTCCAAGAAATGGCCTGCTCTTATGCTGGAAGAGTAAGGTTCCTGTGCCTTATAGTATACTAGAAGCCCAGTGCATGAAAATTCATGCACTGGAAGGGGGAGTCCCTCAGCCCAGCCTGCCCACCTCATGGTCCAGGAGCCCTCAGGGGTGGGAGGTGACCTGGTGATCAGGGGAATGCAATGCCCCCAATCACACCTCTGCTGCTGCCACTGCCAGCAGTGCAAGCCTCTGTCAGCCCAAGTTACTTGCACCTTGGGAGGTCCTGGGTGGCTGAGGGCCTAGGGGACTGGCAGACTCTGGAGGCAGGCGTGCGGAGCAGCTAGACCCGCCTGCGGGTGGGCCAGGCTGTGCAGAGTGCCTGACACCCTGGCTTGGTTGAGGAGTCTGGACTCTGTTATCTTGTGGCTGCGGGTGCTGCCATCTTTGAGGGCGTGGCATTCAATTAGCATATTCCCTCCTATTGACTGTGTGTGCTGCCATCTTTGTGAGGGTAGGATGGTCAATTAGCATATTTCGTCTTTATTAGATAGGATTAAGGGTACAAGAAAAAAATTTGTACTTACAAGTAAAGCATGTTACACAATGTACACTGTGTTTATTTACTGCTGTGATTGGTGCTTAGAGCAGATTTTGCTATGTATGGGGCATGTAAGTATTTGTTGAACTAAGTGGGGAAGGACAGAATTAAATTCTGGTGGGATAATTGGTTAGGTATTTAACATGCACTAAAATAAGAGCATGTGGACAAAAGAATTAACTTTAAAAATAGAAAAGCTAAAAGAAATATCCAAATGTTGGTACTGTGTTTCCTCGAAAATAAAACATCCTCCGAAAATAAGACCTACTTACAGGTTTCCTTCTGAGTGAAATATAAGGCATCCCCCCCAAAATAAGGACCCCCTAGGCTCTGTCTCAGAATGAAAATTAATTTACCGTAAACTGGTCTCTAGGGCCACCCCGACTGGCGTCTAGCAACCAAGTGACATTATGCGGAGTCCTGACGTCACTGCTGTGTGGAGGCGGAGCAGAGGTTGGAGTGAGCAGTGAGTGCGGGGTGGGAGAGAAGAGGAGACTTTCGCAGATGTGTGTAGAAGAACAGGAGGATTAGAGCAGACAGGATGCGGCAAAGGTGATGAGTGCTGATCTGTTTCTGGTGACACTGCCTAATGCTTGTGGCCGCCCTCATGATGACTGAAGGTTCTCAGTCAGTGGCAGACCCTGCTCTAGCCCAGATCCAGGCCCCAGCAAGTCCAGTGACAGTCCCCAGGCAGGTCCCAGGGGGTAAATGTCTGATAAAGAGGTAGGGGCGGGTGTCTGGTGAAGGTGTTCAGTGGCACAGGGTTGGGGGGAGGGAGATCACTTAAAATGACACAGGAGGATCAGAGGGGGCAATCACAATGACACAGGAGGATCAAAAGGGGTTACTAAAATGGTAATCCCCCCTCTGATTCTCCTGTGCCATTTTGATTCCCCCCACTGATCTCCCCTGTGTCATTTTAAGTGATCCCCCTTCCCCCACCTTGATACCCCAATTCCTTTTCTTTTACCCCTAGAAATGAGCGCAAAAAGAAAAAGCTACTCCGTGGAGTACAAGAAAGGAATTGTGGAAGACTCTTGGGGCCAAAATCTTACTGCTTTCTGCAAAGAGAAGATGTTGAGTATCCAATTGGTCTGAAAGTGGCGAGCAGAGTATGGTAACCTCATTGAACAAGTGGACAAGGGAAATGCTAAAAAGTGTAAGTGTGGATCAGGTCAGCAACCATTATTTTCCGAGCTGGAAGACCTGATCTGTGAATGGGTTGTTGACAGGAGAGCAAAGGTTTTGGTTGTGAAAAGGGCTCAGATTCAAGAATTTGCCCTTGCAATGGCACCATAGTTTGACATAGCCCCTGAAGACTTCAAAGCATCACAATACTGGCTGGATAATTTCCTTCAGCGAAGTGAACTGTCTTTAAGAAGATCTACAACATTGTTTAGGTTGGAAGATACTAAAGTTATTAAGTGAGCACTTGCATTCAAGTCCTTTATTGATGATGCTGACTTCTCTAAATACAATCTTTCCAACATGATTGCTATGGATGATTATGGGCCAATCATCTCAAACAACAATTAAACAGCAGGTTGCCTCTTTAGTGTACATTCCCTCCACTGCTTATGAAAGTGCACGTGTTTCCTGTATTTTGGCAATTCGTCTGGGTGACACTAAAATCCCACCTTTAATCATTTCTAAGGGCAAGAAGGAAAAGATTGAACATGTTTTGGGCATTTTTATTCTTGAAACTGAAAAAGCCTGGGCCACACAAGCAGTTATAAGGAAGTGGGTCGATTTAATGCTGCTGCTTGTTATGCGAGGGAGCCAAAGAGGTCTGCTAGGCTGGGATGCAGCCAGCACTCACCGCGCTAAAGACATGAAGACATTTCTTCATGAAAGAAAAATAGATCAGATAATGATTCCCGCAGGAATGACGGACTATCTCCAAACTCTTGATATTGCAATAAACAAGCCATTCAAAGACAATTTGCACATGGAAATTAATGACTACATTGAAAATAGAATAGAGAGAAATCAGCGTGGAAACTTTGTGAAACCTAAACTGCAAGAAGTTGTGACTTGGGTGAAGAATTCATGGGAGAAAAGTCACTGACAGTTGCATTGCAAATGCACTGCGAACAGGCTACCTTAACAAGAAGTACTCATTTAAAGACAGTGCTATTGCTAAACGAGAGATTTGGTCCACTGATTCTGAAAGAAATGGAGTCACAAGAAATTCACCAGGAAATTCAAGAATTGGATTGTTATGATGATGTTCCAGAAGATGATGACATGATTGTCATTGAATAAATGAGTAAATTCTTGATATTGTAGGATTCACAGTTTGTCTGGTTTGTGTTGACAACTACCGTACTACCGTACTGTATACAGGTAATAAATTTCCTTTATTTTCATTTAACAATAAATGTGTACCGTATTCTTCTTCATGGAAAAATAAGACATCCCCTGAAAATAAGATCTAATGCATCTTTGGGAGCAAAAATTAATATAAGACACTGTCTTATTTTCGGGAAAACAGGGTAGTAGTTCTGAAAGGATAGGATTTTGTAAGTTTAGAAGGATGGCAAGAAATCACAAAGGGGAATAACAGCAACAAATCTGACTCTATAAATATTAAAAACTTACATTAAGAAAATATCACCATAATGTCCAGAATTCAAAGTCAGATGATATGGGAAAATCTTTGCAGAAAATATGACATCCTGATATCTTTATTATATAAAATAGTCATATTTTACTATTAGAAATACTGAAGTTCCAAGGGCATGAACAGACAACTCATAAAAAAAATGAAAACTAGTAATAAGCACATGGAAAAATATTTGACTAACCCAGTAATCAATGACATTACAAATAAATAGTACTTTTTCCCCCCTCAGAGCCTTTTAAATTAGCAAAGAAGACATAAAAATTATTTGTATAAAACCCAGTGCTGATAAAGATGCTGTAGAAGTGATAGTCTCATATTTTGTTGCAGATACTTTATAAATTGAACCTCCTTTTCCTTTTTTCTTTTTACAAGACTTATTTCCCATTTATTTGATATTGCTCGGGTTGAAACCAGTGCATGCAAATCAATGTTCTTCTCAAATAAAAAAAATTTGTTAACCCACTATTACCTTCAGAATCATTATAATAAAAACCTTACCTGAAAATGGAAATACAAAAGAGATCTTCAAGGTTTCTAAACATGTGTAGCTCTTTTTTGGGAGAGCAGTTTGGCAATCTATATAATAAAAGGCTAATGTGCAAATTGACTGAATGGTGGAAAGACCAGTCACTATAATGTGCACTGACCACCAGAGGGCAGTTGCTCAATGCAGGAGCTTCCCCCTGGTGGTCAGTGTGCTCCCACAGAGGGAGCACTGCTCAGCCAGAAGCTCACAGCTGAGGAGCACAGTGGCAGTGGTGGGACCCTATCCATGGCAGGGCTAAGTACCCCTCGGGGGAATGTCTGTCTGCTGGCTTAAGCCTACTCCCTGGGGTCCTGGTCTGCAAGAGGGTGCAGGCTAGGCTGAGGGACTCCTCCCCACCCTCCCCCCCTAATGTACGAATGTGGTGCACTGGGCCTCTAGTATAACATAAGGAGCCATCAAATTCTTTATAGCCTTTGACCTTGTATTTTGACTTATGGAAATCAATACTGAGGAAGATTAATCCAAAACATGGAAAAATGATTCCTAAGAGTAAATTGAGAAGCACTAAATGTCCCACGTAGGGGAATGATTGATATGCTGTGGTCGAGCCACTGGCTAGAAAGCTACATAGCCATTCACAGAGACTGTGCAGCCACACGGAAGACTCTTGTGTTTTAATATTAAGTAAAAAGTGAATAAACATTTATGTACACAAAGCTATGCAGAGAAGAAATGATTAAAGTAAATCCATTGAATGTGAAGTGGCTGATCTAGAATGGCAGTGACTTTTTTCTTTACCTACCCTTTGTGGTTATGGATTGTCATTCAGCCTGTTCTCACTTTTCCCTTCCCCCACCTTCCCTCACCCAGGCCACAAGCTCCACACTCTGCTTCCAAAGCCCCACCCACCTGAGTCAGTGCTGCTCATGTCCCAATTGGCCTAAGAAGCCCTCCCCCTCACATCAGTGAAATGAAACTCCCCCTTTTCTATGCTTCCATGATGCTGTGTTGACGTTTCTATTCTAGAACGTATAAGGTGCACTTTGTGTAGAAAAGATACATGTATAATATATACATATATACTATATATATGTCTGTTTCTACAATAAATTTTAAAAATTTTACCAAAGGCAGGAATTGCTTGGTTCTTTTTCTCTCCCCAGCACAGAGCGCGGAGCATTGCATGGATGGCATGCCTGATTAAATATTCATTAAACGAATGTAACTGCACTGAAACGAACTGCTTCTGGTTCCCTGGCAGGTGGAGCTCATGAAGGTCTGCAGCACTTGGGTCCTTTTGGCAACATCCCAAACATCGTGGCCGAGTTGACTGGTGACAACATTCCCAAGGACTTCAGTGAGGATCAGGGCTACCCTGACCCTCCAAACCCTTGTCCCGTTGGAAAAACAGGTAATCGACATGTCCTTTGCTTCCCACATATGGCAGTGGCCTTGGGAGGAAATAAAAAATTCTAAGATCAGCCAAAACCGGTTTGGCTAAGTGGATAGAGCGTCAGCCTGCGGACTGAAAGGTCCCAGGTTCGATTCTGGTCAGGGGCATGTACCTTGGTTGCGGGCACATCCCCAGTAGGGGGTGTGCAAGAGGCAGCTGATCAATGATTCTCTCTCATCGATGTTTCTAACTCTCTATCCCTCTCTCTTCCTCTCTGTAAAAGATCAATAAAAAAATATATTTTTTTAAATTCTAAGATCAGCTACAAATATTGTGAGAGATGGTGTTTCTAGTCCAAATGAGCCCTCATGCACTTGTAAGTGTATTGGAAGGGAAATTTTATTCTAGAATATGTTTCTTGGTGAGTTCTGGTATTCAGATACCTCTGCAAAGGACTTCCTTGCCAGGGTTTTACATTCTGTCTCTCCCTCTTTGGAAAGGAAAACTGAGGCTATTTTATTTTTTATTTTATTTTTTATTTTATTGATTATGGTATCACATAATTTTCCTCATCCCCCCATTACCATCCCAAACCCCTCCCCACATACGTCTCACCCCCTCCCTCTCCTCCTCCTCCTTCTCCTCCTCCTCCTTCTTTTTCTAAATATATTTTATTGATTTTCTAAAGAGAGGAAGGAAGAGGGATAGAGACCAGAATCGAACATGGGACCTTTCAGTCTTCAGGCCGACGCTCTATCCACTGAGCCAAACAGGTTTCGGCCCCCCCTCCCTTCTATGATGCGTAATGGCTGCCCATGTTTAGTGTCTTTGGAACTGGCTACTTGGTTCATGGATTGCCATTTGTTTTCCTGACTTCTCTTGACAATCAACATTCCAACTACATCTCAATTAGTTAGAATCCATCCTGAAATGTTTCCTTAGTGGCCAGGAGGTGGAATGAGAAGGAGGGGGTCCAGTAAGATAAGAAGTTGGTTAAGGAAGAAAATTGAAAATTTCCTTGCTACTTGTATGTTCTTCCCACGCTCCTATTTCTTGACTCCAAAGAGAATGACTTGTGAATGGGTGGAGGAGAATCCAAGATGGCTGCACAGGTAAACACCCAGCCACAGCCGCACACAAAAATTTCAATAAAATACAACTAAAATATAAAATGGACATTACCCAGAACTACAGGAAAGTCGACAGACTGGAAATTCTACAACGAGAAGCAAGGAAAAAACCAGAAGGAAGAGTGGAGGAGCTATAAAAGCCTAAGGTACGGAGACACGCAGCGCGCGCTGAGAGGACGGAGCCAGAGAGGAGGGGCGGCTGAGTGCCTGGCTGGCGTTCCCTAGCGGGAAGGAGATAAAAGCTCCGACTGTGCTGAACCCCAGACCGGACAGCGCTGAACCCAGTTCTAGGCCAGACCCTGGGGACCCAGGCTCAAACAGAGGGAGCTGGGCTGTAAGGTGGAACCCTGGGGGAGCGGTGAAAGGAAGTCCCGGAGGCACGCACATGGTGCACAGAGAAGGGACGGTTGGCTGTGCCGCGGGATTGCCCTGGCGGGAAGGAGACAAAAGCGCCAGACTGCTCTGAACGCCACTTCCAATCCCACTTCCAACTGAACTGAACCCCAGTTTCGGGCTCATTGGGGGAGAGCCTAGACTGTTTGGTAGCAGGCGAAAATCGAGGGCACCTTACTCTCAGAGGTGCTTGCAGGGAGTACTGAAGGACCCTCAGGAATACTGAGACTCAGGTGCTGCATAGGGCATGGCTGATGGAAGCCAAGCCTGTAGGCTCCACCCTGAAACTCCGCCCCATCAGGGAAGCTGCGAAAATGCCGAGACAATGAAATAGATCACAAACCAAAGAAATGGAGGACAAAATGCGACTGGATATAGAGTTCAAAACTACACTTATAAGGTTGTTCAAGAATCTCCTAGAAAAGGCTGATAAAATAAACGAGGCCTATGAGGATATGAAAAGGGATCAACTAGAAATAATAAGGGGATCAACAAGAAATAATAAGGGATCAACAAGAAATAATAAGGGATCAACAAGAAACAAAGAATACTTTGTCTGAAATAAAAAATATTATACAGAGTCCTAAAAACAGAATGGATGATTGCAAGAATCAAGTCAAAGATTTGGAACATAAACAGCAAGAAGACACTCCTCCACAGAAGCAAGAAGGCAAGAGAATCCAGAAAATTGAAGATAATGTAAGAAACCTCTGGGACAACTTCAAGCGAACCAACATCAGAATTATGGGGGTCCCAGAAGATGAGAGAGAGCAAGATATTGAAAACATACTGAAAGAAATAGTGACAGAAAACTTCCCCCACCTGGTAAAAGAATTAGACTTACAAGTCCAGGAAGTGCACAGAACTCCAAACAAAAGGAATCCAAAGAAGACCACACCAAGACAAATCATAATTAAAATTCCAAGAGCAAAAGACAAAGAGAAAATATTAAAAGCAGCAAGAGAAAAGCAGGTAGTTACCTATAAAGGAGCACCTATACAATTGTCAGCTGATTTCTCAACAGAAACCATGCAGGCCAGACGGGAATGGCAAGAAATATTCAAGGTGATGAATAGTAAGAACCTACAACCAAAAATAATCTACTATCTAGCAAAGCTATCACTCAGAATCGAAGGCCAGATAAAGAGCTTCACTAATAAAAAAAAAAAAGCTAAAGGAGTTCATCACCACCAAACCAGAATTATATGAATTGCTGAAGGGGGTTCTTTCGGAAGAGAAAGTAAATAAAGATAAAAATTATGAACAACAAATATGTAACTATCAACAAGTGAATCTAAAAACCAAGGAAATTTAAAAAAACTGATGAACAATATTAACTGTTGAAAATAATAGAATCAGAGGTATGGAAGGGGAGTGAACTGATGATTCTTGGGGAAAAGGGGAGAGGGGGATGTGGGAAGAGACTGAACATAAACTGTGCACCTATGGATGAGGACAATGGGGGATGGGGAAAGGTCAGAGGGTGGGGTGGGAACCTGGTGGAGGAGAGAAATGGAGGGGGGGTGGTGGAAAGAGGAACATTTGTAATAATATGAACAATAAAGATTTATTTTTTTTTTAAAAAGAGTGACTCTTGAACGAGCTACACTTATGCTGGGCTTTGAGCAGCTTACTTGGATGGTTAAAACAGTGGCTCTAGGCTTGGACTACCCAAATTCAAACCCAAAGTCAAAATCTGTGACCTTGAAAAAGTTAATTAACCACGTTGCACTTTAGTTTCCTCATTTTCAAAATGGGGGTTATTGTGTGAATTAAATGAAATTATTCATGTGAAGCACTTGGCATAGCGCCTAGCACAGAGTAAGGATCATTAAATGGCATCCTGATTGTAATGAGCTTGGCCACTAGTAAGTAATGCACCTCTTTTCCTTGGGCTTGGGCGAACTTTTAGCCCCAAAGTAGTCTTTTTCTCCAAGCCTAATAAGAGTAGTTGGTACCTATTATCCTTATATGGATACCTTTATATGCACAGAAACTGAAGCTTAGAGAGTAACATGCCTAACACTATCTATATAGCAAGTAGCTGAGCCAAGACTCAAACCCAGGTCTACCTGATTCAGTACCCTGCACTCAGCCACCATGACACATTGCCTTGTTGGAAAAGTGTGTCAGCACTGGCCCCTCCGCTTTTCTTTAACACAATGCATGTTTTGTCTGGAAGACTCTGTCTCTGAAAGATACTCCTCTTTACATTTAGGGTGAGGTCTCTGTTTTTCATGGGTACGGAGCCCCCATCCTGGGATGGAGCAACTAAAGCAGTTGGATGTGGCCCAGAAGTGGGGGCACTGGCTCCTGCTGCATTTTACTTGCTTGTTGGGCTTTGGAGGGCAGGAAGAGAGAGCCGTTTAGAGTTTGAAGACCAATAGTCCCCACAGGGATTTGGTTAAGTGGACAGTGCAGTGGTTCTTCAGGTATGGTTCCATGACCTGTAGCATCCACATTACCTGGAAACTTATTAGGAATGCAAACTTAAAAAAATAATAATTCTTTATTGTTGAAAGTATTACATATGTCCCCCTTTTTCTCCCATTGACCCCTTTCAACCCTCCCCTGCCCCCTGACTTAGGCCTTCACCACTCTATTGTCTGTGTCCATGGGCCATGCATATATGCATACGAGGTCTTCGGTTGATCACCTCCCATCCACCACCCTCCCCCACCTTCTCTCAGAGATTCCGCACTCTGTTCCATGCGTTCATGTCTTTGGATCCTCTCCATTCACCAGTTTATTATGTTACTTAGATTCCACATATGAGTGCAATCATGTGATACTTGTCTTTCTCTGACTGACTTATTTCACTTAGCACCGTGGTCGGCAAACTGTGGCTCTCGAGCCATATGTGGCTCTTTGGCCTCTTGAGTGTGGCTCTTCCACAAAATACCATGGCCTGGGCAAACCTATTTTGAAGAAGTGGCGTTAGAAGAAGTCTAAGTTTAAAAAATTTGGCTCTCAAAAGAAATTTTAATCGTTGTACTGTTGATATTTGGCTCCGTTGACTAATGAATTTGCCAATCACTGACTTAGCATGATACTCTCCATGTCCCTCCATGCTGTTTCAAAGTTTAAGAAATTCTTCTTTTTTACTGCTCATAGTATAACATGGTATAGATGTACCACAGCCTTTCTATCCACTTATCTGCTGATGGGCATTTAGGCTGTTTCCAGATCATAGCTATAGTAAATTGTGTTGCTATGAACATAGAGGTACATACATTCTTTCTGATTGGTGCTTTGGGTTTCTTAGGATATATTCCTAGAAGTGGGATCACTGGGTCAAATGGCAGTTCCATATTTAATTTTTTGAGGAAACTCCATACTGCTTTCCATAGTGGCTGCACCAGTCTGCAAGGAATGAAAATTTTAAGTCTTACCCCAGACCTATTGGATCAGAAACTCGGAGGTAGGATCCAGGGATCTGTGATTTAACCCGCCTTCTATGTGATTCTGGTGCACACTAAGTTTTAAAACTGCTGTTTTAAGAGGATGGAAAGAGAAGCGGACTTAGAGCCAAGAGATCTAAGTTCTAGTGTCCACTACAGCGGTCTTGTTTCTTCCCAGGGCCTTAGGCTCGTCAGTGTGAAAGTGAAGACATAGTCAGTACCTTTAAAAAACATGCAATGTAGCCGAAACCGGTTTGGCTCAGTGGATAGAGCATCGGCCTGCGGACTGAAAAGTCCCGGCTTGATTCCGGTCAAGGGCATGTACCTTGGTTGTGGGCACATCCCCAGTGGGGGGTGTGCAAGAGGCAGCTGGTCGATGATTCTCTCTCATTGATGTTTCTCACTCTCACTCTCTCTTCCTCTCTGTAAAAAAATCAATAAAATATATTAAAACAAACAAACAAACAAACATGCAATGTAGGTTATCCTGACAAAAGAAAAATACAGACTTATGCAATGAAGCACGTAGAAGCTCTGAGAATAGCAATTAGGTGGGCTGATAGAGTTGAATAAAAACCCAAGTCCCAGACCCTTTCTTGTCACAATTTACCTGCCATTTCCTTTGTTATCTTTCTGTTACTCGGTCTTTTTTGTACCACAATTTGCATTCTAAAAGGGAAATCACTTGTAGATGTGGTCATTATTTGTAAGAAGTTGCTTGAGATATGCCTCACTGAGAATCCTGACACCACACCATTGAGCAGCCCAAGAATCAAACTGTCTTCCCCTCCGGTGCCATGCTCTCCTCTGAAGCAAGCCCCTTCACCTTGGCCAGAGCAGCGGGACCCAGAGAGCCCGTCCTCAGGGACAGGAGGTGAATTCCAGGGCACAATATCAGGCCCAAGACACATTTGGTTCCCAGAACAGGGCTTCATCTTTTCTCTCAGTCTGGGCCCTCCGAGATGCTGGCAGAACAATTATGAACAGGTTGCAAAGCAGCCTTATGCAGATGGCCAGAATTCTCCTCGTTTGCTCTCCCTTCCCTGTGTGTTAATTGCTCTAGATGAAGAAATTAGATGAACAGTTCCATGAAAAGCGGTGAGCCACAATAGAGCCACATTAGGGATTTGTTCAGGTGCTTGGCTTCCACCAGAGCTGATGCTGCTAAGAGCTGAGAGACTGAAGCCTAATGCTGCCGGAAGATGTCAGAGCAGTCTCAGGGGACTAGACCACCATTGCCTTTGCTGGTTCATTATCCCTGTGCAAAGGGATTCTTTCTTCCCCCAGCCCCATGGTTTGCAAACTGCGGCTCGCGAGCCACATGCGGCTCTTTAGCCCCTTGAGTGTGGCTCTTCCACAAAATACCACGGCCTGGGTGAGTCTATTTTGAAGAAGTGGCATTAGAAGAAGTTTAAGCTTAAAAAATTTGGCTCTCAAAAGAAATTTCAATTGTTGTACTGTTGCTGTTTGCCTCTGTTGACTAATGAGTTTGCTGACTACTGTCCTAGTCCTACACAAAATTCACAATCTATCCCCTGCCCCCTATTTAAACCATAGTCTGTAGCACATTAGAGATAGAAAAATAAAATGACTTATTTTCAAAGCATGGTTTCTAGTAATGACAGGATATAGGTAATAGCAGCAGCAAAGAGGGATAACCTTTCTTGGGTTGGAATGGAAGACATGCTTTATTTCAAAGAGCAGTCATAGTATAAACCGTCATTTAAAGGGAAGTGGTGGGGAAGGAATTAAAACAAAGAGCAAACCTAGTATATGCCAAATGCTCTGTGTACCATCATCTCTATTTCTCACAGCAGCCTGTAAGGTACGTATTTGATTACTCCCATCTCACAGATGAGTAAATGGACTTAGAGAGACTAAGTTAACTTTTCTAAGGAACTAAACCTACCTGTCACTTAATGAGCCAGGATTTGAACCCCAAGCTCTGCTCAGTCTGACTTCAAAGTTTACCCCATTATCCCCATACACAACCACAGGTACTGTCTAGTAATTGTTGTTCTTGTGACATGTATGTTCTCCAAGAGCTGGAAGTGTTGCTAAAGAGCTCACCCAAGGGAAAACAGAGTGAGTCATGTGGAAGGGAAGTGTATTAGTTAAGGAAATCCTTGCTGTTATAACAGATAAAGCAGACAGTGTCTTAATACAATAGGAGTTTATTCCTCACTCCTGTGAAGTCCTGCCAGAGGTGGTGAGGATGTGGTGGGGAGAGTGTGGTGGGGTGAGAGGTTCAGCAACAAGACTGTCAGCTTTCATTTTTGTTTTTCCATCACCATTTATTCTCCCTATACCCCTTCCATCTCCACCCACCCCTCTTCCCACCGCAGTCACCGCACTCTGGTTCACTTCCATGAGTTCTTTCTCTCTTTTTCTCTTTTTTGCTCAATCCCCCCCCCCACCCCCAACATCTGCCCCCCCCCCCCACCCGAGCTGTCTGCCTGCTCTCTATCTATGAGTCTGTGTCTATTTTGCTTGTTAGTTCAGTTTGTCCATTAAATTCCACATAATTGTCCTGATTGCCTACAAGTATAAAGCAGAACAACGGTTCGGGCATGGAACAGGGAGTGGGGTTATATAGGAGGTTTGTATGGGCTAGGCCTGGAAATGCAATATATCATTTCTGCCCACGTCCCATTGGCCCAAACTCAGGTCCACAGCACCGCCCTATTGCAAAGCACGGCTGGAAAATTGGCTTTGTGCAGAGGGGAGAGGGAGAGTGGCCTTGGTGGGCAGCCAAACAGTCTCAGCCACAGGTACGAGCATTTGAGACGAACAAATCCCAGAGGAAAAGTGACTTTGAGGGACTGATGTGAATACAGTCTGACCTTTGGGTGTCTGGTTGTTTTTAATAAATGAACTCTTTTGGAATAATGATAAATGCCTTGGCCGTTCCTCAAGCCCTTTGCTGTTTGCAGCAGATGATGGATGTCTAGAACACACCCCTGACACAGCGGAGTTCAGTCAAGAATTTCAGTTGAACCAGCACCTGTATGATCCTGAACATGACTTCCCAGGCTTGGGCAAGTGGGTAAGTCCCATCTTAGTTACTCGTGGGTTTTATACTCTGCTACTCTGAAGGTACTGATGGCAGAGATGAGCAATATGGGTGGGGAGAGAAGAAAAATTGTTTAGTGGCTGATTTTTCAGAAATCTCTGGTTGAGAGGGACTTTAAGTAGTTCTAGTCCAAACCACACTGTAGGCCACAATATCCCAGCCAATCTGAAGATTTGATGGCCTGAACCCATCTTATTAGCTATAGGCAGCAGAGGCTTCCACTGCGGTCTACCCCACAGTCTGTCTCCTAATACATCCGGAAGTGTCACCAGGGTTTCATTCAGCTCTCAAGGGAAATGTATGATTATTTTTTAAAAAGGATACTGAGAAAATTTGCAAATTTTATCTCTAGAGTAATGATCTCTGCAGAACTAAGGAAAAATGATGCCAGAAGCTTAGAAACAGATGTATGTAATTCTGAGTTAAGGAAAGAAAAAAACTGCAGCCGTGAGCTTGCTGTCAATACCAGGCAAGGATCTATAATTGCCAGTTAAGGAAATTGTTTATAAGCACTTGGAAAAAGAAAGCATGACCATTTGGCACAGGTTTGCTAAAAACAAGTTTTGTCAAACTAATTGTATTCTACTTGCCAGCATTATTCACTTACTTGCCAGCTCGATGAGGGAAATGAAGTGAGTGTGGTGCACTTGGACTTCAGCAAAGTATTGGATGAGATCTTTCACGAAGTCCTATTGGGAGCAGTGGGGAGACATAGCCCAGGCAAGAGGACGGCCCCGAAAGGGAGCTTGTTAAAGGGTCCACGTTAACAGGGAGAGAGATTTCATGTGGCACCCTGCATGTCCACATTTTAATAAATGTTTCTAATTAAAAAAATATAGAAGGTGTGATAGTCAGATTCTCAAAGGATGACACCAGGTTGGAAGGGCTTGCACTAAGTGACAGTTGGGATTCAAGATGGTGAAGGCAGGCCGGAACAATGGGCCAAATGAGGTCCCAGTTGAGTGGGGATGTATCTGTGTCCCTGAGGTTGGGCCCATGGAGTTGGATGCTGAAGCCACGTGAGAAAAGTGGAAAAATACCAGGGAGTGTTAGTTCACATATCAGTCGGTAGTCAATACATCTGTGGAAGGAGTGAATGAGCAGATATTCCTAACTTTCTAAGCCCTTCTAAAGCTATCAATCCCTTCTCAGCTCATTACTGGCAGCTGACCTTGCTTCAACTTTACCAGGAATTTTGTAGTCTCAGGACTAAACACGCTCCCTTCCTTTTACACTGTTTTAGAAGAAGATGTCCTTGCTCGTTAACCGTTTTCATCATCTTGCTTTAACATTGCACTGAATTGATTCAACAGGCAACCTTCAGGTGCACACATTCCCTGTCTTAAAACAACACATCAGCAATACCTCCTAAGTTGATCTTGCTTCTTGCAATATGCATCATTTTATTTCTCTTCTTTTTCATAAGCAGTTCTGTTAGGGAGACTTGGCATGGGGAGCCACGCTGAAGCATACTAGGAGAGTTTGAATATGTTGAATTACATGGGCAAACATCTATAGGTTCTTAAATAGGAGACTGGACTCACGAAAAGCTTCTCTAAAGGAACTTATCCTGGTGGCAGAAGGGTTTAAAGCTAGGAAATAAAGGAAGTAATTCCAGCTCTGAAGTAGTGGCTGTGATCATTGTGAATTCAAGTGAAAGTCACCAACATGATGAGGCTTGAAGACATTTCTAAGGAGGCCGAGGACCTGACTAACATTGGTATGTGGCATAAGTATAGTATGAGGAGGAAAGATGAGGTAGGTCAGGCTTATATGAAGTGGATGGTATGAACTTTCCCTCTGAGGGAATCTTAAAAAGAAAGGAGGAACGAGAGAGGGAGGTGGGAAGGAAAGAAGGGAGCAAAGAGGGAGGGAGAGAGTAGAAGATCACAGAGGATTACAAGAAATGGGCAAAAGTATTGCCAAACAGAAGCCAGGGCAGGCTCAACAAAGATTATGTGGAAGATATTACATCTGCTTCATTCCAAGCACAGTGCTGGGTGCTCAATATGCAATAGTCATTAAGACATGGTATTGGTCTTCATAGAGCTGATAGTCTTCTGGTTGGGAAGAACTGCATGAAAATAAAATGAACACAACCTAGCATCGTCCAGACACTATGTTAAATATTTTACTGAATTATCTCATTCAGTAACATGCTCTAGTTCTGCCATGGTGGAAAGGTGGAAGATAAGGGTAGAGGAAGATCTAGGACTGAGGACTCGTGGCCAATTGTATAATACTCATTGAGGAAGTCAAAGTTGCTAAAAGAGGTGGCATTAAGGAGTAAGGTGAGAAGGTAGCTTGCATAACTGGCAGGCTGGAAAAGAAAAAGTAAGCAAGGGGGAAACTGAGAGAAGTCTGACTGAGGGCAGAGATCCCAACTGGGGAAGCGGGAGAAATGGAAACTTCTCTCTTGCCAACTTTCCTTGCCTCTTTTTAAAAACCTTTAGTGCTCTCTCACCAAGTACCACTCACTCTCAGTGCTCCAGTGAGAGGCCAACCACCATCCTTCATCCTCTTTGCATCCTTCTCTAAATACCAATTTGTTTTCTCAGTCATTCCTAGTCTCTACGTCAGAGCTCAAGCCAACAAGTTAGTACTAAATAAAAAGGGAAGTACTATTACTGATCAGTGACCATGGAGCAATGTTTACAAATCTTTTATCAGCTATAATTATGTGTTTGTTTAAACTTAAATTTTCTTCATTTAATTTCTCATTACCACCTAGCGGTAAATGAAAGTGTGACTTGAGTATGCCTTGCTGTGCTAAACTGGGGTTACAAGCTTCCTAGTGTGTATATATTGTAGAATGATGGCCTCAAGCGTCTCGACAATCCTTCAAGTTAACAAAATAATTATCTTTTACATGAAACTGCATGCAAGACCCTGATTCCTTGTTTGCAAATACTGTTTCTCTGTTTTTGACATTAGCTGGAGCCGAGCTGGGTCTTTAGCAGTGATTCACATAAATATCAGTGTCTGTCTTGTTTCCTGCGTTTTTATCTTTGTTAATGCATCAAGACACATTTATGGAATGTACATCATATGCCTTCCAGGCATGTGTTAGGTGATTGCAATACAAAGATGAATGGTAATTGTCTTTTGTAATACACAAATAAATTGTAATATTTATTGAGCACATATTATATACCAAACACTATATTAAATATTTTACTGAATTATATCATTCAAAGCTGCTCATTCCTATTACTCTCATTTTACAGATGAGAAAATACAGACTTAGGGCATTGGAATAGGCTGCCTAATACCACAGAGCTGATGATTGGCAGAGCTGGGATTTGAACCAAACTGACTCCAGGAGTTCTTTTAAAATTGGATAAGTCCCTTACCTTTTCCATGGCTCACCACTCAGAATGTGTCCTGTGCATGATCCTATCAAGTCCTATCTACTGGTTGCCTTTCAGACAGTGAGTGTACTCACAACAATGAGTAGCTATGACCAAAGGCAGGCTGCTCTAAATGCCAGTCACTCCCCTCCTTCACACATTAATCCCAAAGTGTTACTCAGGAAAAAGTTGTCTTGAAAGCAAATATTTTTCCTTTCCGAGTGCTTATCACATCTTCTCATCGGCAGCAAGGACAACTAGAGGCTCTTCCTTACACGGAAGCAGCTGATCATGGCCAGAACGTGAGCCGAGGGAGAAATGAGAGGCAAGGACCCTCTCTGCCTTTTATAACCTCAGCAATGTCTGAAGAATCGAATGTTCTTCAGTTGGTGTTCGTTGCATTTCCCATGTGATCAGACTGGAGTTATGCCTTTGTATTTTAGTGTTTTGTGCCAAGTAGTACGTGACACCCATTGGTTTCAGAATTGGTGCTAACCTGGTTAAAGTAGTGTCTGCCAGCTTTCTTCAGTGTAAAATCACCAGTTTCCCTTTTGAAATTAATAATTAGCCTGTGGAAGGATATTTTGGGGTTGTGTGAATATTCTGTCTCCATTAAACTTTTAACCAACAATTGTAGTACCTATTAATGACTCTCACCAAAATCAGTGATAACTATGGTAATTTTAATGGCGATTTTCTTACTCTATTATTTTTATGCATTTATTGGTTGGCATTCTACTCTAAGCAAGAGTTTTCCTTGATTTGTTTATTTACTTAAAATTGTGTATATTTAATATCAATATTAAATATTTGATGCCCATTATTTACTTTGGTGTACAGTTAGCCAGTGCGAGTCTTTGTATGCTGGTTTTTTTTCTTTTGACATGTCCCATCATTTTTTTTGTTTTTATTTTTTGAGCATTTCCTAACTTTCTGGCCCAATTAGATATTCCAGATCCATTCATCCTTGTGCTTTCCCTGCCCTAGCCCTGGAAACAGACATTCCTTCAAGAAGCCTCCCTGGTTCCATTTAGGAATGGAATTTGAAACCAACATCTGGGCAATTGTCCAAAATCTTGATGGCACCATGGAAAGCCCTCTTTATGAACTCGAACCTGCTACTCACATGGGAAGCAGGCTCACCACTTGCCCCTCCCCACCCACCAGCAAGGAATGGGTGTCAGGCAAGGGGGCTGGTTTCTTCTTAGACTTCTGCTACCCACATGACACCTGCCAGTCCCTGCCCTTGAATCCACACAAAGCAGGGCTGATCGCAGCGCCCCAGCACGTTCATGCAGAGGTGGGACAGCACCATCCTGCTAACCCTAACCCTGGTCCTTAGGGAAACACAGGGGCCATCTTTGCGAGGAAGACTTGCCAGCCTTTTGCACTTCCTTTTGAAGGAAGGCTCTCATGGCCCCGAGGAGCTCCTCCACACTGATGGGCCAGCTTATATGATGGCACCAGCTCTCAGGTCCCTGCACAGTTCCTCCCCTGCTCAGGCAGTTGAACACGGAAGTGCACATGAAGAAGCTCTTATCCTCACCCCTTTTCCCTACCCCTTTCCCCAGCTGGGGCACAAACTCCCAGGATATTCTCTCTGCATCAGGAATTGTTACATCCCAGAAAGGCAACACTGGTCAACAGCCTTACAGTGATATTACTCATTCCGCCAGTAAATGACTATGTTCCACCTTCCTCCATATATACATTTGTTATATGTATATGTATGTATGTATGTGTATGTATATGTATATTTTAAGTCGAGGTGACATTGGTTTATAACATGATATAAGTTTCAGGTATATGACATTATAATTCAATATTGTATACACTATAGTGTGCTCACTACCAAGAGTCTAATTTGCATCCATCACCATACATTTTACCCCCTGACCCCTTTTACCTGTTTGCCCTCCCTCCACCCCCCGCTTTCTCTCTGGTCACCACCAATGAGCTGTTTGCCTCTATGAGTTTGCTTATGATTTGTTGATTTTTTTTCTTCATATTCCACATATGTGTGGAATTATATGGTATTAGTCTTTCTTTGCCTGATTTATTTCCTTCAGCACAATCCCCTCTAGGTCCATCCATGCTATTGCAAACGGCAAGACTGCATCTGAGATTAACTCCTCAGTCCCCAAGGGAGTATGAGATGGAGGCCATGGCCAGGATGGCCTTTGGCAGCGAGGGGTCCTCCCTCCCTGGTGCGGCCTCCCTGCATAGTTGAGGTTGGGCAAGAAATACGCATTGTAAATTGCGGATGAGGTAGATTTTAATGAACATGAAAATTACAAAGCTCATTCTTGGCATGTGTCACTTTCATTTCCAAATCCGTCATAAAAAAATTCTTTCTATCCAGACAGTTCCGAGGATACAAGTGCTGTATAAACTTGTTCCTTACCAAAACTCTGTCATCTCCTTTAAAAAAAAAAAAAATCAATATCGGTATTTTATTTAGAGTAGGATGTATCACCTTTTTTATACTTTAGTTTCCTTCTGATTAAAAACACACACACACACACACACACAAAAAAAACACACAACAACCCACAAGTAAAGCCCCCAGCTTCCCTCCTCCCCTTGTGCCTCCAGGTTACATGTCTGTCTTTTGTGATCCCGACAGAAGGGAAATCTGCTGAGCACGTGTCCGATATTCTAGAGCTCATTTCAGCCCCTGTGTGTTTGAAATACAGCAATATGTGGAAACACTTATACAAACTGTGGTAACGGATCCCGCTCCCCTCCCCCACGCCCCCCCCACAACATAACTTTCCTTCTGCCAAGAAGTTTTTTTTGGCAGTTTTTAAAAGGCTCACTCTATTAAAATTGTTATAGACCAAATGGTTTTCCAATTGTCTTGACTGGGTGCGCAGACTGAAGCCACGGGAGGGAAGGCTGCTGAAGTCAGAGTTCCATTTATTTACCTAGAGGATTGTTATCCATGGGCGGGCACTGCTCTAGAGAACAGTTTATGTGTACAGCTCATAAAAAGGGAGTTAGGCCCAAAAGGAAAGTGACACAACATTGTTTGTTTTGAACAAAGGCTGTTCACAGCGAGGAGATGGGTTTCCAACACGCTTGGGTGTCAGAGTGCCGTATTTTCCCGTTTATGGGATGTTGATGACAGGGAGGTGCCTCGGGGCGTTGCAGAGACCTTTATCCAGAGCCCCACAACCACCAGCATCCCCCTTGTGGTCTAGCTTTCTGATGCGACATTCCTTTCATTTGTTTTTTTGTTTTTTGTTTTTTCATCTAGTTTTGTTTCCAAAAGATGATATGCAAATATCCAGAGGACACACCAAGTATTGCTTCTAAAACAGAGGCTCACCAAATCTGACCCATGTATTTGTTGTCTCTTCTTCCCACTCTAGAACAAGATCCTCTTTGAGAAGATGAAGGCAGGACAGAGACGAAAGCGGAGGGTAATGCACAGCGGGCTGGTGGTGGCTGGGATGGCCGGAGCTCTCTGAGTGGGGCATTGGGTGTCAGAGTGCTGTGTTTTCCCGATTATGGGATGTTGATGACAGGGAGGGGCCTTCGGGCATTGCAGAGACCTTTATCCAGAGATGCACAACCAAGCTGTAACTTTCAGTTGTTGGGTTGGAGCAGTCCTGGGAGGGCAGAGCAGTGGTCCCTGTGACCAGGCCACACCCACAAAGCCCGTCTTGGTTTCTGAGGTGACTTTCTCAAGCATTCGTACATGGCTTTTAGTGCACAGCCCTGTTTTGTGGTGATTCTATCACCTCCATTATTGACAGGCAACTTGTATTGCATCTCTTGCCTGGGTGTACATGAGGATGTGTCTTTCCTCAGAGGGTCTGTAGGCCACTGGGAGATGGTTCACATACTTGCATCAATTTCATAAGCACACCAGACAGGGACAAGGAAGTTATGAAAGGCATGCTCCAACAGCAATGCTGAAGGAATGTGGGGACAAAAGAGAGGAAGAACAAATCTCATTCTTCCCACATACCTTTTCTCTTGGCTTATCTAGATTGATGTAAACACCACCCAGATCGATTGTATTAGTTTGCTGACCTCTGAATCTACCAACCACCCGGGCCTGCCAGGGTGGGACTTTGCGTCATACTGAGCCACTGTGGTGTTGCCTTGTGTAAAGTGGTTGAATTTGCTTTGGGTTTCTCACGCATTTGATGGCACCGTGATTTAATCAGTGATCATTGTCCACTCAGCTAATCCACTGGAACCTTCCTACACAGAAATGCCCAGCCACCTGCCAACATTCTCTGATCAGCAGGAGAAAAAGTTAAAATCCTAGTATTAAACATAGCAAAGTGCTACCAGAGAGTAACCAACTTTATTAAAATATACAAAGCAAACCATGTGCCCAAGGCCACTGGCTGATTGTTTAGAATAGTAAGTGCTGGGGTCCTGGTGGAATTGGGACTCTGGACAGTGGTCATGATGGCTATGCTTTGTGAGAGTTTTGCCGAGTCCAGTCAGAGTGCTTAGGGCGTGGGGAAATGGGGTTTTTAACTCAGCATTCATTCTCAGGACCCTGCAACAGAGATTTCCAAACTCTTTGCCATCTGACAAAACACAGAAATCCCATGGCCAATTTTCTATGCTAGATTCAGTTTTGATGTCTGGAAACAGATCTTTGGGAGAGTGAAGAGTTGTTAAGGGTTTTTCTCAGATAATTACAGTGTCCAGTGGCAGATGGTGGCAGGAAGGGTCTGAAGGGTGTTATGTGTGCTTGAGAGATCCTCAAGAAATTCTATTCCAGCTCAGAAAACACATAATTTACCAGCAAAATAGCTTGAATATCTCCCCATGGCACAGCAAGGACATTTCTAAATAAAACCAATCATGGGCCCAAATTCTGCCCTGACTTGAGTAATGACTGTGGGTCATGATTTAGGTTCAGCGATGAGAGCAGGATTATCAAAATCAGAATTCTGGCTAGGACACATATTATAAAGGTTTTGTTTTGGCCTCAACTTCCTCCTCGTAGGAAAGGCTTAGAATTTGTGAAAATATGGGTTACTGTGACCCAGAGGTATCAAGTTCTTTCTATTCTCAGGCATCTATAAAGACCCAAGCTCATGCCATAAACCCTGAACCTCTCAGGACTGTTGGAAAATAGAACTTGCCTCCCCTGTCATCATGCCTCAGATGGTGTTCCCATCTTGACTGAAGACTTTACCACCTCAAGTGTATGAATCCATAGAATTTAGGGGTTTCCTTTTGGGAAAAACTAAGGCTTTCTCCAATGAAGCTCAGTATTTGCTGTGGGTTTCCAGAGGACAGGAACGTAGGGATTCCATCCCAATGGTTCTCAATTGTGTAACTGAATAATGCTCACTTTGTATCCTGGCTGGTCTTCCACCAAAGCTGAAGATAAATCCATAAGTGTCTTAAGTTCTCAGAGGATAATTAAAATGAAGTGTCATTATTATTATTATTACTCTTAAGTTTAGGATTCAATGCTAATAGTTAAGCATTCATCAGCAAAGTTCAACTGATTGCTCCTTTTACTTCTTCATTAACTTACTCCCCCTTCCCTCCAATCTTTGCCATGTTCTGGGTCTGGTCTGAAGGACTATCTCCCATAAAACTCCCTTCCTGAGAGGATTCTCCTCAAAGTTACAATGGAACCCCAGGTGGTTTTATGAAAGGTTCCATATTTGCTAATTTTCAATTGAATTCCTACTTGCTTCATGAATAAAGGGTTATTTCACCTTTAAATAACTTAGCAAAATTTTAAACTCTGAAGATGTATCCCATCTAATAAAGAGGGGATATGCTAAAGGACTCTCCCGTCCTCAAAGATGGCAGCATTCACAGCCAATAAGGAAGGTATATGCTACTTGATTGCCCCACCCTCAAAGATGGAGGCACCCACAGCCACAAGATAGTGGTGCCCAGTGCCCTTAGCCCCCCTGGAGTGGCAGGCATGCAGCAGGGCCAGGCCCACTCTCAGGTGGGCCTGGCTGCTCTGTACGCCTGCCTCTAGAGTTCCTCAGCCCCCAGCTGCCCAGAGCCAGCCCAAGGTGCAGGCAAGCCTCGGATGGCAGCTGCCTAGCCACTTAGGGCCACCCAAGGCTCAGGTAACCAGGACCGACTGAGGCTTGCACTGCCGGCAGTGGCAGCAGCAAAGATGTGATGGGGCATCGCCTTCCCCTGATCACCAGGTCACCTCCTGCCCCTTCGGGCATCCGGACTGTGAAAGGGATGCCCCCTTCCAGTGCATGAATTTTCATGCACCAGTCCTCTAGTCTTGTTAATATTTGAGGTTTACTATTTGTTTTATTTACTAATAAAGAGCTATCAACCTTGTATTCCACTGTTGATTAAACACATAAACCTACTATCCTTTTTTTAAGGTAGTAGAATTTTCAGAATAAATATTATTACTAAAAATTACTCAAGAGATTTATGATATGAATATGCTTTTTTAGTTCACATTTGCTCCACCTGCCAAAGATCCTGATATAATTCCTTGGGATAGGCTAACCCATTCTAGTTGACATTTTAAAGATGCCTTTTTAGCATCTTTTGTGACATGTCACTTTTCAGATCTCTGAGGACATTACATATTTTTAAATTATCAGCTGGTTTGTGATGCATTTTTTCAGGGTGAGTGGGACTTGCATGCTTCATTACCCATTGGAATATGGAAGGACATTTACAAATACTAAGCTCAGTCCCAGTCTTTCTCTTTGGAGAATGTCTGCTCACCTTTCAAAAGTCACAGCAAACTTGTGAGCTCTGCCCATTCATCCCTAGGGACTTTGTATGCATTGGGATTGCAGATCATTAGCAACTACAGCTTCTTTCCTGTATTTTTGTTCAGTTATTGGAAGGAGACTTGAATAACCAATATTTCAAAACTTTTGAAAAATTTTCTACTTTCTAAAGGCTACGTTGTAAAGCTGCAATTACTAATTCAAATCCAAACCTCAAAAAAATATGTATTAGAGAAGGAATGGAAAAACCTTGACTCATTCAGAATACCAACAGATAAAAGAGATTTCAGACCATGGAGTCTTGAGTCAAAAATAATGGAGCCTTCCACATGACTTCCTCCTTTTTTTCTTCAGCTTTTCCATTTGACTGAGGGAAGGAGGAAATGATTACAGAGTCCCTGCTGAATCCTCTTTAGGAGAATGGTGGCATGGAAGAGTCAACATTATAAAATGACCTGTTACTAGTATGCAAATTGAATTTTACCTTGGCCCTGCTTGGTGATCTTTAGAACCTTCATCTTGTAAAATAACTTAATGCATTTCAGATTCTCTCTCCCCCTATTAAGGCCATAGAATAACAATTCTCTTTCACAATGGGCTTGTTTATCTAAGTTAATATAAATAGTGAGAGCCTATTCGCTGGTTAATTCCAAATCTTTGTGCCAAGAAAAGGAGGGGGGCATAATGCATCCAATAAGTGCTTTATAGCTGTGTGAAAGACACAATTAGACACATCTGTCAGACAGCATTTCTCCTCCCACTGAGATGTTGGTTAGTTCACTGGAGTAATTATTTACCTTATAGTTAACCCAATAGACCAGAGATGATCTCATTCACCTATTTTGTGAGGTGTCTGTATGTTCAGCTATAATACCAAGCCATATATATATTTATTTTTTCTTTTGTTTTTTTTTTTCAGAGTGTCAACCCATATCTACAAGGACAGAGACTGGACAACGTTGTTGCAAAGAAGTCGGTCCCCCATTTTTCAGAGGAGGATAAGGACCCAGAGTAAAGTGAAGATGCTGGGTGGACACCCACACCAGCCATCCGACCTCGGTATTGCTTATGTGCACATGTTATTAGAGCCCCCGTGAATGGCAAAATGCTTATAATTTAGTCCAGTGTGGATGAAAAGCAGTTTTACCTTGCTATTGCATTGTCCTTTACTGGTAGCTTCGCTTTCTGCTAAGTTCAAATACAAGCTTTTTTTTTTAATGAGAATTTGAAATGAGCATTAAAATGCAAGTGTGTATATCAATAACAATGGAAAGCAGGACTGTGAATGGAATGTCAGATTTCTTGCCGTTTGGAATGGTGCTTTGGCTACATTGTTTGGGCTAAGTCTGTAAAAGGCTGGCATTTGGTTTTGATGATGTCACTCACCCAGCTCGTGGGCATTGTCACACACCAATAAAGAAGGTTGTACTCAGAGGAGGGCCTGGCACATCTCACTTGGCTGCATCTTAATAAATGTGTGTTGTGTGCAAGCATTGGCATAAGACTTTTTTTTTTTTAATTTAAAGCATTATAAAAACAATGTCTTTGCTTACTAGGACAAACTAAACTCACGAAAATGAATTTATCCGATCTTAATAATACTGAGGAGCAAATGGGGTTGCATTATTATCCCCATTTTACAGATGGTGGGACTGAGACTCAGAGCTTCCACAGAAAGCTGAAAGTGGCACAGAGAGTATCTAATAACTAAGATCTTCTGATTTTGACTTATTTTGTTTATTACGTAAATAATGGGTTTTTGTCATGTGCCTGGCACAGGGCTGGGCTCTAGGGGTGCATCAGCGACCCAGTCTGACACTGCTGAGACCCTTTGGCAGCCTATCATACCATCTTGGTCTTGATGTGTCCCCAGGGACACTAGTATGTTGGCCAGCTCCCCTCTGGTGTTGGAGCCTGTGCTGCCTGATTGTGAAGATGTGTGCACTTTCCTTCCAGCCAAGCTCTCCCAGGTCCGAAAAGCAATTCAGTGGATGGCTGGCAGGGATCAGTTCACTGGGGAGATGGTTTCCATGCCTTTTACAGCTCCTCGCTCTAATGCAGACATCAATTTCAGGCTTTGGTAGCACTGGCCTCAATTTCCGTGTCTATAAAAGGGAGGAAGCACTCATCGAGAAAGATCATCCTTGATTTAATTTTAATAAGTGTACATTTATGTCAGGACCTTGGCTAATAGAAATAGCTTGACCATATTTAGTTAACATGTGAGTCTGTTATTGGGGCTTATAAAAATCAAGAAAGGGCTAAAACAAGTTTGGCTCAGTGGATAGAGCATCGGCCTGCAGACTGAAAGGTCCCGGGTTTGATTCCGGTCAAGGGCATGTACCTTGGTTGCGGGCACATCTCCTGTGGGGGTTGTGCAGGAGGCAGATGATCGATGTTTCTCTCTCATTGATGTTTCTAGTTTTCTATCCCTCTCTCTTCCTCTCTGTAAGAAATCAATAAAATATATTTTTTAAAAATCAAGGAAGGTATTGGCAGCTTTTTCATAGCAGGAGGCATTTTCCCAGGAGTTTCTGCATGCAGTGTCTCCCCCACCCACAGCATGGTGTCAGAAGCACCCTTGCCACCTGCTTCCAAAGACAGTTCCCGCTCCTTTACTGGAGATGTGGGGGTTGCGAGGGTCTACCCTATGTGTTCTGGGTTTTGTAGGCATTTCAGTTACATCTCATGCCAGTTCCAGCTCTCAGGAAAACCAAAGACATCTCTTTCTCTAAGATTAGGCAGAAGGAAGGAACAATGGCTAAAGAACCATATGTTGTGACCATGAGGAAATGGGTGAAGGTGAAGCAGGAGGAGGTGAGGTCGCTGTGTTTGTGTGTGTCCTGTTTGCTTTCAGACTCGCTCCTGCCCTCCCCCAGTCTCTGAACAGCAGAATGGGCTTCCCAGGCTCCCTTATCAGCGGACTTCCTGGCTGGGCTCAGTGTGAGGTCACGGAGGGCAGAGTGGAAGGCGAGAGAATGGGAGAAAACAAGGTAATTCCCAGGAGCTGCATCTCTAAGGCTCCTGTGTGTCAGGTGAGCCTGGCTCCAGGCTCCAGTCACGCTGCCTCCTCCCTGGTCTCTACAGCTCAAGGAAGCCGTGTCTCTTGCCATATTATTCCTCTCTGTGTTATTTCACTAGCCCCTATAGCCTCCTTCGTCACACGTGTAACCAATGTTTTATATTAAATTCCTTCTGTTTGAAATTCTCTGTACCTGCCACAGGCTCACAGGTGATCTTAAGGTGTCCCTGCTTTGGCACAGGTGCGTGAGGGCTCAGAAAGCCCACACCCACGTTTCCAAGGAGGCAGATGGAATGGGAAATGAAGATGATGGGGGCCTAGGATGTGGGGTGGGTTTGGATTGGATGCTGTAGCAGCTCTGGTCCAGAGCCTGGTTAATTCCACATCTGTGGAAGCTCCCATTTCTAGACTCTATCTCATCGCTGCAAAAATAAAGCAAGGCAACACAAAATAGGTCCTGCCCTTCCTCTGACACCCACTAGTATGAACTGCATCCTGCTTAGCTAAACCTCACCTGGAGCCCTTTTCCAGTGACAGTGCTGGGAGTCAGTGAACATCTGCTTAAGGGGAAAAGACTACCCATTGGAGCATCGAACCACAAGGGGCTCTTGGTGGGCTCCTGGGCTCCTCGTTGCTGTGCAATCAACATGAACTCGCCATACATTTTTACGTTTTCAATCAGCATTCAAGAACAAACCTGGAAAATGGTCCAGAATCTTCTTACTTAATTTGATAACTGTAAACAATTATCAAAGGCCCCCAGGGGACTTCATCAGTCTGAATTGGGGGTAGGGTGGGCTGGGACCACTGGGGCCTGGGCAGCCACCTTCGGCATTCCTTGCTACCACACAGTCTTGTCAATGAAGCTTTTTCTTGTCTAATGCCTGGACACTTACCTAGCGCGGGCCAGACTGAGGCTCCAAAACAGCTGACATGGGCTCCAGAATTGGGCTATGAAGTTAAAACTTGCTTACTTCCCAGTTAGATCTGCTTTCTAGAGTATAGCCCAGCTCCAGGCTCCTGTGGAACTGCTCCAACACGTGCCTCCTCTCCTCTCCCCTGCCCTCCAAGGACCACTCAGAAACAGACCAGCTCTAGTTAGGCCTTTTGCGAGGACACTAGGACCTTCCCATGCTGTACTTGGATCATCAAGAATAACCGGTGGCCCTTTTGCCAGGAACAGTACTCATTTTTATCTCCATTCCAGATGGTCTTCCGCTCTCCCCTTCCCATAGAAGAGGTGGCAGTTGAAGTAGCCCTTTCACTGGCACCCAGTTAAACCTCTGCAGAGGGCATTTGTGCGCCTACAATTAGGAGGATAGTGAATATTCTCTCTAAGGTTCTGTGATTTGCTCACAAACACTGCCTGAGTCAGGACTGAGCCAGGTGGGGAGACAAATGATTTATGAGTCCTAGGAGCCCACAGTGAAGAGAGGCTGACAGGGAGGCAAGAGTCCCGGCAGAATCTGGGCAGGTATAGTGAGGACTCAGCAGCTAACCCAGGGTGGGTGGGTCAGGAAAGGAAGCCAGAAGGTTACACCAAGCTGAGGCTTAATAGTATGTTCATACTCAGGAGGGAGAATGCCCAGTCTGGTGATGGTTTTAACAAAGAGGGTAACACATATTGGAAAACTAAGAGGTAAGTCCGGCAAAGAAGGCAGAAACCGTGTCAAGAAGAGCCAGGGCCGAGTGGGCCACATGAAAGTGTGTGGATTTTATCCTGAAGGCTGGGAAATCCCAAGAGGATTTCATGTAGGAAGGGCCATTATCAAGTTCATATTTTAGATAGGTCACTGGTGACAGTGTGCAGACCAGGCCAAAGGCTGTTCAAGTTCATAATCTGGAGGAGAAAGAATAAAAAGAGGAGCCCTAGCCAGTTTGGCTCAGTGGATAGAGTGTCAGCCTGGGGACTTATGGATTCTAGGTTTGATTCCAGTCAAGGGCACGTGCCTAGGTTGTGGGCTTAATCCTCGATAGGGGATCCTATTGAACAGGAGGCAGCTGATCAATGATTCTCTCACATCATTGATGTTTCTATCTCTCTCTCTCCCCTTCTCCCCTCCTTCTCTCAAATCAATACAAGTAAAATAAAATAATAGGAATAATAATTCTATGCAAAAAAAAAAAAAAAAAAAAAAAGAAGAGGAGGAGGAGAAATGAGACAAGCAGACATTTCAGGGCACATACACATTCCAGGTCCTGTGAGTCCTGAGAGCTACTTGTAGAGCCAGGTGGTCTCAGTGCTGGGTGCATAGTCAATCTTCAGCTCATTATGTTGGAGTATTTAAGGTTAATTCCAGGAGAAAAGGAACTCCAATATACTGGGTAGATATTCTTCTCAGCAACTGTCACCTAGCAATGCAGTTCAGTCAGAGGTCACTCTTTCCCCCAAATTAGGTATCCCTGATTCTTTTATCATCTTCTTCTGTGTTCCTGTGGGACCTCACATACACTTCCATACAGTCCCTGGAACAGGGCATAATAGTAAGAGTTACTATGTGTGTAAAACAGGTTCTATAGACCTGTCCATTTAATCCTCCTCCCTACTAGATAAAGCCACAGAGGCTGAGAGGTTACATGATTTAACCAAGACTCCACAACTAGTATGTGGCAGAGTTGGGACTTGAACTTAACTTTCTTGATAACCCTATAACCGAAGCTTACTCACGTATGTGTCTCCTTGGCTCTACTGGGTTGTATGCTGCTCCAGGCCATGGACTGTGTCTCATTTCTCTTTCTAACCTGGTACCTTGCCTAGGGTCTGACAAAGGCAATTAACTGCTTGCTGAATGAATGAACATTATGGAACGTTTTAAGAGGCCAGGAAAGACTCATCATCTTAGACCATGTGTGAAGAAGAAAGGGTGATATTATTTCTTATGTTGGTAGGGTTCACAGTTTGACTTGAAGTTGTGTGTATGATACCCAGGTCCTTTTAAAACTAGCCAATAAAACTCTCTTCCTCCTGTTTTCCCTGAGGCACTGCCTAAATGTTGGCAGTTCAGGAAGAGTCAAGGCACAGAGTTCCAGCCAAATTCTTCAATTTGCTACACCGTAAGGATGGCACCACATGACCTATTCATTAGGGAAATAGGCTAGCCACTCAGTGGTTCTACTTACCCTGAGGGCAGATCAGTGGGAAGACTCCTCATTGGGTTAGGCCACGGGCTTTCATCTGCCAGTGCTCCTCTGACCATAGGACTATCCAGTCGGTATGTGGGTGGTACACGGCATATGCCAGGCTTTAGCTATATCAAGTGCTATGGCAACAGCCTGGGAATTAGAACAGAGAGACCTTGGCAAACATAGGCCAATCAATGGGAAGCTTGCTCAAGCTCATTATTCATGAGATTCATCAAATGGCAGATCTATGTAAAGAGGCTAACATCTTGAAAAGGTAACATTCCCTGAAGCCTTCTGGGGACTGGCTTTTACCAGCAGCCTGAACACAGCAGTATTCTGGTACTTGCTCTCCACAACCTGCCTCTAAAGGAAAAAGAGACTCTACCAAGGCTTTGTAACTTTCAGGCTGTTCTCCCCAGTTTGGTGACTTCATTGTAGATGAATCAGAAACATATGGATCAAATTTCCTCCTACATACACATGGGTTTGGCAATTAAAAGAAAATGTGTGTAATGTAGCAGATTTGGTGGCCACCAGCACTGTGAGAAGGCAGAGGCTACTAAAATTATCTTAACTACTTAGTGGGGGAAAAATTATTATTATTATTATTTTTTTTGGTTAAAAGTACCCAAGAATATTTTCCCATTGGTTTTTAGAGAGAGTGGAGGGGGGAGACACACAGAGAGGAACATGGATGTGAGAGTAACACATCAATTGATTGCCTTCAGCACGAGCCCAGACAAAGTCCAGGAACCAGCCTGCAACCAAGGTACGTGCCCTTCATCGGAATCAAACCCAGACCATTTCAGCCTAAGGGCTGATGCTTTATCCACTAACCAAACAGGCTAGGGTTAGTGAAAAAAAAAATTGATTGCTAATGGCCACAGAAGAAACCATGGAGAAAACTAGCAAGAGAATCATGGATGTTACACCTTGGCTCCTGGAGTCTGTAAGCAAAGGCAAGGCATTTGCAAAGATTCGAAAAGAAATGTGTCCTTGAATTTGGGTTTATGATTTGTGAAGAAAGACTCCTTTAGAAAAGAGCTGCTGGAGGATGGGATGAGACAGACTCAAAAGGCCATCCTCATAGACTGAATGCTCTATTGTTTGAGTAAATTAATTTCACCAAACAATAAATTATTTCTCTTAACATACTAGTAAACCAAAAATATATTCACAGGAAACAGAAAACTATTTGTGCTTGCTTTGTAAAATATATTTGTTATTGCAGACACAATTAAAGTCATGCAGAGTGAGAAACATCTTAATAAAACCAATTTGGAAGCTATTGTGTCTCACCCCCAAGTAGGCCATCATATGAATTTTCATCTGCTGGAGTCACTTTCCTTGCACAATATTATTCATTTTTTATTTCAGTAATAATTTATCACAGAACTATTTTAGGTGCCAAAGTCTGAGCCATGCCATGGGAGTCTTATACAAAGATGCACAAGACACAGACTTCCCTCATGTCGTTTACAGCAAAATAAACGAATTTTAAGCAATTTGTGCACAATTATTACGTATTTGATCCTATACCATCACAGTTCAACAGAGACCATTTAGGCACAGAAACTTTCTAATTATATTTCCATTTGACCTTGAGTGTGCTACTTACAAGCTATGGGACCAAGTTATTTCATTTCACTGAATTTTAATTCTTTCTCTTGCCAAATGAGAAAGATAATATCTACTTCATCCAATTGGTGTGAGAATAAATTTCTTGCAATACTGCATTTGTATTAAACCTTTGATGCCAAAGTCAGAATTAGACAGTTTACAGTGCAAGAAACAAGTTCTTTGCTCTGGATATTTTTATATGAAAATGATATAATACAAGGAGTTGGGTGCTCATTAAATTATTTGAAGATGTGGAGGAGCAGGAGGTGGGGACCCATGGCTAGACTTACCCAGTTCAGAGCTGGGATCCAGAGGTTGGCAGCTGGGTGCCACTGCCACCACCACACAGCTAGGACTGATGCATGACACTCCCAAAGCCATAATTTTGACACAGAAATGCTAAGTGCCTGCAGCTACTGCCTTTCATAGGCAAAACTGCAGCAGAAAAAATTCTCTTTTCTCTTTCACCTTCAGAATCTTGTGGGAGTGCACTGTTTGATGTTCTATTTTGTTTCCAGAATCCTAGTTTCCAGTTTCCAGAGTCATCTAATTTAATTTTTAGCTTTCCA
Source organism: Pipistrellus kuhlii (assembly GCF_014108245.1). Classification (NCBI taxonomy): domain Eukaryota; kingdom Metazoa; phylum Chordata; class Mammalia; order Chiroptera; family Vespertilionidae; genus Pipistrellus; species Pipistrellus kuhlii. The sequence continues at coordinate 58,415,334 of NW_023425404.1, forward strand.
GCCTCTTCAATACAAGAAGGCACACAGAGAGTGATGGGAATAGATAATGTATGCCAGTTGACCATATCCAATATTTAAAGTATTTACCACGGTGTTAACATATGATAAAGATCTTCAATGTTAACTATCTTTTCCCCCCCTGCGGTTCAACTTATTTACTTTTACAAATTATAATTCATGCCAAAGTCTTCTTTGTTGGTATAACAGCTTTATTAGTTCAAATCAAGACATCACATGTTCTAGCCCATCATGATGGTGCAACATTCAGCTCTTCTTTGTAGCTGGAGCTCAATAATTTGTTTCATTCCATTCCAATGATTCTTCAGACCATGTCATGGACTCTAGTCCCTCCTGGTTGGTCATAAATAATTTCAAAGTCTTACTTTCTCATCAACAGGCTAACAAGAGGGATGTTCTCATATTCAGCATACTCATTGTTGTTGATCTTACTGCTGGTGGGCCAGACAAGTCTGGGATACAAAGAGCTCACTGACAACCAGGTTGCCCTGCATGCCTCATGATAAACCTTTCTTTAGAACTCTAACTTCTTCACAGATCCATTCTGCCTCACCTGCTCATCTTCCAACTCACAGTTGTCTGAATTATCAGGAAGCACAATGTTTAAGATAATATTTTTGTTCAAATACACCGTCTTTCAATTTAAGAATACGCCCCTCATTTGATTTAACTTCCAGTTCCTAGACTTTTTCCTTGATACCTTTGTTGTGTGGTCTAGTGATGACTCTTCATTTACTAAGGGTATTTGCTCAGGAGACTTCTCTAGCTCTGGATTGTACCACCAGCTCACATCCTACTGGATGGCTTCATTGACTTCATTAGACTGAGCCAACCAGGTAGCAGAAGAAACATGCCCCTGGAGGGAGCTGTCTTTCTCTCCCACTTCTTTCTCATACACTTTCTCTGGGGATAATCTTCAACCGAGCACACCTTTACTTTCACGTGAATCCTGTGAAATCCATTGTGTTGCTCCTGCTGAAGTTCAGTTTGAGTCCTTTTGGTTCTCATTTTTTCCCCATAGCCACGGTAGTGCTGGAATTTTGCTGGATTATAACACACAGGGAATTTAGGACTTCAGTTAGGTGTAGTGGGCAAAGGGGGTGGAGTTTGAGGAAGCTTGAATATTCATTGGGCACAACTGAACATAGAAATATAGAAATATAGATTTCTATTTCTGAATGCTGCCTCAGGAACGGAGAATGGATTATAGGCAGAATTTTGATACCAGAAACTTGGGTAAGGCTGCTGGGCCATGTCATCCATGTAATAAAAGGGTTTTTTTTTTTTTTTGCTGTTTTTTTTTTTAGAATGTGCGTTTTCTTCTGAAGAGTTCATCTTCTAGGCTGCTCTCATTTGAAGTCTGTGACTGGGAGGGTTTATGGCGGCATGCCAACCCGACCTCCTTCTGGCCATCCCTCTACAACTTGGTGTGCCTATGGTCAACTGTCATTATTAATAGATATGCTCTTTAAGCCAACATTAATAAACAATTATTCTTAGAAGTGAAAGGAGTCCACATCATATTTTCCTCCTCCATTTTGTCAAAAAAATGTGATCATGGAATTGATATTTTCAATATAGAAGTAGCCAAAGCACTGGTAAGGTGAATGCTCTGGAGAGGGTAAAAGTAGAGCTCAATGTTCTGATCTCAGTTTAGCCATTCACTCACTATTTTATAATAGCTCCAAAAAAGAGAGTGTGGCCAAATGATAGTGGGATTGTAGACTTTTTTTTTTTAAACAAACTTCCTGTTTGACAATACAGTGGTGCCTCGCATAAAGAACGCCTCGCACAGAAAACGCTGCACACAACGAACTTCATTTCATGATTCATACAACGAACTTCATTTCACACAACGAAGTCGCCCGAGCTTCCACAACTGCTTCGCCCGAGCTTCCACGATCGCTGCCGATGTATTGCATCCTTCCGCGCGGGCACTGCAGGCAGTCGTTAGTCACTGCGCTTAACTTAAGCACGTATCGCGGCAATCGTTCTTCATTACGAATTAAATCACGCACGTATCACGGCAGTCGTCCTTTTAAGTTAAACTCAATATTTTTTTTTATATCATGGCTTCTAAAAAAAGCAGGAAGGTGATTTCTGTTGAAATGAAACAGGAAATAATTAGAAGGAGTGAATGTGGGGTAAAACAGTGTGACCTCGTCAAAGAGTTTGGCCTCAGCAAGACCACCATTTTCACCATTTTGACAAATAAGGATGCAATCAAATCAGCCAAAGTAGCCAAAGGAGTATCAAAACTATTTCATGAAAAACATAGGTCTTCAATCCACGAGGAAATGGAGAGGCTATTAGCGATTTGGATTAAGGACAGGCAGGTGAAAGGTGACGTAACAACCCAAGATATTATCTGTCACAAAGCCAAGAGAATTTATGACGATCTAAAGAAAAACGTCCCTGGAAGTAGCAGCAATCAAGATAATGAAGAAGAATTCAAAGCCAGCAGGGGGTGGTTTTTTAGATTTAAGAAAAGGTGTGGAATCCACAGCGTTACTATGCATGGTGAGGCTGGCAGTGCTGACAAGAAAGAAGCAGAAAAGTTCTCTATTAACTTTCAAAAATGTATTAAGGATGAAGGATACTGCCCACAACAAGTGTTCAATGCCGATGAAACGGGTCTTTTCTGGAAAAGAATGCCGAGCAGAACCTTCATTACAAAAGAGGAGAAGAAATTGCCAGGACACAAAGCCATGAAGGACAGACTTACCCTTATGTTTTCGTCTAATGCCAGCGGAGACCTCAAGATCAAACCTCTATTGGTTTATCACTCTGAAAATCCAAGAATTTTCAAGAAAAATAACGTTATTAAGTCCAAACTGCCCGTCCATTGGAAGTCCAATCAAAAAGCCTGGGTGACCCAAGTTATCTTCAACGAATGGATTCTGGAAACCTTTGCTCCTGCCGTGAAGAAATTCTTGCTGGAAAAAGAACTGCTGCTCAAAGCTTTTCTGATACTACTTGACAATGCCCCTTCTCACCCAAAAGACCTAGAGGAAATATTGCAGGAAAATTATCCTTTTATCAAGGTGCAGTATTTGCCACCAAACACCACATCCATTCTTCAGCCAATGGATCAGCAAGTTATTGCGAACTTTAAAAAACTCTACACTAGAGCCCTCTTTAATAAGGTGTTTGAAGAATGTGAGTTTGGTGGAGACAATATGACTGTCCGAAAGTTTTGGAAGGAGAAATTTGATGTCCTTATGGCAATACGACTTATACAGAAGGCCTGGGAAGAAGTGTCACAAAGGACCCTCATTTCTGCTTGGAAGATGCTTGTGCCTTCGTGGACCCAGGAAGAAGCAGTAGTTGATGACACAGAAGTGGTGAAGGACATCATCACAGTGGCCCAAAGGTTGGAATTAGAGGTAGAGGAAGAGGATGTAGAGGAGCTTATTGAGGAAGACTCTACTTAGTCTGTCTTAAAATTTAAAAAATGTGTGTTTTTTTAAAAAAAATTATGTTTTTAGATGTGTCTAAATAAAAATAATAACAAAAAATTTATCTTTTTTATGTCATCTTAGCATATTTTATGCTACAGAACGAATTATTTTTTTTAACATGTATTGTTATGGGAAAACGTGTTTCACATAACGAACTTTTCGCATAACAAACTTGCTCCTGGAACGAATTAAGTTCGTTGTGTGAGGCACCACTGTATAAGAAAGTGTGTTCTAAAGATAATGAGTGATTGCAACAAAGACGTACATCAAACTCAAGCTTTCTCATCAGCACTGACATGGGAACTGTTTTTCCTCTATAGTAAGCATATCAAACTCAAAGGCTAACATGGGCCGGCGGGCCATGAGTTTGACATGCTTGCTATAGAGGGACATGGTCTGGATGAAAACAGTAAAGATGAAGGTATTTTCTTTTTCACTAAACTTTGGCTCTTTTTTTGTTGTCGTTGTTGAGTTTGGGATTGGATTCTAAGCTAATTTCTCCTCTACAGCTTTTGGGAGCTTTCTGGTAGGATGCTGCTATGTAGACTGTCTGGTGGGGAACAATGCATCGTGTTTAGATGGCACCAGTTATTTTTTAAGAATCAGATTACTTGCAATTAGTTTATCATGCCCCAGAAAACTCTGAGAGGGGCTGGCGTATGAGAGAGGAATTTATTTTTATTGTAAAAGCAGATGGACTTAGAAAGTGAAAGGGGTCAATGGAAGAGCCAGAAAGAGACGCAGAGATGCCCAGCATTCTAGTCTGCACCCGGCCAACAGCCCATGAGAACTATTCCAAGTCACTTTTTACATATGCCTTGACTGTTGATGCATCAAAGATGTCCTCAATAGATTCACAACTCAAACCACATTGCAGTATTTTTTTTAATAAAGAGGATTGAAAATGTGAGTGCAGTATTTCTTCTGTTTTTGCAAATGGATGTGTTCAATGCAAAACATTGCCAGCCACTAACCCTATATTGGTTAATATGCTCAGATCCACTGGGCACACAAGCAAAACCATCACATTCCTCAGTGAAGTATGATCAGACGCTCTCACACGGAGTGTGCCTCCCTCCTCACATCATAAGAGAAGGGGCTTTTTTTGGATACATTTTGTCAACACCAAAAAGTGTAAACAGCTTTTTCAAGAAGTGGGAGTGTTTTCCTCCTGATTCACTCTGGATGCCTACAAGTGTTTTCTTTTAAGTTAAAGCATTTTAAAAATTGTTCCTACTGAACCAATTTATATATTTTATCATTACTATTTTTAATAAGTTAAAAATTTTTGTATTGATTTTTTTTGAGAGAGAGAGGATGGGAAAGGGAGAGAAACATTGGTGCAAGAGCGAAGCATCCATTGGCTGCCTCCTGCACGCCCCCCTCCCACCAGGGATCCAGCCTGCCCCCATTAAGAAACAGCCACCACGCCGAAACCGGTTTGGCTCAATGGATAGAGTGTCGGCTTGGGGACTGAAGGGTCCCAGGTTCGATTCCGGTCAAGGGCATGTACCTTGGTTGCGGGCATATCCCCAGTAGGGGGTGTGCAAGAGGCAGCTGATCGATGACTCTCTCTCATCGATGTTTCTAACTCTCTATCTATCTCTCTCCATTCCTCTCTGTAGAAATCAATAAAATATATTAAAAAGAAAAGAAAAGAAATAGCCACCTTTAGGTGCACAGGACATTGTCCAATCAACTGAGCCACAGCATCCAGGGCAATAAGTAACTTATTTTTAAAATAAAAATTTATTTCACATTGTTTCAACCTTTCTGAGATGCCTGGGAAAAAAGAGACAGAGTTCATTTAAAACACTCTTGTTTATGATAGATAAAACCACAAACTTTTGTGATGTCAACCAACTCACAAAAAGAGAATCTGAACTTCAGAGTATTTTGTGTTTGGAGAGAAGACACACCAAGGAGAATGGGCTCATTTCAATTCAATATATTATAGGAAGGAAAAGATCAAGGAAGAGCTGGTCTTAAAACTGTCAAAATATGAGAATTTGATGGGAAGAAAGAAGGAAAACAGAGCAGTTGGAAATGTAAAGATAAAAGAGTTGGATCCAGACATGTCTATGTAATTTCCCAGAAATGGAAACTGCACTGGCAGCTTGGAAAGAGATATCGAGAAACAATATGCATTAAACGATGAGCGTTTCTTGCAGCAATGAACTTGGAAGGCTCTTAGAACACATGGCATAATGGCCTTGTGATTCATCTACATATGGCCTTATCCTTAGTGACTGACAAAAGGAGAAATAAAGTTTCATAAAGAATTAAACACAGAAGAGGAAGCTAAACACTATTTCAGAGAAAAGACTCTGGGAAGCTTCTCGGTCACCAGCAGAATATTAACTCACTCGGTCTATTAAATACACAGAGGGATGGATCGCGTGCAAAATTCCCTCGAATGCTGCAGCAGCTCTGAGATGTAGGTGCCATTTCTTCTGCTTTCCCAACAGTTCAGGAGTCAATTTGTCTGAGTTGCTTAGGTGGTTGAGCTTTCCACTACACCAGTGATTCCCAATCCTGGCTGCTGGTCAGAATCATCTGATGAGTTTTGTAAAAATACAGATTCTTGAGCCCAGGCTTGGGGAATTCTGATTCAGTCCTCTGGAGCAAGCTCTGAAAATCACATTAAAAAAAAATGTCCCTGATGCACAGTCAATTGGAGGGAACAATGCCCACTGTTGCAATCAGAGATGGCATGAGAATGGGTGAAAATAGACCAGGAGAGAAGGGGTAGAATAAAAGAACACGACTGCTGTGTGAGCAGCCTGAAAAACGACACAAATAATCACACAAAATTCTACCAGAACTGGCGCCACCAGAATTTATTTCTAAGACCCCAGACCTTCCTGAACCAGCCCACTTCCTCCAAGAAGTATCGGATACTCCTGTGGTTTGGAATCATGCTTTCAGAAGCCACAATAATCATGGTAAAATTCTGTTGCTACACCCTGTTTCCTCAGGATGAATTAGGATGAGCTACTTGGGCCTCCACCAATAAGTAGTGAAGGCAGAGGCTTTGATACCTTGAACGTATACTTGGCTAGTTACTTGACTCCATTTCAAAAAAAGAAAAAAGAAAATCAGTGGCAAAACATGCACCATTCCTGGTCACATATGCAAATATTCCTTCTCTTATTCAGTATGGCTTTCCTCTTTTGTGCCCTCATTTCGCCAGACTAAGAAAACAAAAATAGCTGCCAACAACAAAATCTTTAAGGTCTCCCAGAAACACAAGGATAAGAGTGAATAGTAATTTCTCATGACATTTTACCGTGGTATTTTCTTTAGCGGAGTGGCTGTTATCCTATCTGGCAGGCCATAAACCTGACTTCTCTGGGGTCTTTGCATTGTTGTCTCATGATTGGTTTCACAAGGCAAGTTCCTAAGGCTGCACTAGCAGCACTGGCTGTCCCTCAGCGGATGGGGACATGCTCTCTGATTCCACAACCACGCTGTAGATTGAGGCTCCCCTGGAGGGCTTCAATCTTGAGCCATGCATGCTCATTTCTCCAGGGAGATCCAGCTAAAGAGCAGAAACCAGAACCTGGGACAAGGAAAATGGGAGGTGAGGCGAGGCTTACCATGTGAAGGAGAAGGGTAACAACTCTGCATTTTTTATTTATTCATCCAACCAATTCTTGGGAGCACTCACAGATTCCAAGCACCTTGCTAGAAACTGGGCCCACAGAATTCACAGGCATGTGGAGGAGATGACGAAACAAAGCAAATGAACAAAATGAATAATCTAAAAGTCTGGTAAGAGCTAGGAGGGAAGGGTTTTAGGCAGGGGAAAAACCTGATCTGATAAGCGATTTCAAAAGTTGCTCCAGCAGCTGTGTATCAGCATCGGTGGAAGTGAGGAGAGCATGAAAGGGGCGACTGCAGCTCTTCAGATGAGAAATGACCTTGAACTGAGCTGAGGTGCTGGCAGGGAAGAGATGGGATGGACTCAAGCTCAATACCTGATTTGCCATCACCAGCAACCAGGTTTTGGATGAACTCTAGTACTTGGGACTATGGACACAAAAGGGGCCACACACTAAACCGAATAGGCTCATGGGAGGCCTGCATGGTGGGCCTTGCAAACTCAGAGACTGAAAGTAACCACATAGGATGGTCTGAACATAAAAATCCCTGACTAAAAGTGAGTCATGGCGGGTAGTCACATCCTAGGCCTGTAGCTTTCTTGAAAAAGGCAACTCTTTACCTTAAAGGAGCCTGTTTTTTGTCTTTGTGCATCCAAGACAACACACCTTTGAAATGTCAGAATAATCTCCTTTTCCAGAATCCTCAGGGCACACTCACTACACCAGAGCAGAGACTACAGAACCCCTCAAGTTATCTTGTTTCTTGGGTACCATCTCCATGTGCTGTGACTATTCATTGTTAACTATCCTGCAGGCACCAATGTAAAAGAAATGTGTCTCTTCATTTTACTTTCCATCCAATCCTAGAGTTTTCCTGCTTTGCTTTCTCTCACCCCCTTTAGTCTACTACCAGTGGATCTCATGTAACCCTTCTTTCACCTCCTTCTTTGATTCTTATGAATACGATAAACTATAAAATCACCATTCTCCAGAACATTTTCTCAGTCCTTTGATATTTTGCTTCCTGAAAATTGTCATCAGTTTGGCTCTAATAAACTCAAAAATTCTCTCCAGTTTTGGATGTTTCTTACAATAGTAGTTCCGACACAGCTCTTACAGGTGATGGAATAAAACAGAAGACTGAAGTGAAAATAAGCAGGCTTTTGGGGATGTTGGTGTGTGAGGTGGCCACAGAGCTTTGCCTAGGGACAGTACACCCTAATCTGTTCAGGGATGTCCATGGATTGCTCTGACCAGCGGAGTAGCTGCTTCAGGAATCATGATGATTTCTTCTCAGAAAGGATCCCTTCTTTGGCTCAATGTCCCTGTGGCCAAGAACCACAATTTCCAGCCTTTGGGAGCCCATCATTTCTGTACAACATGGTGGCAGGTAGACATATGCCCTGGGAGGTCCTGAGAGACTCTCACCCTCAGGCTGGCCAGTCCAGGGAACCCTGCTGCCTCTGGGAGACACACGGGACGCCATCTGGAAGCCAGTGTGTGGGGACACGCTGCCATGTCCAGTCGAAAATATGTCCTCTTTATTTTCTCTCTCTTGTTACACAGACAAGTGAAAGCATATAGAAACAAACAGTGCAGGCCAGGCTGCCAAGTCTCCTTGGCAATGTTTCCCTCCTCCTGCCACAGCCTTCATCACAGGAGAACATGCAGCTCGTGCTCGTCTTGGGGATTTCTCTCCACATTCTCTCACCATTGAGTACAAAGGCATTTCTCCCACCATTGATTTCTCCCTTCTCTGATCCTCTTTCCAAAGGCACCACATTTCTCTAGAGAGTGTGTCCCAAATGCCTCGCATCTACAAAGCTCTTTACAAACATTAATAGATAAATGGTTAGTTTATATAAAGCACACATGTATTGCTCTGACATAAGCAGTGAGGAGCCCACAGTTTACATTTTTGTCTTTCTTTTAAAAAGGAATGAGAAATCATATTCCAGATGATCCACTCTTCAAGCTAGGGAGGGGAGGAGGGAAGAAGGAGGGAGATTTAAAAGAGACTGAAATTGGACCCTTTGTGAGCTAAATACACTGGCTCCAGCTCACATTGGTTCTCAAAAGGGAAAGCAGGTCTTGACCTGGCTTTCTCACCTTCGGCTCCACACTTCTGTGCCCTGAGCAGACCCAACACACTGGGCACTGTCACTAGTAACAATTACAATGGCAGTTAGGCCATGTTTATATAAAATAGGGCTTATGCCTGGCTGACGTAGCTCTGTGGTTGAGTGTGGACCTATGAACCAGAAGGTCATGGCTTGATTCCATGTCAGGGTACATACCCAGGTTTCAGGCTCAATACTCAATGTGGGGCATGAAGGAGGCATCCAATTGATGATTCTCTCTTATCATTGATATTTCTATCTCTTTCCCTTTCCTTTCCTCTCTGAAATCAATAAAGATTTATTTAAAAAAACAAACAAGCAAATAAAACAAAACAGAGCTTATCTGAGTTTTCAATGGCCATGTGTTCATAATTCTTTATAAGTAAAGTCATATAGAATCCAAAGTCATATTTCTTATATATATATGTTCAGATTTTTACAACCAACTGTCTCAATAATACCAACTATTTAATTATTTAAATCACGTGGCATTATGGGTATTTTTATTTGTGTGTGGAGTAATCATGTGTTTGAATATCAGTTCTAACACTGTTTAGTGTAGAAGGTCAATGGAGAGGACACAGATTCTATCAGCTGGCCATAAAGTCCTCCTCTGCCTCATACAGCAGTGCACTCTTCAGATAGTTACACAACCAATCTGGACATCAACTTCTTCACCTTTAAAAAGAACAAATAATAATAGCGACATCATAGGTCTGTTGTGAAGATTAAATTAGATAGTGTATGTAAAGCCTACTGTTTGATACATACATACAAGGTGAGGCAAAAGTAGTTTTACATTTATGAGTATGCAAAATAGTTTATTTTTACATTATTATTTATTAATTATTGTATTACTAGAGGCCTGATACACGAAGATTTGTGCAAGAATGGGCCTTCCTTCCCCTGACTGCCAGCACCACTTTGGCTCTGGCCAGACCCACTTTTCTGCCTTCCTACACTGCCCAGGGGCCCAAAGCAGCTGGGGTGATGCAGAATGCCTGCATCGTCACCATGGTGACAACACAAGTGTCTTATCCCTGGCTGCTTGGTGCCTGAGTATGCAAATTAGCCTGCAATCTTTGTTGGGTTAATTTGCATACTCACTCCTGATTGGGTGTTGTAAAGGTATGGTCAATTTGCATCTTTCCTACTTTTGCCACACCCTGTATTAAGTAGTTAGTAAAAACTGAGTTTAAGGCATGCACACACACACACACACACACACACACACACTTTATAGAACTGGAAAGAAATCAACAAATGTGTAAATATGGTGTGTGTGTGTGCGTGTGTGTGTGTGTGTGTGTGTGTAAACAGTGGTTACTTGGGGGTTGTGGGATTATGGGACAATTTTATTTTCTTTGTATTTGCTTTATTTTTCAAGTTTTCTATGATGAGTTTATAATCCATAATAATGTATTAATATACTAATAAAAGGGTAATATGCTAATTAGACCAAAAGACCTTCCAGGAGACCTTCTGGACATCCTTCCAAACAAAGCCATGGTGGTGGGGCTGAAGCAAAGGTGGTTAGAGGCAATCAGGCCAGCGGGAGGCGGGGGGGGGGGGAAGACAGTTGGGGATGATCAGGCTGGCAAGGGGGTCAGTTGGGGGTGAGAAGGCCAGTGGAGGAGGGCAGTTGAGGGTGAGCAGGCCGATAGGCAGAGTGGTTAGGGGCAATCAGGCAGGCAGGCAGGCAGGCAGGCAGGTGAGCAGTTAGGAGACAGCAGTCCCAGATTGTGAGAGGGATGTCTGACTGCCGGCTTAGGTCTGATCCCACATGGATCGGGCCTAAACTGGCAGTCGGACATCTCCCACAGGGTCCCAGATTGGAGAGGGTACAGGCCAGGATGAGGGACATCCTCCCACCCCCATGCACAAATTTCATGTACTGGGCCACTAGTAAAAGCATAATATGCTAATTAGACTAACATCCTTCCAGGCGTCCTTCTGGATGAAGACAGGGCTGCGAGGGAAGCCCGAGTCCTGGTTGTCTGCTGATGGCCAGAGGGAAACCCATGTTCTGGGTGCCAGAGGGAAGCCAGCACTGGCAGCCAGGAAAGGAAGACCTATTCTTGCATGAATTTCATGCATTGGGCCTCTAGTCCTATCTACTAAAGACAGAGTATGCAAATTGACTGTCATTTCACTACAAAGATGATGCCACCCACAGCCAATAAGGAGGGAATATGCAAATTGACATGACAAAGATGGTGGCAGCCAAGTCGGGACACTCTGGGCCTCTGGGCAGCGCATGAAGGCGGAAGGGGCAGCCAGAGCAAAGGTCCAGGTCCTGGATGCTGGCAGCCAGGAGAAGGCAGGCCTACTCTTGCATGAATCTTCATGCATCAGGCCTCTAGCATATTTATCATGTTATAAAATCTTTTAAAAGATGTACTAAACCAGTATAGCGACTTTTTGGACAGAAATTACATGGATGTTTCTATGCCTTAAAAAAGAACAAAAAAAAGTGAAAATATAAATCTTAAAAACATGGCTTCTAGTAAGTAGAGATCTCAAGGGAACAAAAGCTGGAAATGAATTCAGTAAGGCCAATGGGAAGAAGAAGAGGCAGGGCAACAATGGCCTAACACCTGAGACCTTCAGTTTAATGATCTCTCTCAGCAGATCTCTGAGCCCCAGTACTTTACAATTGAGGTAGAATGAGCTTTTCCTGGAAAATATACCTAAAAAAGATTGAGAAAACGAAGAACCACAGCAGTTCAAGCCCTAAGGGAAAGCAGAAAATCAATAACTGATTAAAGTCCCATCCAACTTTTTTCCAACCGTGAGGTCATGCCAAAGAGCTCAAGACAAAAAAACAAAAAACAAACAAACAACCCCCCCCCCCCCACACACACACAACAAAACAAAAACACAATAAGACTTTTCAGACTTCCCAAGTCACCCAGTCTGTAGACAATGATGGGAGCTGAATTTGCAGCAGGTTCCTTTAAGTTCTGGCACTGGGCGTGTGAATGGTGAGAAAGGTATTTCTGCCTAGCCCTTTGTCTTGTCTCACACCACAGCAGTCCTGGACATGGGAGCTTCAGCTTCTCTTGCTACTAGGTTGGGCATCTTCTGGTTTCTTTTTCTCAGGTTCTGTCACTGCAGTGAAAATAACCCAAGAACTGTAACTTTTAGTTAAAGCGATTCTTATGTTTCAGGCAAAGGAGAGCCAGAAGAGTTTTTGTTCTGCTTGTACCACTCTGTGAAGTATTCATACCATTGACTGATTTTTACCAAAAATAGAAGTTGTTGTGGCATCAGGCCTTCCCTCCGTTCCCCTCCCCTCTCCTCCCTTTTTCTCCCCTCCCTTTCTTCCCTCCTCTCCCCTCCCCTCTTATTTTCTCCTGCTCCCCTCTTCTCCTGACCTCTCCTCTCCCAGTGTTCTTTCCTGTCTCCCTCCTCCTCTCCCTCCCTTGTTCCCTTTCTCCTATGCAAATAACTCATTTAATAGCCTAACAATCGCCTACTAGGTGACAACCAGCAATATGCACTGTAAATATAAAATACGTAAGACATGACCCATGCTGACATTATACTTTCCTTGTCTTTGCTTGAATTTTACCTAAACTCTACCATCTATGCAGACAGTGCTGCTTATTAGATGTCTATCATGAATCTGGCACTTTCACAAAGCTTATTTTACTTACTTCCCTCACCCACCCAGAGGTAGGTATTACCATCCATATAACACAGATAATTGAATTTAGACTCCAGGAGTTTAAATATCTAACTCAGGGTTCCTTCAAGAAAGAGTCAGAAATTTATTCTAATTTTTCTGACTCCAAGTTCAGTGTGTTTTCCCCTGTGTCTACATATTGACCGTGAAGGACGATGTCATACTTTTATGCTGTCGCCTTTTGCGTACTGTAGTGTACATGTAGTGTACAGAGTAAAAACTAGCATGGAATTAGGTTGGAATTGTATTAAAATGGTCTGTATGATTTGCCTTTTCATAAACGGTACTTGGCAGCATTGCTCAGAATTGTCAAGTTCATGCATTCTCCATCTATGGCAAACTGGCAAATGTTTTTCTGCTTATGTGCAGAGAGCAAGGTGGGTAGCCAGGAGTTGACCCTCCTCAGAAGGCAACAGAGCAGCAGATAACAGTAATATGAGCTTGTATGTGTTTTGAAAACTTGCCTAGTAATTAGAACTGGTAATAGGTGACTCATAAGAAGGAGAAATCCTCAGTGCCCAAATGATGATCAAAGTCACTTGGAATTCTGATTAAAAGACCAGATTCCATCTTTTTTAATTTTAAGAAAATTTAAAAAATTATATTTAAAGAGAATATCTAACAAATAGCCATCTACCATCACCTAGAAATTAAAATGTTCATTATTCTGTCACATTTACTTCAAGATTTTTTAAAATAAAATTTTTTTAAAGCATTATTAAGTTAAAATCTCTTTGTCTTCCATCCCTGATTCACCCCTCCTCCATTCCTTTCTGGTGGGCACCACCTAAGGTCTGGTTTCCAATCCACTATTTATACATTTATATGAACACATATGTTTTCATAAACAATTTATACTGTTGTTTTATATGTTTATTATAAAATATACATAATGGTGTCATACTGTTTGTATCATTTTGCAACTTCCTGCTTTTCTTAAAACATCATTATGTTTTTCAGGTCTAGGTCAAAATATAAAAATCTAGTCCATTTCTGTTAGTAGCTATCCAGCATCATTATATGAATAAAACAATTTATTTTGCCTTCTTGTGTTGATGGACACCAAGATTGTTATAAACAATACTGTAATAGAAGTGCTTACGCAGTTTTTAGTTCTTATACGTGCACTCAAGTTCTTCTACAGTGTTTATCTAGAAGTGGGATAGCTGAGTGATATACTAGGAGCATGTTTAATTGTCACTTATTGACAAACTAGAGGCCTGGTGCATGAAAATTCATGCACTGGGAAGGGGGGTCTCCTCGGCCCGACCTGCACCCTCTCACAGTCCAGAAGTCATCAGGGGATATCCTACTGCTGAGGACATCCCCTGGAGGGCTGATCAGAATCAGGGGATGGCCCCCAGCCCCCATCAGCCTGCTGCAGTCTCCTCCTGGACTTTCTCTGTGGGATCAACCCAACGCAGCCCCCATCACCCCACCGTGACCAAGCTGGTGGACTCCCTCTGCAGGAGGCGACAGGGCAGGCCCCCCAACCGCTCCCCCTCCACAGCTTGTCGCCGCCCCTCTCCCCCATTGCCATTCCCTCCCTCTCCCTGCTGACAAGCACTTTGGCTGGCCTGGTGCAGCCTGCTCACTGGGCCCACCCCCCACCAACTGGTTTTTCTGTTGTTAGGTCGATTTGCATATTATGCTTTTATTATATAGGTTACTCCCTTGGAATGGTTATGCCAATTGATACTCTCAGTGGAGATGTATTTAAGTGCCTGCTTCTCTGTACCCTTTCTGATGCTGGATATTGGCAGACTTACATCTTTGCTAACCTGCTATATAAGCAAGGGGATCTTTTTATTTTAGTTTGCATTCCTTCAATTTAATAGTGTAACCTAGCATCGTTTTATGTTTATTGGATATTCACTTTTCTTCTTTTGTGAAGTGTCCAGTCATGTGCTTTGCCAACCTTTTTGTTCCTATTACGTTATTTGTGGAGTTTTTCCCTTATTAGTTTTAAGAAAACTCCATTCTGGACATGAATCATTTGACTGTTACTTGATCATTGCAAATATCTTCTTTAAACATTGTCCAATTCATTATCATATTTTTTAGAAAGGGCATAGAAGATCATTTCCGAATGAATAAAAGCTTTATTCTTCTTTCATCCAATACAAAATGGCATACATAGCAGATGACAAGATAGAGAATCCTGCATATAGAGAATCCTAAAGATTCCACCAAAGAACTACTAAAACTGATAAATGAATTCAGTAAATTAGCAGAATATAAAATATTCAGAAATCAGACATTTTTATACACCAATAATGAATTATCAGAAAGGGAAACTAAGAAAATAATCCCATTTATAATTGCATCAGAAAATAAAATACCTAGAAATAAATTTAACCAAGAATGTAAGAGACCTATACTTGGAAAATTATAGGACACTGAAAAAAGAAATTGAGGAAGATACAAATAGGTGGAAGCATATACCATGTTCACAGATAGGAAGAATTAACATAATTAAAAACTCCATACCACCGAAAGCAATCTAGATTTCACTACAACTCCTATCAAGATACCAATTGTGTATTACACAGAACTAGACCAACTATTTAAAAAAATTAGATGGAACCACCAAAGCCCCTGAAAGCAACAGCAATCCTGATAAAGAAGAACAATATTGGAGTAATCACTCTACCTGATATCAAACTATAGTACAAGACCGTATTAGTCAAAACAACATGGTGCTGATATAAAAACAGACATGCTCTACTGGTTATAGTTCATAGTAGAGTGTGGTATTAAAATTTGCTAAGAGAGTAGATCTCAAGTGTTCTCACCATACACAAAAAGAGAGGATCTGTGTGAGGTAATGGTTGTGTTAATTACCTTGATGGTGGTAATCCTTTCATAATGTATAGGTATATCAAATCACCATGTTGTACATCTTAAATATATACATTTTTTGTCAATTATACCTCAATAAGTCTAGGAGGAAATAAAAATATAGTGCTTAAAGGGAAAAAACAAAAAAAACAAAACAAAAAAACACTCCAAGATGGCATACATAGCCTCTGCAATTAGGTTGAACGGCCACACACACACACAGCTTTTGCATTTCTCAGCAAAAACTTCCCTAAAAGGCCTTCGAGGTTCTTCTCCAAATCCGGAGAGTAGTTCCATCTTAGCATCTTGGGAACTGGATGAAGACACATTCTACAAAGAGGTGAGCAAGCAGGAAAAATGTACTTTCCTTTTACAAACCAATAGCTGAGCAGGATATACATATCTCACAACAGCCCTAAAGTAATTTAACACTAGTTTCTGTAAGTGCAATTTATCATTTATTGATCATTGTTTAGGTCTCATATTTAAAATGTTAACTTCGACTACATGGAGTCATGCTATTTCTTTCCCCTCTTACTGAGAACTGGTTTCAATTATGAAATTAAAGAGGGCTGAAGCCCTGGCCAGTTTGCCTCAGTGGATAGAGTGTAGGTCTGTGGACTGAAGGGTTCCAGGTTCGATTCTGGTTAGGGACACATGCCCTGACTGTAGGCTCGATCCCCAGTAGGGGATATGCAGGATGGTTCTCTCTCATCATTGACGTTTCTGTCTCTCTCTGCCTCTCCCTTCCTCTCTGAAATCAATTAATATATTTATATGCATGTGTATATGTATATAAAAGAAGGCTAAAGAATTTTTACTCTTTTGCCTTCATCCTGATTGGATAATGGTTTGCATTGACTGGTTGAGAGCTGTGGCAACACAAATATGAGGCAAAAAAACTTGGATACTGAAATAAATATTTACAAACACACTAGACTATAAACTGTGAGGTGAAGGCCTGTGTTGGTCACATTCCTGACGGCTACGTCCTCAGCATCCAGGTGCAGTTGATGACTCCAATTCGTGGGTGTGTGCTGAACGTCCCCAATCCACAGCTACTTTCAGAATCTTAATTCTGTGTTAGATACGCTGCATTCTGTGTGCATCGTGCAATCAGAATAACCAAAACAGACAAATCTCCGCCCTCATGAAGCTTCTATTCTAGTGGCAGAGAGAGGTCAGTGGCACTGAAGAAAACTGATGCAGTTGCCGAAGCCTGTTTGGCTCAGTGGTAGAGCGTCCGTCTGCGGACTGAAAGGTCCCGGGTTCGATTCTGGTCAAGGGCATGTATGGTCAAGGGCATGTATCGATACATTGGTTGCGGGCACATCCCCAGTAGGGGGTGTGCAGGAGGCAGCTGGTTGATGTTTCTCTCTCATTGACATTTCTAGCTCTCTATTCCCTCTCCCTTCCTCTCTGTAAAAAATCAATAAAATATATTTAAAAAGAAAAGAAAAAGAAAAGAAAACTGATGCAGTGAAATGGGATGGGGGTGGGGTGGGGGATCAGAATGTTTCCATTGTAAACAGTGTGCTCTGAGAAGTCTGCTGGAGAGGGGTCAGCGTGATGATCAACATCTACTTGATAGAGAGTAATAAACGATTGAGATACACATCAGCCACTGATTCAGGGCTCCACAGCAATTTCTTCCAATTCAGCAGGTAAGTATTTTTATTTGGGGTGGCTTATATGAGTCTTGGAGGGGAAAGTGACTAAAGCATTAATTCTTAGATTAGAAAGAGTTGCTGAATTTGCAAAATAAAGAGGTCTTTGAACGGATAGTTTACACAGTGAGCGGACAGCTTGTTGGTGGGCTTGGCGGAACTGTTAATTGCCTAAGTATTTTGTGTATTTCTGACTCCCTACCTCTTCTGCGGCCATCCCCACCAGGGAAAGTCGTGAAGTCCTGTTGAACGTTCACATCCTGCAGGCAACTACAAATTGTGGCTCGTGAGATGATTTAACAACAAAAAATTATCGAAAACATTTAAAAGTGTAGCACTGAGTTCATGGGGGAGAAACTGCCCTTTGCACGAACAAAACATTCAAAGGATGGAAGAGTCTCTAGATACGGAATTAATGCAGATTTCCTTCTTGTTTCACTTATTTTGAAAAATTGACTTCCAGTATCTAGTAGGTGTTCACTGTGTGTTGTCCCCCATCCCACGCTGCCTGCCCGCCGCCTGCCCAAAGGGGGGGAGGGGGGGGGGAAATCATGTTGTTTGGAGGTTTTGTTTTGTTTTCTTAGCCAAGTACTTAAATCACCACGGTTTCATAAGTACCTTTTGATGGGTTTCATTGTTTTGTTTATTTTGCTTTAGTCAGTGCAGAAACCCTCAAATTTCCTTCTATAACAAACTTCCCTCCATCCCCCCAATCTAACCTGTCTGAGGGAGGCGGTCTGCAGACAGGCCTCGCAGCCAGCCGGGTTGGTTTTTACACGGGCTATGACTTACACACACACACACACACACACACACACACACACACAAAACTCACGGCCTCTTTTAAGAACCAGTTTTCAAGCTAAAAGAATAAACGAAAGTGCTCGCTCATCTTTCGGAAAAAAAAGACATGCTGTTGGTATGTGTTCGCCCATATCCATCGGGTTCTCGGTAATGCATACAGACTGTGGCCTCGGGCTTTTCACATACATAAGTCTTGCCTTAAATTTCGGGGAAGTAGTTCCCTTGTCTGACGGTTTATTCTCCTGGTTTATTCCATCTTTCACATGCCACACAAAACCCCCTCTCCTAGAGACTGTCTCCCTTTTGAAAACCGCTGGGGAGTGAAGAACTTAGGCTTATTCTCCCATCTCCCCCGTTATTCCTTTCTGCACACTCACAGCCCAGGCCGCCAGCTTCTGAGCTGGAAGAGCCCGCGGCGGCGAGGAGAGGACGGGTCCCTTTGACGACTGGCTCCTGCAGGCAGCGACGAGCCCGCCGGGGTTAACGGGGGGCGCCGGGGTCAGAGCCCTCGAAGTTGGGGGCCTCGGGCGGAGCCGCGCGACCGCTCCACCTGAGCGCCCCGCACGCCCGTCCCCTCCGCGGGGAAGGAGTCGCCCCTGTCCCGGTCCCTCGGAGACCTCGCTCTCTGCAGTGCCACCTCCGCGCCCTAGCCCGTCGCGGGGCGGACGCCGGCGGCGGAGCTGGGGAGAGCAGAGGCGGGCCCGGGGCGGAGAGGGAGCGAGGGGCCGGGAGCCGGGGGGATTTCCTCCCGCGCTTCCCCCTCCACCGGGAGCGGAAAATGTGATTTGCTGTGCATTCCAGGCGCGGTTCCCTGGGGTGACCTCTCCCGGCCGGCCCGGGCGGGGGAAGCAGACAAAGAGGCGAGGGGGGCGGAGAGGGGACCCCGCGGGGAGCAGGAGGGGTGCGGGGGCGGGGGCAGCCCCGGGAAAGGGGGCGGACGGCGGGTCCCCGGCGGCGGCGGCGGCGCCTGGCCAATGGAGAGGCGCGGCCCCCGGGCGCCGCGCTCGGCCGTCGGCATTTAAACGGGAGCCGGCGCGATGGCCCGCACTCGGTGCGCCCTCCGCGGACCGGGCACCCAGCGTGCGGCGAGAGCGCCCCTCTCCGTCCTGCCGACCCCGCGCCCAGCCCGGTGGCTCGGGCCGCGGCTGCACCCCGCGCCCCGCGTTCAGAGCGCCGGCCGCGCCCGCTCGCCGCGCTGACAGGTGAGCTTCGAGGCGCCGGGCCGGGTGTGCGCGCGCGCGTGTGTGTGTGTGTGTGTGTGGGGGGGGGGGGGGGAGTGTTGGGTGGAGGGTGCGTGTCTGCGCGCACAGGGGTTTCCAAAGCCACTCCCGCGCCCCGCTCCGGGTGGACGCGCGGCAGCCCTCCGTGCGATAGGCTGCGGCCCTGCTGTCCCCCGGGGTGAACCTGGAAACGCCGTCGCGGGGTTTTCCCTGCCCCAGGCCTTGGCTGCTAGACCTCCCCTGGCGCGGTCTGCGGGGAAAGGCCGGGAAAAAGGCGACCCCGAGCGAGAGCGGGTCCCGTTCCCGTCTCCAGGGGCCCAGCCGACGCTCCCCCGGGGCGCCCGCACTGCGAGGACGCGGAGCTCCCTGCGGCCGGAGTGCGGGAGCAGAGGGCCCGCGGGGAGCAGCGGGGACCTGCCGCTTGGCAGCAGTCCGCGGGGCCAGTGAAACGGAGAGGGTTCACGTTTTTGAGGCGGGGAGCCGGGCTACTCCAGGTCTGGGGCACCCGCCTGAGAACCCAGGATGAGCCGGTCCTGGGCTGGAGGAGCAGGAGAACCAGCGATGGATTCGCGCAGGAGTCGGGATACGTGGTCCGGGTGCGGACTCAGCGCGTCATTGGGGGCTCACACGCCCACGTGCCGGCTGCGCACTCGTGCCCACGTACGTTTCGTGCCTCGGTTCCTCGTTGTAGGCTCCTTTCCGTCCCTTGCGCATCTCCAGGAACCTCTGACCTGCAGGCGCCTGGCGGCGACCACGCGCCGGGTCCCTCGTCCGCGGGTGCCCCTGGGTTTGTGTTTTGGAGGCCCCCGCCTCGCCTCGCCGCGCCTCGCCGCGGACGGACCATGCGGGACGGGTGGCGGAGGCTGGTCTCTGGCTCAGAAGCCCAGGGAGCCTCTCGACTTCTCGCACCCCTCGCTCACCCATGGACCCCCCCTGCAGCCCGGGGAGTGAGGCCAGGGGCTGCGGGGCTGATGAGCTGTCACCGCATCAGCCAGAGTTCATTGTAGGCTTTAGGTTTGGGGAGGACAGGCGCGCCCCCACTCCGGCATGGCATTGTCTTCAAACCCCAGCTTTGCCTTGGGGGCGCCCCTGCCTGGCGTTCCTCTGCGCCTCCTTTAGTGACGGTCCCGGGCATGGTGGGGGACAAGCGTGAGGTGAGCGAGGCCCTGCGATCGCATCCTTCCTGTGCGTTCGGAGCTGGCCTGGATGGTCTCCCGGTCGGACCCGGTTGCCGCCTCCTGCCAGTCTCTTTTAGACAGAAATATAGCTTCGAAGTTAGGGGTTAATATCTTTTTTAAGAAATGGAACGAGGGCAGAGAGGCGACCATGGGTCGGTAATTGGATCTCCTGCTGGAAAGAGCAGATCCCAGCGGTGTACGGGTCTGTTTATGTTCCCCTTTCGAGATGGTGCCAGGACAAGCGTCGATTAAAATAATCTATTGTGTTAAGTGGGTCATCAGGGATTTAAACTGTCCCCCGGACCCCAGCGCAGTGGCCTCCCTCTGGCTGTACACACAAGTTAAATAAATAGCGGAGAAGAGGTTAAGATAACCCCGTCCCGGGGTGAGGAGTCTTCTTTCTCCCCAGGGCTTTCCAGCTCCCCCTTCTCTTTCTCTTTCTTTTTCTGGAGGGGGAGGGGGCATAGTAACTTGAAGGGGTGGATTTTTCAAAGCAATGAGGGGGAGATCTTAAGAAAACTACAGATTATCATCTCCTCCCTGGCACACCCAAATCTACAACAGTAAGTCATTTGATTACTATCGCTGGATAAATTGCACTTTCCAATGGTTCACTAATTATTTAAGGGTTCTTTAGATCTGTAGTTGCTCTGTGTGTATGTGTGTTTAACCCCCCGGGTCATTTAGAAATGAAAGTCTTTCATAAACTTAGTATAATTTCACAGATTCCTTATTTTCTTTAAAGTCCATTTTGAGTGAGATGCTTTGGCAACTCATGATCTATAGGAAATTTACGTTGGCGGACAGTCTGTAGGAGGTGAGTGCTCACACAGGGAAGTATAGAAACTTATGAAGTCCCCACATCTCTGAATGAGAACTGCCTGCCTGCCTTATCTTCCCCAGTCTCAATGTTTCAGTATTAAAAGTGATAGCAATCCAAGAAATGCTTGTCAAGGGCAAAGCTGTGGAGCATGTCCTAGAACAGAGAGTGAAGAACCAGTCAGCCCAAGCAGTGGAAGGTGAAGGTACCAGCCCATGTCATACATCTGCAAGGAATTTTCCTTCCTTTTAACATATGCTCTTAGAAATGCCAAGCGCAACAGTAATTCCTGGGACAAGAAATTTCCTTCACAGCGAACATGAAGTTACAAAAGAGAGAATCATTTGAGTTTAGGGTATTTTTCAAACGTTATTGCATGAGAAACAAGTCCATATGTCCTTTGTTAAATACTGTGGTGGGTGCCCACAGAACAGGGATGAGCGCTAGATAGAATTGGACTCAAACCTTGACTCTCCTATTTGGAGCCCTGTAACCTTGGACAGATTCCTAACCTCCCTGATTGGTAAAAAAAAACAAAACCCCACAATATTATTGATCTCATATTTTGTTGTGAAAAGTAAATGATAAAATTTTCTCAAAATTTAGCAAATCACACTCACACAGGAACCAACATCTTTTACTACAAGACAGAACCTTTAACTTAGCTATCTCTCTTAGTGCTGCTCAGTGAATATTTAATGTTTATTCCTTTCAAACTTATTTCCTGTTAACTGCAAGAATTGTATACAATCGTTGAAACTGGTTTGACTTAGTGGATAGAGCATCGACCTGCAGACTGAAAGGTCCAAGGTTCGATTCCGATTCCTGTCAAGGGCATGTACCTTGGTTGCGGGCACATCCCCAGTAGGGGGTGTGCAAGAGGCAGCTGATCCATGATTCTCTCTCATCGATGTTTCTAACTCTCTATCCCTCTCTCTTCCTCTTTGTGAAAATTCAATAAAATATATTAAAAAAAGGAATTGTATACATCATTAAATTCACGCGCGCGCGCGCGCACACACACACACACACACACACACAAATTTTCAATGAGCTTAGAGCTCCTGAGATACGAAACTACCAGGTTCAAAATCAGGAGGTAATAGTTATGGTACTTGCAACATGTACAGGTTGAGACTTTATGGTCCACTAGTTTGCCAACCACCAACTCTTCTTGGTATAGCTTGACTTAAAAGAAAGAAAAATCAACCCAGCATATTCCTAAATTTTCTATTTAATTTCTGAAAGTTGACTTTTTTAAAAAGTAGAGATCAAAATAAACTTTGCCCTTCTCAAAGATTTAACCCTAAGATAAAGGAGTAGATTATTCTAAAATCTGGCCTGCACTTAGAGCATTTGCTTTCAGTTCCATTTTATATATACATATTTTTTTTTTATGCTGGGAGAATAATTTGATGCCATACCTGTTGAATTTCTTTCTAAAGATTTATTCACCAGGAGGAATTGATCAGATATCGAGGCACAGACAGCTGGCTTGCTGACCATTGTCTCTTCACAGTAATTCCCACTCAACACTCCATTTAACTGATGATAAGCAGGTTGGTTAGCTAAAATGAGAAATATAGCAAGAAGAGGGCGGAAAAAGCTAGCCTAAACTTTTTCAAAGACACCAAGAACATTAGAAATAGTAACATGTAGCATTTTCATTTTTTATTCCCCAGAATTAGATTATGTGCTCATAGTCTTGTAAAGACAGGAATAAATCATGTCCCACTTAGGACAGAGGTGGTTAAACTGATTTGAGAATATCTATATTCTCTGGTACAAGTGCATTGGAGGGGAGGACAGTGATAAAGGAAAAAATAAAAAAAGATGGGATGGATCTTGCTGGTGGGGAACAGTAGTAGGGAAAGCTCACCACGACAATATGATCACATTACTTGGAGGAGAAATGCATTAAGGGGACATTGAGGTAAGGTTAAAAAATATTGTCTTTAAAGGAAAATCAAGGGAGGTTTTTGTGGGTGTCATGATGCAGTCTGGATCTGAGTTACAGCTTTAATTTAAAGATGTGAATGGGTCATTTCCTAAATGCAAGTTACCAAAAAAAAAAAAAATGTTTGCAACTCATGGTTGCACATGGGTGATAATTCATAGAAACCTAAATCTGGACTAGCGTTTGGGTTGAGTTTTGATAATGGGACACTTCACTTATTGATATGAAAAAGAATAGTCCTCAAGGAATTTACATCTTCTTGATTTTCTCCATGTCTAGGATATTTACAATCCTAATGCTAATTATTTGGTGGCCATACAAATGGGATTTCAAGAGCAAAATAGTCCTATATCCTTCACTGAGTCATCAGGACCAGGTTGGGATGTGTGTGGGGTGGGGGGAGGACTGGGGAATGGAGGTGGGGGAGTGGGTGGAGAGTGAGTTGGATGGTTGGCCACAATCACTAGACAGAACCCTGGTTCCAGTCCTCATTGCCTCATCCCCTCATTCTCACTCCTGTGGAGTACGTACAGTCCTTCAGAGCACTGCTCTTCTCTAAGAAGCAGAGGTCTCTGTTGGTTGAGATTCCAGAAGTTGGTTTTCACTCCTCTCCAAACAGCTAGTTAATAAGATTTAAGAACTCTTAAAAACCTCGCAATTAGCACTTGAAGACCTTTGAAGAATAGGCTTTTTAAAAATGAAAAAAATAAAACAAAACATTTCATAATATTTTCCACATCTAATAAATCTTATTTAGAGGCAAATTTACTTTTCTTATTAAAAGAAACCACCAGCCTGCCATTCTAGATTCCTTTGGCTTATGGGGTACACATGCTCCCATAGGAACAGGAAGTCTGCCCAAACTAAAACTGAAAACCACAGTTTACTAATTTGGGGTTTACTGCTTGATTGTTGGTTTCTGCCGTAGTGAATACAATGACTTCAATTAGAAAATTGCCTTTTGCTGGGGATCAGGTAGAAAGTAGTGGCTATTTGGGGTTCTCCTAAAGAGAGGAAGGCAAGTATCTAGAAGCTCCCTAGACTGTAAGGAGCTTGCTATACTGAGGGTGAGAATGAGAGGACTGCAGTCGGCTGCACTGCTCACTGGTAGGTGGGAAGGCGTTTTAAAATGAAAAGAAATGGAAACTCTATAAATCCCACATGGTCTGCAATAATCACTCTTTTAAGAGCACCTACTGTGTGCCAGGTGCTGAGGATAAGGTGACGAGTACACCCTCGTGGCTCTCAGTTTAGGTATTTACGTAATTACAGAGGTGAAAATGCCAAGAAGGAAAAGCCGAGTACAAAGAAGGGCCTACATTGGTCTGCGGGGGGGGGGGGGGGGGGGGGGGGGGGGGAAACATTTTTAGACAGATGCTTGTGGGAGGGATGGCCTCATGACGTGAACCCGTCATACTGCAGTCAGCATACATTGCCAGTCAGCCTCAAGTTGGCCTCTGTGATGTGGGCTCTGCCGCCCTTGCTCTGGGAGGGCTGCGTTATCCTGCAGGGCTGAGGGACAGAGGGGGTGTAGGCCCGGGGCTCTCTCATATGCTCCTCTTTGAAATGGGCAGAGACTGTTTTAGTTTAGACCCTGTCCCCGAGCTGAATAAATGGCAGAAACTGGTGAAAGCGTTTTCAGTTTCACTCTATAGCATTTGTGGAGGAGACTGAACGGTCCTGGCTCCAGCTATCCTGGGCTCTGGAGAAAATCAGCCCTGTTTTATAACTGGACTTTTCTCGTGAGTGATTTTTTTTTTTAAAAAAAGACAAAACAAGAAAATTAATTTTTTGGGTGGTGAGGCAAAGAAAAAAAAGGCTCTGTTTAAAGAACAGGGATGTTGTAACATAAACTGACAAAAGCCAGGGAGTCTGCAGTCAGAGCAGAGAGCTAAATGTCACATCATCAGCTCCAAACTTGAACGCGCCCTAAAGTATTAAGCTAATGTTGGGAAGATGGTGCCATTTAAGGATATTTTATTTATTTAATTATTATTATTATTAAAAAGAAAATTTTATTGTTGCAAGTATTACAGATGTCCCCGTTTCTCCTCCACCCTGCCCCCGATCCAGGCCTTTAGCACCCTATTATCTGTGTCCACGGGTCACTTAAGGATATTTTAGATTTAATACCTAATGATCTTAATTTGACAGGGTCCTTCAGGTTGCATGGTGTTTACTGACAGGGGTGTCCCGTAGAGAATGTAGAGTCCACATTGCCTTTGTCTTTGAAAAGTGATTGCTCTAGCTCAGGGGTCCTCAAACTTTTTAAAGTGGGGGCCAGATCACGGTCCCTCAGAGAGCTGGAGGGCCGGACTATATGAACCACTAATTCCTACTGTAACACCTCGGCTGCGCTCACTGCCCAAAAAACCTGGCGGGCCGGATCAGACTCCTCTGCGGGCCACATGTGGCCCGCGGGCCGTAGTTTGAAGACGCCTGATAGTTCCTTGGGGGGCTGTGATAAGGTTTCTGTTAAATTGCACTTCCTTGATGACCTTGGGTAACACCAGTGTCCAGAAGAGAGCAGGGAAATGATGCTGCACATCTTTGTCCTTAAGCTCAGAAAACCATGCTGAGTCCAGGGCAGGGCAGGCCAGGGGAAGTTCAGGATGCATGTCAGATTTAGTGTGATGGCCTGAGGAAGGAGGCTATGAATCTGAAAATGCCTGTCCCTCTGTACGCTGTGGCTCAAGTGCTGTAGGCCTTCCCACTCAAAGCTCATTAAAAGGCAGTCCTGCACTCTCTCAGCGTCCCTCCCCTGGCGACTACATGCATGTTCAGGTTTGAGAAGCTGTCCCAGGAGAATCCTCAGAGTCTCTGATGCTTCTCTCTTGTGCTTTCCTTTTAAAAGTATGCTCCTCCTGCTCCTCTTTCTCCTCTGTCTGCCCTCCCTTCCCGAACACCCTTCCTCAGAACAAATCTCCTTTTCCCAATTTACGTTCCTTCCTCCATGAACTTTTCTCTCTCTCCATCCTTGCTTTACTGTTTTATTCTCTTGTCAGTTTTCCTTCTGCCCTCCCCCCCCATTTAACTTTTTGTCATTGTTCATATGCCATTTTCCTCTCTTATCTTTATCTAAATCCAGACCCACCAACAATAATTCATTGTCACCAATCTATTTAACACATCTAGGGCATTTATTAATGCAAATATTTGCACACATCTGTTCTCTTGTGCCTATTTTCTGCCTTCTAAATTTTACACATGCGTGTGAGCGCGCAAGCACACAGACACACACACACACACACACACGTGAATGACACATTTCATCATTTAAAGTGGAAAAAAAAATATATCTTTGTGTTAAGAATGATATAATGAATATTTGAATTCAGTTTAAAAATGAGAATAAGTGAAGGGTCCAGGAGTCTTTGTGAATTACGAGATCTTTGTGGTAAAGTAATTCATTCTGTCTGCAGTACCGTCAATCTCAAATTGTTTTCACTTTTACATCAGAACTTATCTGAATAGCCTGTCTGGGGAGATGCGGTATATACCGTTGCTTAAATGAAGTCATTTATTGAAAAGTAAAGTGATTTTCCTCAGCTCAGGTAGCAACTTTATGCTCAAGGAATTCCAGTAGAAACTCAGTCTCAACTTTTCGTTCAGCGCCCTTCCTGTGAAGTATCCTCCCCCATCCGGTCTCCCCACCGGTCACCTTCCTAAGCCTGAAAACGGTGAGCATCATAAGCATCCAACCAGGGCACAACTCGGAGAGCACCGAGGCTAGTCAGGGAGAAAGACTGGGAGACCTGCCTGGAGTGTGAAGCTAACTTATTTTTGTGAAAAACAAGATACATTTCCCAAAGAGATGCAAGGTGATCTGGCATTGAAATAGTAGGAACATACTAAATACTGTCAAGTTTAGGAATGAATACAGGTAAGTTACCACGATACAGATCAAACGTAGTTGGTGTCAGAAGCCAGGAAGCAATTCCCCGGGGAGTACCTGCGACGAGGGAAGAGAAGGGCCCCGGCTGAGTTCAGATCTCTACTTAAGTCACTGTGTGATCTTGGGCAGGGCACCTCTCAGCCTGATGGCCAGAAGGGTAAAAGGAATAATAGTGCCAATTCATAGTGATATTGTGAAAAGTAAGTGAAATATTTTACCTAAATGTTTATCAAGTGCCTGGTGACATACTAGCTGCTGTTCCATGTGCTGCCTGCCTAACACGGGGTACAGTAGGTGATGTCCTCTGTGAGCCAACAATATAGAGCTCATGGGCCTAGACAGTCTAGGCTACTGTACATCAAGCTATAGGGGATAGCCTATTGCTTCTAAGGTACAAGCCTGTGTAGTATGTTGTTGTAGAGAACAACACAGAATTAAATCAAGCACAAGAGAAAATGGTTTCATCAAAACATGTGGTAAACACTAGATGTATGAAGCTGTTTTACAGAAACCTTTTTTCATAAGTAGGAAGAGTGCATCCTAAAATAATAAAAATTTGGTATAATAAATACATAAACTAGTAACATAGTCGTTTATCATCACTGTAAAATTTATGAACTGTACATAATTGTATGTGCTATACAGATATGTGACTGGCAGCACGGTAGGTGTGTTCACACCAGCATCACTACAACATGGGAGTAATGCCTTGTGCTGCAATGGCTACCGTGTCACAGGCAATAGGAGTTTCTTAGCTCCATTATAATCTCACAGCACCACTTTTTGTTTGTTTCTTTTGTTAATCCTCACCGGAAGACACTTTTCCATTGATTTTTAGAGGGAGTGGAAGAGAAAGAGAAAGACATGAGAGAAACACATGGATTGGTTGCCTCCTGCAGGAACCCTGAGCAGGGCCCGAGACAGAGAGGAGTCTGCAACAGAAGTATGTGCCCTTGACTGGACTTTAACCCGGGACCCTTTGGTCCGCAGGCCAAGGCTCTATCCACTGAGCCAAACCGGCAAGGGCCAGGACCACTGTATCTGCGGTCCATCACTGACCAAAATGTTGTGATACAGCACATGGCAATATTAACATTTTAATGAATTAACGTCTCTATTTTTCATGTCTCCCCTCTCCGTGTTTCCTTCCTTTAGCATGATCCGCACCGCCTACACTGTGGGAGCCCTGCTTCTCCTCTTGGGGACCCTACTGCCAGCTGCTGAAGGGAAAAAGAATGGGTCCCAAGGTGCCATCCCCCCGCCAGACAAGGCCCAGCACAACGACTCGGAGCAAACTCAGTCTCCACAGCAGCCTGGCTCCAGGAACCGGGGGCGGGGCCAGGGGCGAGGCACAGCCATGCCTGGGGAGGAGGTGCTGGAGTCCAGCCAGGAGGCCCTGCATGTGACGGAGCGCAAATACCTGAAGCGAGACTGGTGCAAAACCCAGCCGCTCAAGCAGACCATCCACGAGGAGGGCTGCAACAGCCGCACCATCATCAACCGCTTCTGCTACGGCCAGTGCAACTCCTTCTACATCCCCAGGCACATCCGGAAGGAGGAAGGCTCCTTCCAGTCCTGCTCCTTCTGCAAGCCCAAGAAATTCACCACCATGATGGTCACACTCAACTGCCCCGAACTGCAGCCCCCCACCAAGAAGAAGAGGGTGACACGTGTGAAGCAGTGCCGTTGCATCTCCATCGATTTGGATTAAGCCGGGACGTCTGTCCCAGGGATGCAGCCCCAGGCAGTCCCAGAGCCAGACCTAAAGCAACCTGATTTGTACTTGGCTTAAATCTAGAGACAAGAAGAACCACCAGCTGCCTCCTGACGGGCACCTGCGAGTGCGTAGTTTGCGTGCATGCGTGTGCATGGGTGGCCGTGGCTGCCTGCAGACACCAGAGGAAACAGTTTCTGCTGGAGGGCACTTCCTGTCACCCAAATGAATCTGCTTCCGCAGGGAACAGCCCAGAAAGCCCACACCACCCCAGGCATCTTCAAAGGTGCAGGTCCAAGCTCTGGTTCTGCCTTTGTCTTCTGTGTGCCCTCTTAGGGACTCTCCCTTTAGAATGAATGTTGATGGAAGAGGCCGCTCTGAGGGCAGGAGACCTGTGTTAGTGCTGTATTACACTTGGAAGGGGCTTTTCAACCTGTGCTTGCTTCCTGCCTCCCTCCTCCCTTCCATAGTCAACCCCTTTGTAGGATCTCAGTGACTGTGTCAGTCTAATCTCCCATTTGCCAAGGGTTCTAAATTAACTCACTGGACCATGGATGTAAATGTTTCCCATCTTTGGAAGACCCTTCAGACTCTAGGGGAGCTGGTGTGGACAAGGGCAAGAAGGACAGAGGAGTGAGAGAAGGGAGGGGTTGAACTTAAGGACCACTTGGGCCCAGCAACATTCATCAGGGAGATGTGCGGGGTCTTGGAAGGCCAGCCCCCAAACACAGTAGACCCTTGTGTCAGCAAGTTTTCTCCTGGTGGTTAATAGAACCCAAGAGAACAGGGGAGAAATGAAATTGTGGAAAATAAAAATCATTAACGTTGGCTGTCACTCTGATTGGCTGAAATGAGTTGGAGCCCAATTCCAAACTTTAAAATACGAGTACTGACCACTTTGAGTTTCGCCCTTTCCTGCTTTGCCTCTCAGGCAGACAAATAGATGTAGCTCAGCACCCCCCACGTAGGGATCAAACGAGAATAGAAACCTCGTAAGCAGGAGGCACTAATTCCCTTTGTTTGGTTATAATCACCTCTTTTCCAATTCACTACTTCTGGGTAATGCTTGTGAGAGGCACAGCC
Source organism: Pipistrellus kuhlii (assembly GCF_014108245.1). Lineage (NCBI taxonomy): Eukaryota > Metazoa > Chordata > Mammalia > Chiroptera > Vespertilionidae > Pipistrellus > Pipistrellus kuhlii. Next base: position 58,445,405 of record NW_023425404.1, read on the forward strand.
TGGGCTGTAAAGTCTCTGCCTCTGCTGGATATCCCTGACAGTGAGGAACCAGGCTCAGAGGAGAACGTGTAGGGCCTGCTCCATTCTAGCCTGAAGAATCTTTTGCTGCAGTCATTGAGAGAAGTTTGAGCTGGAGAGCAGAAGAGAGTGAGGACGTAAAGGAGGTTGCTTCTGGCTAAGGAGTATTTTAATGCCTGGCAGGAGATGTGAGGGACGTGATCTCCCCTTCTTCTTTTGTCCTGTGAGGGCCTAGTGGGAAGCCCCGGTAAGAAATCCGAGCATTTGGGTTCATTAGCTGTCATGGTCACATTGGTGGGATTCATGGAACATTGTAACTCTCCAGCGTGTACTGGTAGAGGCTGTCCTCTGATTAAAATTAAACTTGAGCTACTTCTCAATAGCTATGATACTTAAGATTTATGTAATGGCCCAAGTGTGGTGTGGATGAACCTTACTGCATTTGGGGTTTGTCTAACCTGTTCCTTCAAGCCTGAGGTTTTATATGTAAACTGTTCCCCACCCCCTAACACTTTTTTTTTTTGTCTTGTATCATCTCAGCCTTACCTCCAAGTTATGTGTAACCTGGGAAACCAATACCATAGATTCATGTTTCAGTTGCCCATCAAGGCTCCAGCATTCGAAGGCTCATTGTAACTAAAAAAGCTGTTTTTATTTTATTTTTTGTTGTTTTGGTTCAGTGTTCTCCCATTTAATAACTAAACAAGAACCATACTCTGCAGCAGAAGTTATTTTGAACACCCAAAATGTTGGGTCTAATTTTAAAACTTTAAAACTCACTACTGATGATCCTACTACGCTAGGTGAATTTGTGCATTTCTTATACACTGTATGCCCCTACCCTAAATCTTTCTATCATTCACATCCTCCAGCAATAAACCACAGAATGGATTTAATTAAGCACACAACTGCTAAGCCGGAGTTTTTGAGGGTAGGGGAAAGGACGAGAAAGGGAAAGGAACTGAAAATATAAAACCATACTCAAGAGGAAAAATGACATTCAGAACCAGCGTCACTGAATTTCTCTTGTTTTAACTGTGCCAGAAGCATGCAGTTGTATTAAGAGAGATGACTTAAGTTGGCAGCAGCAATCTTCTTTTACTAGCTTGTACCACATCTTGCATGTAAGTTGAATTTGGCTTAAGTAAAGAGAATTTCCTCAAAATGAACTTCACTGGGATAATCAGCAGCATAACTGCCCTAAAAAACACAGCCTAGCCAAAGAGGGAACTGTCTGCTTTTCTTATTGTGCCTATATTAGACTCGCACAAGTACGGTGTGTCTCCCAACATTTATTAAAAGTGCCATATCTGTTACATAGTGTATTGGAGTCACCGATGATGTACTGATATGTTTTTTCATTACTATAGTAGAATTTTTTTAAGTGGCAAGCTATTTGCAATCTCGATCTTTCCTTATTAAAATAATGCCAAACACCAAATATGAATTTTATGATGTACACTTTGTGCTTGGCATTGAATGAGAGAAACACACATCCTGCAAGTCTATAAGTTGTTTTTGTTGTTGTTGTTATTATTGTAGTTCTTCAAAGTTTAAAAGTAAGTGAAAAATCTGGAGGAAAGGATAATTTCCACTGTGTGGAATGTGAATAGTTAAACAAAAGTTATGGTTATTTAATGTAATTATTAATTCAAATCCTTTGGTCACTGTGATTTCAAGCATTTTTTTTCTCCTTTATTTGACTTCCTTTGAGTTGAGCAAAGAAGAGGCGGGCACATTGTATGCTGTCGGAGGCTTTTATCAGGTCAGCAAGAAATAAGATCTTGACACATCTGAACATGCATTACAGAGTCCAGACCTGAGCTTTTATTTTTTTAAATTGAATGTTCCTTAAAGGTTAACATTTATGAGGCAATATTAAGAATCATTTTAACGGTTATTTTGGAAGACTTATGATGTGTGTGTACAAATAGTGGATAATAATGAATAGTTCACAAGCCCTTTTAAGGAAAAAATCTAAAAGGGAAAAAAGTGTGTGCAGAACATTTATAAGTGAAAAGTTAATGCTTAAGAGTGAAAGTAGTTCTATTGATTTGTCATTCTCAAGATATTTAATATCAACCGCATTGTGTATTATGTCTGCTTTAATCATTTAAAAACAACAGAGGATTATATAGACTATGATTAAGGTACTTTGCTGTGTATGAGGAGGAGAGGGGATTTGATAGTGTCATGGAAGTTAATATGGTTTCAAGCAAAGTTTTATGAATCTGTAACTAGAATGTAATTTTACCCAAATTATGTTCTATATAACTTTCCCCAAAGAGCAATAAATAGAACCTCTTCTCTCTGTGTGTCTCTTGTGTGTCTGTGTAACTGGAAGTACTCATGGGATAGAGGTGATGCAAGGATTCACTTGTTGTGGGAAGGGAGATAGGAAAACAATTAGATCCTGTGGCCTCAAAAGGAATTTATTTCTTCCACCTAGACCTTCCAGATTCTGCTTGGTGTCAGATGGATACCTCAGGCTATGGCAGTTAGAAGAGTGAGAAACAGTTATGAGAAGCCTTCAAATGGTGGAAGACTTGTCATAGAAATGATAATAGCTCCATTTTGAGGTGTTCAAAGGAAAAATGGGAGAAAGATTTAGGGCTCAGTACAGGAAGAGCTCTCTAAAGATGGGAGTGATTCAGCAAAGCAGTGAGTTGCCATGAGATGGTGATGTTGAACTCCCTGCCCTTGGAAATACTAAACCATATTTCTTTGCTTAGAGACTTTGTCCAGAAAAGTCACTAAGCAAAGAAACAAACAACAAGCAGCAGCAGCAACAACAAATCCTGGTGAGGGGAAAAGAGACTGATTTCAAGAGTTTCCATATTATATCACTTAAAATATCCAGTTTTCAACAAAAATTGATGAGTCATGCAAAGAAACAAGAAATCATGGTCCACATACAGGAACAAAAAGAACAGACCTTAGGAAGTCCAGACATCGGACTTATTAGACAAAGACTAACTCAACTCTTTGGATATTCAAGAACTAAAGAAAAATATTCGAAGGAACTTAAGGAAAATAGGAGAACAAAATTTCATCAAATCCTGAAAACAAATAAGAGAAATTGCTTTTTAAAAAAAGAAACAAATAGAAAGTGTGAAGCTTAAATGTATAAATGAAATGAAAATTTTACTAGAGGGGCTGAACAGCAGATTAGAGCAGGCAGAAGACACCTTTATCTAGACTAATGAGAGGGAGGTAGGAGAGAAAAAGGACTCTATTAAAATCAGAAAATGAAGATTCCCATAAACTTTCCACAAATACCAGGAGGATTATAAGGGAATAAATACTATGAACAACTGTATGCCAACAAATTAGATAAAATGGACATATTATTAATGTAACAAAAAGTCTAATTCCATTTTTTTCATGTTTGACTCCTAACATCTTTTATGCCTCACTCCTCTCTCGTTCCCTCCTGCCCCACATCTGGGCAAGCTGATAAGAAAGCCCAGGCTCTCCCTTATTTGGCACTGATGCGATCAAACTATTCAAGGACCGGTCTGCATGTGAAAACCCTCAGCCTAGCTCACTCTTTAACCACCATAAAAATTCAGTCAGTTTTCTGTGCTCAGATCAGGTTGGGAGGCCTGCCCTGCTCTCCACAGAAAACCTTGTCATAAAACTTTCATTTACTCTTGGTGTGTGTAGTCGTGTCATCAGTCTTGACATCTGAGCCAGATTTTGAATAAGGTCCATGCTGTTTATGCTGGTGTCTATAACACCTAGAAACACACAAAGTATGAGAATTACTTGAGAAGAAATAAATATTTGAATAGAACTATCACAAATAAAGAGGTTGAATTAGCAATAATAATTTTAAAAAAAACTTGCCACAAGAAAAGTCTGAGACTAGAGGGCTTCATTGGTGAATTTTACCAAATATCTTAAGGATTAATACCAAATGTTTATAGCCTCTTCCAAAAAACAGAAGAGAAGGGAACACTTTCTATCTCATCCTATGAGATCAATATTACTTTGCTACCCAAACCAGACAAATACATTACAAAATAAAACTATAGACAAATATCCCTTAGGAATATAGATGCAAAAATTCTCAACAAAATGCTAGAGAATTGAATTCAGCAGCACACAAAAAAAGATTATACACCACGACTAAGTGGGATTTCCCCCTTGGAAAGTAAGGTTGGGTTAATCATCAATCAGTGTAATACATCATATTAGTAGAATAAAGGACAAACATCACACAATCATGCAGAAAAAAAATCACTTGACAAAATCCAACACCCTCTCATGATAAAAATCACTTAACACATTAGGAATATAAGGGAATTCTGATAAAAGACCCAATAAATGACATCTATGAAAAACCCACACAGCTAACATTACTTAAGGGTGCAAGACTGAAAGCTTTCCCCCTATGTGTATCTGCTTTCACCACTTCTTTTCAACATTACACTGGAGGTTCTAACCAGGGCAATTGGCAATAAAGGAAAAAAGAAGTCATCCAGATTGGAAAAGAAGAAGTAAAACTATTTCTATTTTCAGATGACATAATCTTGTATGTAGGAATACTAAGGAATCCATAAAAGAAGTATTAGAGCTGTTTTGATCCATTCAGACTGCTATAATAAAATATCACAGACTGGGTAGCTTATTAAAAACAAACATTTACTTCTCACAGGTTTAGTGGCTGGAATTACCAGATCAGAGTGTCAGCATGGCCAGGTGACAGCTTGCTTTCAGGTCTGGAGCCTCTTTTACAAGGAACTAATCTCATTCGTGAGGGTTCCACCTTCTTTTTTTAAATTTTATTTTTATTTTTTATTAAATGATTATCTGCGTACATATCTTACCATTGCTCCCCCCCCCCATACATGCCCTCCCTTCCCAGAGTTTTGTGTCCATTGGTTGTACTTATATGCATGTATACAAGTCCTTCGGTTGATTTCTTATCTTGATTTAAGCACCTCCCAAAGGTCCGACCTACTGATACCATTACCAATGGGGATTAGAATTTCAACATACGAACTGGGGAAGAGAGAGGGCACAAACAATTTGGACCAGAGGAAGAGCTAATAAATGAGCGCGTCAATGTCACAGCAAGATCAAGATACAAAAGTTAATTGTATTCTATTAAGGAAAAGCCTAAAACTAAAATTTAGAAAATAATTCCATTTGCAACAGCATCATAAAGGATAAAATGCACAGGGATAAATTTAATAAGGGAAGTACTAGGCATGTACTAGTACGATGAAAATACAAAACATTCTTCAAAATATTAAACACCTAAAGAAATAGAAATATATCCTGTGCTCATGGATTAGAAGATTTAACGTTACTCAAACTCAACACATTCTCTATCAAAGTCCTAACTGGTTTCTTTGAAGAAATGGACAAACTAACCCTAAATTTTATATGAAAAAGCAAGAGACCCAGAATAGCCAAAACAATCTTGAAAAAGAAGTCTAAAGTTGGAGGGCTCACCCTTCCTGATTTCAAAACTTACAGAAAACAATTGTTACAAGGCAAACACCCTTTTAACAACCACTAGGATTTTTTCCAGCCTCTTCAACAGTTCTTCCTATGATCCACTTCTGTTTTAATCATTTTACACACTTCAGTAGTAACCACTCTCAATTTTTATAATAATTTCTTCTTTGCATATTTTAATTGTTTTATCATCAAAGTGTGCATCCCTAAACTCCACACTTTATTCTGGTTATAACCCAACTAGTGGCCTGGTGCACAAAATTAGTGCACTGGGGACGGGATTCCCTCAGCCCACCCTGTACCCTCTCCAACTGGGGACCCCTTGGGGGATGTCTGACCACAGGGATCAGGCCTAAACCAGCAGTCGGACATCCCTCTCACAATCTGGGACTGCTGGCACCTAACTGCTCACCTGCCTGCCGATCACCCCTAGCTGCCCTCCCCTGCCAGCCTGATCTTGCCCCCAACTGCTTTGTCCTGCTGGTCTGATCTCACCCCTAACTGGCCTCCCCTGCTGGCATGATCACCACTAACTGCCTCTGCATGAGCCCCCACCACCATTGCTTTGTTCAGAAGGAAGTCGGATATTTGGAAGATGGTCAGTTGACCTGGTCTAATTAGCATTTTATCTTTATTAGTATAAGTAGATTATATAGGATAGGATTGCTTAAATGGGGGAAGGGGAATGGAAGGAGCCTTTTTCAACAAGAGGAGATGCTCTTGCCAGACAAAAATACATAATTTCTATATCTGGACTGATAGCCATATGCTCCTTGCATTTCACCCAGATTTGGTTCTGATTGGTCTGTTTCTATGCCAATTAGCATGTCTGGGCTTACCAATGGGCCTGATCAGGGAGGGAGGGCTGATAAGCAGCTCTAGCAGAAGCCTGAGAGAAAGAGAGGGAGGGCTGCTGGCCAGACCCCCAAGAGAAAGAGAGAGGCAAGTGCTGATCAACAGCTGCCATGGAGGCTATAGATCAGACCCTGTTTTTCTGTGCAGGCCTCACTCCAGGCCTGATCTGCAGCCCCCTCGACAGTCTGTGCTGGGTCGCAGAGCCCACGGCAGTGGGCAGACAGTGCTGGTTGCCAGGGCAATCCAACACTGACTTCCAGTTGGTCAAGGCTTCCAGTCATTTTGGATGTTATGGACCATGCGTTTTTATATATTAGAATTAAGTGAGAAAATATGAAGGTCTAAATTAAGGCAGCCCTAAGCCCCTTCCTGTGATCTGGGTAGTGATTACCAAGCAATCAGTGTTCACTTCCTCCTGTTGCATCAACAAGTTTACTGGGAAGAGGTTAAATTAATTGGATATTTTAAAGTATTTTAAACAATTATTTTGTTCCTCATCATAAAAAAACAAAGCTTAGATTCTGATGGTCACAAAAGGATTTTATCATCTTCTATGTTTATAATTGCAGCTACCTTTTCTCTTCTGCTCATTTATCATTAGCACATGTAGCATTAGTCCATTGCAAATGAACTTCATTACCTTGCAGACATCCCACAAATGCCAATACTGACCCCTAGAATGTAGACATTTATTATTATGCACAGTGATAGCAGAAGTTAAAAATGGGAAGTAAATACCTATTGTTTTTTTACTTCCGCACTTCTTTTTCTTAAAAAAGTTTTTTTTTTAAAGAAAAACTCTTGCCTTATGTGATGCCATCCAGACTTATTACTGTGCCTTTCATCCTTGCTCTCCCTTAGGCATAGGGCTGACATAAGAGCACATCAGAAAATCAGAAGACCCATTACATCTGGCCATTTTGATTGATTTTAGAAATGGGCTTGAAACAACCTGGATGCAAAATAATCTTCCTTAAGATTTGAATTTGGAGACTGGGAGAAACAAGATGTTTTTGCTTTTCTAAGATGACAAGTTATAATAATGCTGTAGACCAAAATCTGATGATAGTGATCTTTCCCAGGTAAATGGATGAAATTGTCTGAAGAATGAATCCTCAACACACAAAAAATCAGAGCCAAATAAGGAGTAGGTATCTCAATGAAAGAATTTTTTTCCTATATGGGGAATCAGACCAACCTCTGGGTCATTCTGTATTAGTTATATATCACTTTATAACAAGTTATGCCAAAACTTAGCACCTTATAAGAACAAACATTTAGTATTTCACACATTTTAATAGGGATCTGGAAGTGACTAAATTGGATGCTCAAAATCTCTCATGAGTTTGCAATTAAGGTCTCAGCAGGGGTTTGACTGAGGCTGGAGAATCCCCTGCTCATAGGGCTCACTCACATGGCTGGAGGCCTCATTCCTCACACTGTGGACCTTTCTTCACAACATGGTAACTGGCTTCTTTCAGCATGAGTAAACCAAGAGAAAGCAAGGAGGAAGCCACAGTACCTTTTATGACTTAGTCTTCCAAATCACATTTTACTTTCACTTTATTCTAATTGTCAGAGCAAATCCCTAAGTTTGCCTACATTTGAGGGGAGGGTTTTTAGGCTTCACCTCTTACAGGGAGAAGTATCAATGAACTTGAGGTCCTATTTAAAAATCAACACACTCTTGCCTGGCCAGCATGCCTCAGTGTTTGAGCGTTGATCTATGAATCAGGAGGTCACAGTTCGATTCCTGGTCAGGACACATGTCCATATTGCAGGCTCTATCCCCAGCATGGGGTGTGTAGGAGGCAGCCCATATATGATTCACTCTCATCATTGATGTTTCTCTCTCTCTCTCTCTCCCCCTCCCTTCCTCTCTGAAATCAATAAAACTATATCTTAAAAAATTAAATCAAATCAACACACTCTTAGTTACACCAATCAGTAAATTTAATCTTTGGCTTAGTTTGCATTGGTTTTATGTCACTTAAGACCCACAGAACCTGTGTCACTAAGAAAGTTTTAGATGTTACTATTTATTGCTTTTACTCTGTGAATTGATCTCTAATGATAGAATGCAGGCAAAGCAGAGCTACTTTTAGTGTCCTGCATCTGTATCACCAGTAGCACCAAAACTGGATCTTAACCCATAGCAGAGAGAACTTACCTTCCAGTAGGGCCAGAGGCCCACTTAGTAGACAGAAGTTGATATTCAGTGCCACTGAGGGACCAGCTATGTGCCTTCCAATTCCTTCCCATTCTCTCTGCAAACTTCAAACCCAGGCATTCTCTTCATAGATAAACATTTTTGGATTCAATTTTTAATTAAAAGGATGGACCTAGTCAGCACTTTCCACCTTGCCATTTTCCATTTAAGGGACCAGGAAGAGACTCTTCAAGTTGAAGATTCTAAATATTACATTTTTTGAAAACTTATACCGGAGGAGCAAAGTAAACAATGCTTTGAATAGAAGGGGCCCTTCGCCATGGAGAAGAAATTGTCACTTGAATTACATTTATAAACTTGTTTACTAAAAAAATTATCGCAGATTTTAAAAATTCTTATTTTTATTAAATGTCAGTGAGTGTTCCTGCTTACAATAAACAGAATCTATATTTTAGGTTGTGGGATCAGAAAGAGGTGTATTCAAAGTGATTAGGTAACTCACACACCCTCTGAGGGTGGGGCAAGAATCTTGTTTGAATGCTACATAGGAATATAGAGTCCAGAAATAAATGGTCATGGAAAAAAAAAAATGCCCTACTCACCATGGTGCTATTGTAGGAAAGTATTCCTGGTTTGCCCACCACACCTTCGTTATGACACTAGAGACAGATGTAGAAACTGCAACCCAGATGCCCAAGAGCCCAGTCACTCCCTCTTGATGACCGACAGAAGTTATGCGATCCTATGAATGGTTGCTGACTCAGGTTGGTTGCTTCTGCTGCAGGTCTGGTGTGGTGTAACTGCCCATTAGAATCTAGGGCAATTTACAAACATAACTTCACGGGAGTCTGGGAAGTGTGAGTGTTCTGCTTTCTATGCTCTATGTTACAAGGAAGCATCCCCATAGGTTCCTGGAGTAGGCACCCAGAGAGCAAGAGGCCACATCAAAGTAATTTGCAAAAAAAAATTTTCACGTGGGTGAAAAAAAAACACGTGACAGGCTTATGTGAAAACATCAGTCTCTTGTCTCATCTTTTCTACCTGATCTCCTCCAACTCATTTCTGAAGGTCAACCCTTTTCAATTCTTTTTGCCTGTTTCTTCTGCCATTGCTGAAAGTTCAACAGGGGTCAATGCCCAAAACGACTCACTCACATGGCTGGCGGTGGATGCTGGCTACTGCGGGAAGCTTAGCTTTAAGTGGTCTCTTCACATGTCTTCGGCTTCTGAAAGCACAGTGATTGGGTTCCAAGAGCAAGTGTTCCAAAAAAAAGAAGAAGATAAAAGCTGCCAGTTCCTTAAGACTCAGCCTGCAAAGAAAAAGAAGAAAACTCTGCCATTTGTGACACCACGGATGGAACTTGAGGGCATTATGTTAAGTGAAATAAGTCAGAGAAAGACAAATACTGTATGCTTCTGCTTATACCCTGTTTCCCTGAAAATAAGATAGTGTCTTATATTATTTTTTTCTCCCAAAGTTGCGTTAGGTCTTATTTTCAGGGGATGTCTTATTTTCAGGGAAACATGGTATATAGAATCTAAAAAGATTGAACTCATAGAAATAGGACAGAATAGTGGTTGCCAGAAGAGGGGCTGTGGGGTGAAGAAGCTGCTAAGAGAGTATATCTGAAAAGTTCTCATGTCAAGAAAGAAAACTGATAACTATGTGAGGTGCTGGATATTAATTAAACTCATTAATGGTACATATATCACATCACTATGTTGTATACCTTAAACTAACACAATGTTATATGTCAGCAATATTTCAATAAAACTGGGAGGAATGGGGTTAAAAAAAGACTGGGCCTGAAAACCTATAGTGTCACTTCTGCCATAGTTAATTGGTAAAAGCCATGTAGACCTGCTATAGTCAAGCGAGAGGATGAGAGAAATGTCAAATAATCTGGGGCCGCCATTAATCTACCTCATCTAACTTACGGGAGGGTGGAGGGACATGGGGTTCTGCTGGCCTGTTTATAAACTCGGATGCAGTCTCCTGTGTTCCGCCTTGCAGCTCACCGTGACCTGTATCTCCAGCAGCACTTGCCTCTGAGTCTCGATTCTCAGGACTTTTTTTTCTTTTTTCTTCTCAGTTTGAAGTTTCTTTCCTTGTGCTGTCAATGTTCACTCTTCTGTCTCCCTTACATCTCTGAAACTATTTACTGAAATCACTCAATTGCTATTGTCTTTTTTTTCTTTTCTTACTCTTCATCCTTGTATATTTATACTTTTAAAATTCCTTACTTTCACTTTAGTGGAGTTTCACAAGAAAAAAAATAGATTAATTTATATAGTGTATTTGTCTGAGTCCAACAAAAATGTATACCCATTGTTACTTGGTAACAATTTGATTTTGTAGAGTGCTTTAAAAGGGGGAAAAATGCACTTTTGTATACATTCTATTTGATCCTCATTAATTTTTAAAGAAAGGCAGAACAGGTCTTTAAGTGGTCTTCATTTTAAAGGTGGAACAAGCTGAAATCAGAGACATAAAATGATTTGCACAATCTTGCTTTAGTGACGTGCTTTCTACCAAATCCTCCAAAGGAAGATTCTGGAATTATTATAAGTGTAAGGGTAACAAGGAGAAGTCAAAGAAAATAATACTAGTTTTTCTTTTCATTTGAGGGGGAAGATGTAGTACACAGAGTTCAGAAAACTACAATTTGTGTGGCATTGGAGCACCCAATTCACAAACTGGAACTTGTTTTTTTAATGTAAGTGTGCAATTGTGGCGGGTGGGTCAGGAACCTACTAGAAAGAAACTAAGAAGACTTTAATGACCTAGCTCAGCTTCCTATTTCAGGCCACGCTGCTCATTCTATTCACTTGATCCACATGCTGGGATGTGAGAATTTTTCCCCACATCCCCTTGCAGGAGCCCATTTTGGCGGTTCTTATGGTAGTGGCTGAGTTTCAAAGAGGAAGACCCTGTAATGTCTCCCAGGCATACTACAAAGGAAATATAAGTCATCAGATAGTTGGATCTGGACCGGGGCCAGGATAACTCGACTCTTCTTGTGGAAGGTGCCATGGGATCTATAGTGATGGCAGGTGATGGGAGAAGTGGGTCCCCTCAGCTTTATGTCTTGTCTGAAAGATGATAACCATGCTAATAAATTTAGTGCCACATTCTTTACAGTGTGCTCATCCGACCCCTAAAATAAGGCCATAAACCATAATGGGGTCCACGATGCTTTCAATTATTAGACATTCATTTCTGCTCTTCATTTTTCCCCCCTCTCCAGCCCAAATTTGGCTTTATTGATGTGCTTTCAGGAGGCATGGTAGAGGGCAGTGTTAGGGGAAAAAAGGTCCACTTTTTAGCAGTCTGAGAAAAATTATATGTCTATCAAAATAAAACCTAGGCTCCCTAAAGGGAAAGACATAGCATTTTTGTCATTGTATCCACAATAAACACGTAGCCAGATCAGAATGAACAGAGCCTGTTTGGGGTTATTACTGAGCATTTTTGGAGTCATAGGCTATTTTATGTTATTAACACTCCAATTAAGAGTCCCTTAAATGGAAATTAAGCTTTTCCTTTAGTAGCTACTAGTTAGGATAGGTACAACCCCACCTCTAGGGCTTTTTTGAGAGCAGGAAGGCATCCAGAAAAGTTTGTGGGATGTGGCACTGAGCCCCAGAGAGAGGCTGAGTTTGTAAAGAAAACAGTGTTACAGAAAATACGTTATTTGGGTTTCTTGCCCTGGTACATAACACTGGAAATTGGCCTTTCTGGCTGTTTGAAGCAAGGCTGGAAGGATTAATTTCTTCACTACTGATCTCTCCCTCTTTCTCTGTTTTGAATTAAGATTTTTTAAAAATTATACCTGACATTTAATATTATGTTAGTTTCAGAAATACAACTAATGATTAGACATTTATATACTTATGAAGTGATCACCCAGTATGTCTTGTATTCATTGGACATCATACATAGTAGTCACAATATTATTGACTATTCTTCATATATATTTTATTAAGCATTTCAATGCTTTATTCTTTTCCAGATAGTCAACACTTGAATTCTACACCCATACCAAATCTAACTTCTGATGTTCATCCATGATTCGAAGGAAACTGGGCACTACTCAAATAGAGTTAAAGAACCATTAATGTTGATAAAAATACTAGATGGGAAAATCTTAATTACAACTTCCTCCAGAAACTGAAAACCTTTCAAATATCCTTCTACTCTGAGACCCTGTCATGACCAAAAAAAATAAATTCCCATTCATTCTTACTTCTCACCTAAGATTCTTTGTATTTGTGAAAAGGCCGAAGCCGGTTTGGCTCAGTGGTAGAGCATCGGTCTGCGGACTGAAAGGTCCCAGGTTCGATTCTGGTCAAGGGCATGTACCTTGGTTGCAGGCACATCCCTGGTAGGGGGTGTGCAAGAGGCAGCTGGTCGATGTTTCTCTCTCATCGACATTTCTTTTTTTCTTTTAGAAAATATATATTTTATTGATTTTTTACAGAGAGGAGGGGAGAGACATGAGGAGGGGAGAGAGATAGAGAGCTAGAAACATCGATGAGAGAGAAACACCGACCAGCTGCCTCCTGCACACCCTCTACTGGGGATGCGCTTGCAACCAAGGTACATGCCCTTGACAGGAATCGAACCCGGGACCTTTCAGTCTGCAGACCAACGCTCTACCACTGAGCCAAACCGGCTTCAGCTCTCATTGACATTTCTAACTCTCTATCTCCCTTCCTCTCTGTTAAAAAAAAAAAAAAAAAAAAAAAAAAAAAAAGTTTGGTTTAGGTGAGAATAGGTTAGGAGAAGAGAATGTTAGGTAGTAGGTGAAGATAGAAAATTTTGATTTGCTATTGAGTTTTCAGAGGGCCTTTAATACAGGGGGAGAACCAAAAATCAGTAGAAGGAAATTGTGGTGGAAGGGAGGTGTACCAGTAGGACTGAGCAATACCAAGGAGTTTATGTGGCTCCTTCAGTAGAAAATGTCCATTACATTGAAAAATGGGTGAACATTGTTCATCAAACAATGCTGCTGGCAGCTTTGGGTGAGTTCCCAAATGCAGGTTCATATTGCCATTGTCTGCATTCCTCTGCAGACTTTCAGAGGTAAGGAATTGGTGAGGGGAGAGAGGGTTGCGTTGAGGCATTACTAACAGGAGAATGTTCTTAATTGTGGTACTTACTTCTTTGATCATTCCCCTTTGAGACAACCTGAAGGAAAAAAGAAGCCACACAAACATCTTGCATTTGTGCTACTCGCTCAAGAGAACAAATGAAATCACAGCCATGTACTGATGCAATAATTCCTTGTTTGGGATATTAAAAAGGGCCTTTAAATGGCTGTAATTCCCTCATCTATGCCAGAATGGAGATTTTGCTTGGTAATTTAGACCTGAATCGTATATACATTCAATTGCTAGACAATGAGCATAATTAAATTTTCGTTAAAAAAAAATGTATGGTAAGGCAAATCTATGCTTTTATAATCAAAATGGAGGAAAAGAAGCATGTGAGTTTTCAACTAAACATTCTGTGACTCAGTTTGAACTGATTTTGGGAAAAGATTACAATAATCTGACATGTACATGCACCCTCAATTATGAAGTTATCGTTGCAAACTAGAAAGTTCTAGCTTTGGGGGGGTGGGTTATAGGAGTGGTCAGAGGCCTGGGGAACATGATGACAGCCTGACCATGGCTTTGAGCTCACGAAGGCCTCCAACATGACCAAAGAGGCACAGGGTTGAACCCTTCATCACAGTTTTATAGGATCCCAAGGAGTTTGTTTCATTTCAAAAGGATCGGGAAGTTTGACTGAGTCACCCAACATGCTTTGCTGAAAGTTAAAAAGCCATGTTCTCTAGACCTCAAGATTGAGAGGACGGATGAATCTAGCGATTGGTAGGTAACGTGATCTGCCTTTTGTAGCAAGCCAGAAGCCAGATGTCCCCTCCCCTTTGATCTGAATAACACTTTAGGCTGCAGACAATAAGATTGGTTTTAAATTTATTGTCTCTTTGATTTCTGCATTCTAATGCTTTTTAAATTCTTTACACAAGACAGGGCTATATATAGGCAACTGGGGTGGTTCAATGGAGGCCAAAAAAAAAAAAAAAAAAAAAAATGCCAGTAGCTTTTGAGGAGGACAGAGCAGAGCCTTGTGCATATTTCTCTGCAAGGAAACAGGGATAATACTCCGGGACACGGACTTTTTTGTTTCCAGGCGTATTACTCCAAAATGAAGTTTCCCATTCCTGTTCCAGCGAGATTTGTGAAAAGTTCTCGGCAGCACGCCCCCACCTCCCTCAGCAAAGTGCTGCAGCAGAACCCAATGTAAGCGAAGGAACCTACATCAGAATGCCTTCCGTTCCTAAGCCCTCCGTGACCTTCACCCCAGGTAGCGCTTCATTCCTACCCTTGGTACCCAGTCTGGGGGAGGCCGTCCGCGGAGCCCAGAGCTTGAGTGTTGACTGTGGAGATGCGAATGTCTGAATCCAACCTCACCCGCAGGAAGTTACGTGGCATGTGGGAATCTTTTACTTTCAATTACTACTAAGTGAACAATAGTGACTGGGCATTCAATCAAATGGGGAAAAACCTTTAGCCCAGTTCCTTCCCTCAAGGACATCCAATGCAGGACAAATTGCTCAAGAAGGCAGCGAGCCAAAACCAGTTTGGCTCAGTGGTAGAGCGTAGGTCTGCGGACTGAAAGGTCCCAGGTTCGATTCCGGTCAGGGGCATGTATGTTGGTTGCGGGCACATCCCCGGTGGGGGGTGTGCAAGAGGCAGCTGGTTGATGTTTCTCTCTCATCGATGTTTCTAACTCTCTATCTCTCTCCCTTCCTCTCTGTAAAAAAATCAATAAAATATATTAAAAAGAAGAAGAAGAAGAAGAAGAAGAAGAAGAAGAAGAAGAAGAAGAAGAAGAAGAAGAAAGAAGAAGAAGAAAAGAAGAAGAAGAAGAAGAAGAAAAGAAGAAGAAGAAGAAGAAGAAGAAGAAGAAGAAGAAGAAGAAGAAGAAGAAGAAGAAGAAGAAGAAGAAGGCAGGGAGTTCTGGGAGGAGCAGGAGCAGGGGTTCCAGGCTCCATGCGCTTCCGTTAAAGCTCTGTGACTTTGAGGAGGCATGGCTTCCACTCATCTCTGTTTTCTCTTTTGGGATACTAGGTGAACTCACACTGACCTAGCATTTTATTAGATTAAAAAGCCTTTCCCAGTCAGATCTTATTTGAGCCCAGTAATCACCCTGTGAGGCAGCCAGGCAACACTGCATATTTAGGATGAAGAAGTGGAGCTAAAGGATGAAGACTTTTTGGAAGGCTCATTACTAGTCTGAGACAAAGGCAGGACTGGAACCCAGATCTCCTGACACCTCCTCCCTAGCTCTGTGCACTTCACAAAACCCACTCAGCCTCCCGGCCTGTGAGCTAGGAGGACTAGAGGTTTTTTATCTGTAAGAAGGGTTGGCAAAGTGATTACAGCAAAATTCTGATTCCTTCTCCCCAAGAACCCCTCTGAATGCCTCCCAGAAGGAAGGACAGCCGCAAAAGCACGGGGGAAGGTGAGGAATTACAAAACAGCAGAGGCTGATTCTTCCCGCAGGCTCATCTTGGTAGCGTGGGAGCGGAGACCCAGGGGCTCTCCTTTGAGTGGATATATCTATCAGATCTTCCAGTTCGTTTTCAGTCATTTCCTTTGATATCAGGTATTAGGCCCTACATGCACTTCTTCCGGCTTTATGGTTATGAAATATGAACAGTGGCCACGGCTGAAGCTTTCAATCCGATGGGGATGGCCCCAAGACAGGCTCTTAGAAACCTTAGTCAGGAAAGGCTGTGCAGTTGGAAGCCAAAGCAGACCCTCAGCACAGCTAATAAACAGGTCTTCCCATACTTTGTCTTCTGTGGTCCATGCTCACAAAACATGGTTCTAGATATTTTTCTTTTTTCTTTTCTTTTCTTTCTTTTTAAAAAAATTCTTTTTTAAAAATTAAGGTATTATATGTGTACATATCTTACCAAAGCCCCCCCTCCCACTCCCATACATGCCTCCCCCCTCCCCAGTGTTTTGCGTCTATTGATTATGCTTATATGCATACATACAGGTCCTTCGGTTGATCTCTTATCTCCCCCACCTCTTCCTAATCTTTCTGCTATAATTTGACAGTCTGTTTGATGCTTTACTGCCTCTGTATCTATCTTTTTGTTCATCAGTTTATCAGTCCTTTATATTTTAAAAAAATATGAAGAAAATATAAGACCCAGTCTGTATACCCAAGAGCATTACAGACAAAATGGCAGCAAAAGCACTTAAAAAAAATCTGTGACGTCAGCAATTATAGCATGCTATTGGAATAGATGTACATGGAGATAGACTCTCAGCAGTCATGGGACTGTGGATGTGGTTGACTTCATTCATCTTCCATGAAGCAGTCTCTTAAAGTGACTGCTTACTGGGACCTGGGGCCCACTTGCCTCTTCTCTGCACGTTCATCCTATTCCAAAAACCTTAGAATTTAACCAGGCTGAATAAAGACCTCCATTGTATTGAATGAATGCCACAGAGGTTGTTTTTTTTATTTATTTATTATTTTTAAAATATATATTTTATTGATTTTTTTTACAGAGAGGAAGAGAGAGTTAGAAACATCTATGAGAGAGAAACACCGATCAGCTGCCTTCTGCACACCTCCTACTGAGGATGTACCCGCAACCAAGGTACATGCCCTTGACTGGAATCGAACCTGGGACCCTTGAGTTCGAAGGACGACGCTCTATCCACTCTATTCACTGAGTCAAACTGGTTTTGGTGCCACAGAGGTTTTAACTGTATGATCCAATTATGTTAGATGGCTTGATAAAGAACTGCACAGGGACTATGGGATTTTATTCCAAAACACCAGAACCTCAATTTGTGCTCAGTGGCAGAGAATGAGCCCCATTTTCAGTTCAAACATGCAGTCTGGCAGATGCAAGTGGGTACCCTCAGTGCTGAGGGCTGGTCTGCAGGTGGCACAATGCTGTGGGCAGCGAAATGGGGTGCTTCCTTGGATTCTGCATGAGGGAAAGATCATGGCTAGGGACTGAGATGGGTAGTTCCGTGTGGCCTTTCCAATCCTGGGATCCAAATGTGCACAGGAATGCAGAAGAGCCTGGAAAGTCCATTGCTGGCCCTTGGCCTCACCCAAAGCAAACCGTGAGCAAGGACGCCAGGGGGCCCCACTTAAATAGAAATCCTCTGCTCTACATAGTAGCAGGTATTTAAAAATGAAAATGTATTGGGAATATTCCAGTCTTACTGTTTTATAATGCACAGCAACTTGTTCTTTCTAAGGTGCTAGTTACTCTGATATCTTTTTAAAAAATTTCTTTATTGATTAAGGTGTTACATATGTGTCCTTATTACCCCACCTGATACCTTTTGATTCTTCTAATCTTGTGCGATAGGGAGGAGTGAGAGCACATTTGGCAGACTGATAAAGATCCTAAAGGGTCCAGCAACTGGCGTAAAGTCACAGAGCACAGTTGTGACAAGAACTCAGCTGCCCAATGTAGAATTCGGAGCTTTTCAAAGTATTTGTGTATCTTTGGCCACATAGTCTGATCTGCATGAGTCTCTGAGGCTCCCTGGGATAGGATGGCATTGTGGCTTCTGTGATTTGTTTTGTATTGGTCCTTTTAAACATTTCCTTTCTTCATCTTGCTTTATCATGCACAGAAAGAAAAATACACAAAAACAGAGTTTATTGAGTTATTAATAAACAATGACCTTTGTAGTAATACTGGCACTGTGGAGGCCTTTTATGGGTGCTACCTGGGTGGCTGCGAGACAGGAGCTTGTGTTTAGGAGGGCATCATGCTTGGCTTAGTGCTTTGCTGCCGCTGCTTTGAAATCGTTCATCATCTGTGAATTATTTTTTGTTTTGCACTGGGCCTGTCAAATTACATATCCAGTCATGCTCCTACTCAATCATGTTTTCTCCTCCAAAATGACTATTATCCTAATTTTTTGAAAATTTCAAATAAATCTTTATTGTTCATATTATTACAAATGTTCCTCATTTTTTCCCCTCCATTCCTCCCCTCAACCAGGTTCCCACCCTACCCTCTGCCCTTTCCACACCCCCCATTGACCTAATCTATAGGTACACAGTTTATGTTCAGTCTCTTCCCACACCCCTTACTCCTCTTTGCCCCCAAAATTGTCAGTTCACTCTCCTTCCATACCTCTGATTCTATTATATTCACCAGTTAATATTGTTCATCAGATTTTTTTTAATTCCCTTGGTTTTTAGATTCACTTGTTGATAGTTATGTATCTGTTTTTCATAGTTTTTATCTTTACTTTCTTCCTCTTCCTAAGAACCCCCTTTAGCAATTCATATACTTCTGGTTTGGCGGTGATGAACTCCTTTAGCTTTTTTTTATTTGTGAAGCTCTTTATCTGGCCTTCAATTATGAGTGATAGCTTTGCTGGGTACAGTATTTTTGGCTGTAGGTTCTTGCTATTCATCACCTTGAATATTTCTTGCCATTCCCATCTGGCCTGCATGGTTTCTGTTGAGAAATCAGTTGGGTCCTTTATAGGTAACTACCTGCTTTTCTCTTGTTGCTTTTAATATTCTCTCTTTGTCTTTTGCTCTTGGTATTTTAATTATGATGTGTCTTGGTGTTGTCCTCTTTGGATTCCTTTGTTTGGGGTTCTGTGCACTTCCTGGACTTGTAAGTCTAATTCTTTCACCAGGTGGGGGAAGTATTCTTTCACTGTTTCTTTCAATATGTTTTTGGTATCTTGCTCTCTCTCTTCTGGGACCCCCATAATTCTGATGTTGGTTCGCTTGAGTTTGTCCCAGAAGTTTTTTATATTATCTTCAACTTTCTGGATTCTCTTGTCTTCTTGGTTCTGTGGAGGAGTGTCTTCTGGGTCTTTATGTTCCAAATCTTTGACTTGATTCTTGTGATCTTCCATTCTGTTTTTAGGACTCTGTATAATATTTTTTATTTCAGACAATGTATTCTTTATTTCTAGTTAATACCTTTTCATATCCTCATAGGTCTCATTTATTTTATCAGCCTTTTCTAGGAAATTCTTGAAAAACCTTATAACCATGGTTTTGAACTCTATATCCAGTCACTTTTTGTCTTTTTCTTTGTCTCTGTATTTTTGCAGCTTCCCTGAGTTGGTAGGGTGGCTTTGTGTGCTAAAGTGTCCTATATGGTTCAGTGGGTCAGCCTCCCAGTTACCTGAGGTGGATACTCTTGGTGCACACCTTTGTGGACTGTGTGTACAGCCTTATTGTAGTTAAGTCTTGATTGTTGTTGGTATCACTGGAAGAAACTAACCTCCAAGACAAGTGGTTGTGAGGATCAGCTGTGTCTATGCTGGGAGACAGCCTTATTTGACTAGACTTGGAAAACTGCAAAAGCCTCTGTGTTCAGCTTGGATGGGGTGGGGTTTCAGGGTGGAGCCTACAGATTTCTGTCAGCCCCACCCTATGAGGTTCCTGAGTCTCAGTGTTCCTTAGTGTCCTTTGGTACTCGCTGCTTTGGTACTCTCTGCAAGCACCTCTGAGAGAAAGGTGCCCTCGAGTTTTGCCTACTACCAGACAGTCTAGTCTCTCCCCCAATGAGCCTGGAACTGGGGGTCAGTGCAGTTGGAAGTGGGGTTGGAAGTGGGGTTCAGTCAGTCAGCAGTTTTTGTCTCCTTCCCGCTAGGGCAATCCAGTGGTACAGTCAACAGTCGTATTCTGTGCGCAATGTGCACACCTCTGGGACTCTACTTTTTGCTGCTCCCCTGAGTTTCTGCCTTACAGCCCAGATTCCCTCTGTATGAGTATGAGCCTGGGTCCCCAGGGTCTGGTTTAGAACTGGGGTTCAGTGCAGTCAGAACTGGGGCTCAGCACAGTCTGGAGCTTTTGTCTCCTTCCTGGTAGGGCAATCCAGCGGCATGGTCAACAGTCCATTCTCTGCGTACAATGTGCGAGACTCCGGGGCTCTGCCTTTCGCTGCTCCCTGGAGTTTCAGCCTAGAATCCCTCTGTATGAGCTTGGGTCCCCAGGGTCTTACCCAGAACTGGGGGTCAGCACAGTCCGGAGCTTTCATCTCCTTCCTGCAAGGGAACGCCAACCAGGCACTCAGCCACCTCCTCCTTTCTGATTCTGTTCTGTCCCCACGCATGCACTGTGTCTCCGTACCTTAGGCTTTTACAGCTCCTCTGATTTTCCTTCTGGTTTTCTCTTTCTTTCTAGTTGTAGAATTTACAGTCAGTCAACTTTCCTGTAGTTCTAGATAATGTCCATTTTTGTATTTTAGTAGTATTTTTTTGAAATTATTGTGTGAGGCTGCAGTTAGGTGTTTACCTATGCCACCATCTTGGTTTCTCCTATTATCCTAATTTTTATGATAGCCCTTTTTCTCTATAGTTTTATCATCTCACTATGCATGTGCAAAGATTATAATTTGTTTTTGAATTTTATATAAATGAAATATATGGAATATTATGTTATGTTTCAGTAACTTTAAAAATTTTTTTTAAATTGGTTTTAGAGAAGAAGGGAGAGGAAGAGAGAGAGAGAGATAGAAATATTAATGATGAGAGAATCCTCTATCAACTGCCTCCTGCACACCTCCTACTGTGGATGGAGCTCCCAATCCCAGCATGTGCCCTGACAGGAATCCAACCATGATCTCTTGGTTCATAGGTTGATGCTCAACCACTGAGTCACACCAGTGGGGCAGTAAATATTTTTTATGAGACTTACCTATGTTATTTGTAGCTGTCATT
Organism: Pipistrellus kuhlii; assembly: GCF_014108245.1. Lineage (NCBI taxonomy): Eukaryota > Metazoa > Chordata > Mammalia > Chiroptera > Vespertilionidae > Pipistrellus > Pipistrellus kuhlii. The sequence continues at coordinate 58,466,675 of NW_023425404.1, forward strand.
CATTTGGAGTTATTACTGTATGGCATTCTAATATATGAATATCTATCACAATATATTTTTCATTTATTCTACTTTTGATGGAAATCTAACCATTTCCATATTTGGCTATTATGAATCAGGCTGCTTTAAACATTGTTGCATGTGTATCTTTGTACAAAAGTGCTTGCACTCCTGTTGAGCACTTATGTCTGAAGGAAATTGCTAGATCATGAAGTGTTTGCTGAGCTTTAGTAGATACTGCCAAACTATTTTTCTAAAGTAGCTGTCTCAGTTTACATTCTCTCCAAAAGTATGAGAATTTTCTTGTTCTGCATCCTTACCAATACTGGGTATGGGACAATCTTAAAAAAGAAAAAAAAAATATATATATATATATATATTATATATATATATATATATATATATATATATATATATATATATATATATATATATATATAATTAATTAATTTTTTTACAGAGAGGAAGGGAGAGGGCAAGAGAGTTAGAAACATTGATGAGAAACATCAATCAGCTGCCTCCTGCACACCCCCTACTGGGGATGTGCCCACAACCAAGGTACATGCCCTTGACAGGAATTGAACCTGGGACCCATCAATCCACAGGCCAACGCTGTATCCACTGAGCCAAACCAGTTAGACCCGTGATCAGCAAACTGTGGCTTGCGAGCCACATACGGCTCTTTGGCCCCTTGAGTGTAGCTCTTCCACAAAATACCATGGTCTGAGTGAGTCCATTTTGAAGAAGTTGTGTTAGAGAAAGTTAAAAAAATTTGGCTCTCAAAAGAAATTTCAGTTGTACTGTTGATATTTGGCTCTGTTGATTAAGAGTTTGCCGACCACTGCATTAGGCTAAGGACAGTCTTTAATTGTAACCACTCTGGTGCATACAGGGTGGGGCAAAAGTAGGTTTACAGTTGTGAGTACACTAAACAGAGTTTATTCTTTAATAATTGTGCTATTTTCCATACAAACAACTGTAAACCTACTTTGCCCTACCCTGTAATCAGTGATATCTCATTGTGATTTTAATTTGGACTTCCCTGATCAGTAATGAGGTTGAGTATCTTTTTAAAAATGTATTGCCCACTTGGATATCTTTTGTATAGTTTCTTGTTGATTCTTTTATTACATTGTTTGGGGATCTTTTAGTATAAATTTATACTAAAAGTTCTCTTTATATTCTGATGGGAGTCCTTTATCAGGCATATGTATTGCCAATATCTTTACATGGTTAGTGCCTTAGAGATATTTTTGAATGAGAGGTCTTACTTTTAAAAGAGTAAAATTTATCTTTCTTTATGGTTGAAATTTTTTTTGTGTACTTAAAGAACGTTTTAGTCCTTAATGGAATATGATGAAAGTGACTGTGTATGAGTTCTGGACCTTAGTAAAAAATGCATAAATGTTTCACCTTGGATCACTCAAGCAGCCTGGTGGAGAGGCACTGAGGCCCCCAGCCTAGAGCCAGCACCAGCGTGGCAGCCAAGTGAGCCAGCCACATCCCTGCCCTATTCAAGCATTTCAGCTTTCAGATGATTACAGACCCAATGGACATATTACTAAACCATTTTGTAGATTCCAAGTGAGAACTGCCTTGGTGAGCTCTTCTCATACTAATAAAAACCATGGAAAAGAAGTGATTGTTGTTGATTTAATCCACTTAGTTTTGGGGGTATTTTGCTTTGCAGCAAATGATAAGTAACATAGTTACCATTGCTTACCATTCATCCTCACACAATGATGGGCATGAAGCAAATGCTACTTTGGGGAGACTGACTCAGCGCCATCCAAAGCAATGCAGGCATCCATGCAGGCCAGGCCAGCACAGGCTGGCCAACTTTCAATGAATATAGCGCGGCCAGGGGAACAGTGTCAAAGTTCAAAGTAAAATATTTAGTCTCAGACATTTTAGGCCTATTAGTTGGATCACCAGCAAACACAGGTCATTTAAAGAATAGGCAAAAAATGTATACTTATAAAATTCAACAAGTATCACTATGCTCAGCCAAGGAGAGTAAGCTGTGATGGAACCAGAGAGGACTTTTCCTAAGGTTGGTTGGGTTGATATATTTCCAAGGTCCTTATGATACACAGGCCTCCACTCTCTCCTAGAAGCTCTAATTCAGAACACAACTTCAATAATGGTTTCTACAAACTCTTAGGATCATTGGGTCCCCTATTTTCCATCAAGAGTTCTGGAACACGTCTCCATAAGGGAACATGGTAGAAGACAACAATTTATTTATTTATTTTGAACTGTACACTTTTCCAAAGGAATATGGTTAAGTACACGCATGTCCCGTGCATGTGGGGGACAACTGTACCGGATTCCATCGGATCTGCCCGCTCTGAGCCGGCACCTGGGTGGCCCTGGGTGAGGCTGGGAGGTTGGGGGGAAGCGTGCCTGTGAGTCTCTGTCCAGCTCTGAAGACAAAAGCGGGTCCACGCCTTCTTCCCACGAGAAAACGTGAGCAGATCCCTCGGGCTGAGAGATCCCACCTTTTCCTGCTTCCCCTTCCTTCCCTCTATGGGAACAAGGAACCGGGAATGGCCAGCAGCAGCCCCCAGAGCCCAGATACAGAAGAGAGGGATGGCACCCAGGTACTGACAAGTGGGTGGCGCTTTCTGGAAGAGGACTGTAAGGGCCAGTCCAGACACAGGGAACAGTATGCGCGGATCCTCCGTGTTCAGGGAAGTGTTTGCAGAGAGGCCCCACTGCAGAGAGGCCTGCGTGTCCAGCGAGATCCCAGATTCCGTCTCCAGGACAATGAGGTGTCCCCGAAGGATTTTCCCAGGGGGTAACCCGACTGATCTGAGTCACATTTGCTTTCATTGGGTTGCGAGGGAAGCAGGGCTATTGGCGTTCTTCCTGTCTTTCTCACCGATGGGGAATAACCTTAACTGTTGAAAGGTATCGCCCCTTGGTATTTTTTATAAGGTTCCTCGTTTTTCCCTTTTATGATTTTTAAACTACAAAAGGTTGACATTTGTATAATCACACTTTCATGTGCAGGTCTTTCATTATCGTCGTCTTCAGGAAGGGAAGACAACAATTTAATATGGTAAATGAGCTGAGCCTCTGGGAGGGGCTTTTGGCCTTGAGGGGTCAAAGGATTGGGATTCTAGTTTTTATATGTTCGCTAAGTGTAAAGTCTCTTGAACCTCAGTAGTGTTTATTCTGTGAAACAGCTTTTTTACAATGTCTAAAGAATGTCTATGACTATAATTTAGAAGATTTTCTAGTGGTAAAATGTCTCCCTAGATAATAATTCTGTCTGTTTATTAAATGTCAATAGCCTCTGGGGCATATCTCAGCAAACTTCTAGAACTCAGGAGTGCATGGCATTCAGGAACACTGGATTCATCAATTAAAAAAATAACCACACAGAAGTGGATTCTGCTGGAATTATTTTAGTTTTTTTGTTTACAAATACCTACAAGTGTCATATCATTTCTTGAAAAGAATTTGTACCTTGTGTTGAGTGATGGACTACAATACCACTTTATTTCTGTTCTTTCCCTAGTATATTATTTACTAATCCACAACTTGAAGTCACCAATCCCTGTGGTTCTCCTCCCACTCATCCCGTCTTGGGTAATACATGTTTAGGTAGCGCTGTTTTTGGGTCAGCAAAGCTGAGACAATACCTGGCTGGGTTTGTGTGTTTGGTGGTAGCCTTTTATACCCAGGCAGGTTGCCATGCTGGCGGGATGGACAGGGCAGAGAGAAGGAAATATGAATGACAGGTTTACTGAGACCCAGCTCTTGCAGCTCAGTGGTAATGAGGAGATTGGGCAGCAATGAAAGTTAGAAGTGACTGGTTTCTCTAAGGTAGAGTACTGTTGGAATATTTTTCCAAAATACCTCCTGGAAATAAATGTGCACTGCACACCAGATAGACATGAAACCAAGATTTATTAAAATACCCTTAGCATATTTACCATCGGAAGCCATGAATGCAGTTCTCTGCAAATTGCAAAAAAATAGAGTTCTATCTCTTAAAACAAATTAACAGAGGTATCAATAGATTAGAATAAATATAACCTATCATAGAGATAGAATCCTTTGAGTAGACAATCTACATTTTTCTAACCAATATATACTATGTACAAAAATACACTTGATGTGGTAACCAAGTAGTGTCAAGGAGGAAAATATACATATATACGCACACACATATTTTCATTATGTACAATCAATATTGGTTCCATCACCTTTTCTTTTTAAAAATAAATACTTCATTTGGTTGCAAGTGACATTTACAAATTCAACTAATGAGCATCTCCAGCTCTGACAAAATTAAATAGGCAAACAAATGAGAAATATATATTTTTAAAAAATTTAAAGGGAAAAATACCTGAATCCAATTAGCTTATTACAGTAAAAATATCCAAGACCACGTCATATAAGGTTTCATGTCTTTAAAGTGCCACCTCACTTCTCAAGATGCCTTCATTATTGCTTAAAATCCTTTAAGATGACTTCTACAGATTGGTCTAATACACTTGCAAGTCAAACATTTGACTACCTGAGACATTCTTATACTTTCTCTTTATGCCCTTTCAAGAGTGTCACAGTTACTGTTGATCTGAAATCCACCACAAATTGTCAACGTCTGATCCAGATGTATGAAGATGTTTGAATTGTGAGTAGTAAGAATGGAGTGGCAATAAAAAGCCCATGATTCAAAATGTCTGTACAAAACTGAAGTCAATTTGTCCAATAGCACTGAAAAGTTATTTGAGCTTCAAAAATTCAGTCATAGGCAGCATGGCTGGACTGATTTGTAATTTATCAAAAGAATGGTCCCAGTTAGACAGTTTTAAAGTAAAATCTATGAGAAGTTGAGGAGAACAATCCTCCCCCTAACTTTCTTAAAATAAAATAGAATAAAATGAAAAAGAAATGTATTTTCCATCCTTTTTATGGATTTTTCCCTCTTTGCCTAAGTGATGAGGTGATGCTGACATTAACAAGAGGCAGTAATAGTAGTGTGTCTCACTTGGTGACAGAGGAGCGCCCTGTCCAAAGGCCTGGGAGGCAGAGCACTGGGTGTGAGAGGAGGGAGTGAGGGCTCAGGGAGACACTGGGCTGTCTGTGAGGCAAAGGGGTAAAAGAGCTGGGTCCCAGAGAAACTGTAGAGTGAGAAAAAAATTAGCTGTGGGAGTGAAGGAAGGGGAGGCCACAGCATGTATTGAAAGGAGAAAACAGAAATGAAGCTAGATGCCAAAATGACTTTTGGACAGGCTCAGAGAAAAGAGAAAGATCCCTGGACCACCAACCCCTTGGCAATGACTCTGAAATTGAATGACATAATTTCAGCAGGAAATGTCAGTTTCCTTGGGGTACTGACAGTATGAGACACTGGGGACTCCCATTTGCCTAATACAAATTCCCTAAGTGGCCATTGGTACAACCATCGTGAAAATGACCAGCTCTCTGACAATGCAGTGATCAGCCAAACAGCGCACCCTGGCCTTGTTCAAAGTTTCCTTCTTCCCTGTCACCTCTTCTCCATCAGCCCATGGCCTGCAATCTCACAAGGTAGAATGAACACACATGACTGCATGGATCCAATGCATTTGAAGAAAGCAGTGTCCATTTTAAGAAAGGGTGTTGCTAAGAAAATCAAACATTTAAGGACTTGAGATAATTTACATTTCTGTTAGGCCTGATTCCTATTAGGATGCTGACTGACTTCACTTAGGTCTGGGTGTGCAGGCCAGCGCTGATTTTCCAGGCCAAAGCACGATTCCCTAAATCAAACTCTAGGGGCACACTGCTCCCCACAGTAGTCTAAATTAAAACTCAATGAGAGAAAAGATGATAATGAATCAAAGACATGTTTTGTCTAAGGAGTCTTAAAATTTTTCCAGTTTTCATTTTAAAAGTTTCTGCCTTTTTTAGAATTATCTCAGATTGTTTCTTTAAAGAGAAATCCTTTTTAAAATGCTCATATCCTTTGAAGATTACATATTTGACTGACAGTAGAGTCATATTATTTGTGTTTTGAGAAACTGAAGAACTGCGGAATTATAAAAGTAATTACGTGGAATAGTCCTAGTCCTCTGGTAGACTAAAAAATCCTGGGAGTGTCACACTGAGCAGACAGGAGAATTGTTGCTAGACTTCCCCCTCCCCCATGGATTTGTTTCCAAAGGAAATGGATGTTTTTGGAGGATTACACAGAGTGGAATCTCAGTGGGACTGAGACAACCTTCTTTATGACTTGGTGGTCAGATGCAAAGAAATAAGACTATAGCTAGGGACCAATTGCCAAGGAGCAAGGAAAAAAAGTTAGCTAGTTAGTTTACTTAAACCTATTTAAAATGCAAAGATTTTGAATATGTTTTTAGTCTATTATTGGAAAGAGTAGTACATTATTTTTTGTATGCTATACACCCGTTTTTATATATCTCATAGAAAGAGACCTGGAGTTCAAAGTTCATCCCAAGAGTTCTCAGAGAGTTCATTTGTGAACACATTGACCATCCATGTCATGGGGAAGGAGAGAGTAATTTCCCTGTACACTCGGAGCTCTATGGGAATAACTTTCATTTGGGAAGCAGACATATTGGTAAATAAAATTACAGTTGTTCCATGAGACAAGAATGGAAGAAAGCCCTGAAAGAGAACAAGAAAGCAAAGTAGGTACAACTTTGCCAGAGATGTTGACAAGCCACCATGAATGCACACCTAAAAACACTTGACTTCTTCATTGCTAAGCATAATGCATTGGCAACTCACACTATATATGAGGAAGAGTTATTCACTATCTTCTTAGACATTTTTATAGTTTAAAAGACAAAGAGCCCCTTGGTGCCTTGGTGTCTGTACAGAATTTAAGGAAATGCTCAGCCTACAAAACAGCCTAGGTCTGGTAGTTTACTCCATGGGGAAGAATGCCAAATTCTTTGGAGGTGAATTTCTACAATTTTGTTAAGTCGGATGCTATAGAATTTCACATAAAACATTTTTTTTACAAGCCCATAAGAAGTAAGTATCTGGATCAGCTTTTAGAAAAAGAGGCAGACTGGAGGTTCTTGGTATTAAGGAAAAATCAAAAAACAAACAAAATTATATAAACAAAGATGGAACGTAGAAGAATAAATGAATGGCTTTAGCTACTACTTCCATATAAAAATTGAGATTAAGTCAGTCGTCCCCAGATCATAGAGAAGAAATTCATGAACAACGACTTCATAGATATACCGTATTTTCCGGCGTATAAAACGACGTTTGAACCGAAAAAAAGTCAATCGAAAATCGGGGGTCGTCTTATACGCCGAGTATATCCCGAAAAAGTCTTGATATGCCGCTAAACGAATTTTCCAACTCGATCCCGAAAATCATCTGGATATGCCATCATTGTTAATGTTCTCTTTGGATTTCTTGTTTCTCGGTCAACTTCATGGCATTGCTATTTGTGAAGAGACCTTCCATTTATTGTATCAATGTACGGTATATTACGGTATGTTCAAAAAATGTCATTCATTAAAAATTTAATTAAAAAAAGAACTGGTGTTGCCTCGGAAGTAGGGGGTAGTCCTATACAGCAAATATAGACCTAAACCTATGTTTTAACTGTAAAATTAGGGGGTCGTCTTATACGCTGGAAAATCCGGTAATATGCAATAAAGTCTGGGGTTCATTTGAGCTGCTGATTGAAGTGAATCATCATACCAGAGAAAGGAAGGATGAGAGGGAAAGGGTCCTCTATGTTACATTCACCAGGCTGCCTGGGAGAGGGGCTGGAGATAGAGGGGAAATGAGTCCAATATGTTCTATCTGAGGACAGCAAACCTACTGAATGAGGCTTGATTTGCTTCCCTAATCTCTGCACTGGTAGAAATCTCCCAGGGACTTAAGAGACAGAGTGAGGTAGCTGCCATTTTAATATCATTATGCTTTCAAGTAAGTTGTCAACCATACAATAGGCTTCAAGTTGGACACATTAAAACTATCTTAAATTCACTACTGCCCAGCAAAGCATTGATCTGGAGGAGGGTTTGTTAGAATGCCCATTCCTTGGGAAGGAGATGAAGAATTGTGAAACTAACATTCAATGCTTCTAACAAGGTGTCAACAACTGGTGGGTATACAGAAATGACACAAAATGGGCCGCTCAGTCCCATACAGCTGTTATGGAGCCTAGTCTTGCCTGGGTTTAATTGCTAACGTAGTTGTATTGATACATACTGATATGTGAGCCTAAGGGAGCCAGATATGCCTAGGCCTGTTTCTGAAGGTGCTTTTCTTTAAGTGACTTCTGCCCCAATTACAGAGAAGGTTCCAAGCACCTGGATTGTTACTCTGTACAGCTGGAAAATGGACATATGTCCAAGTTATTTGCACTTTGGAGGGGCTAAAAGTGATTCCTACTTTTCAATTCCTGCTAAATATTATTAGGTTGGCCACACAAACTTGTTTCTCTTATGCTGCAGATTTTTTTATGATGACAAAGTAGCTGACATGAATGAAAGGTCATGACTTTATTGAATCCACTCTCTTCAGTGGTATTGTTCCTGCAGGTACAATATGTAATATGTGAAATGTGATAGTCATGGCCTTCTGGATGTTCCATGCATTTATAAACTGCTCTTAAGAAAATCCAGAGTAAGGAAACTTGAATGGTCTAGCATTTCGACTACACCATGCCACTTCTCCTTCTACATGGCTTTTCCAAAAATTAACTGAATTTTACAGTATGTTCATTTTTATATAATTCAGAAATCAATAAATTAATTTGTAGATTGCCAAATCTGCTGATGCTTTTTATTTTCCCTTCTATTTCTTGGCATTTTGTTTATTTCATTTGTGATTTTTTATTCCTGATTAGAACAGGCAGGATCAAATAAAAATAAAATTCAAATCCAGCAGTTCTTCCTAGTGATTCCTAAAGACAACTTAACCTGTTAACCGGGGAGTTCCCTTTTTAATTACGCAACGTACAACGGGTGCATACTCTTTCACTAGGACGTGTCAGTATGTCATGCCCAGTGGACGTAATTTTGTATTATTATTATTTTTATTTATACTTAATTAAAATAAATGAAATATATTTTTTGTCTATTTATATATAAAGCACAAAGGAAAATACAAAATTACAAACAAATAGAAAAGAATACCAACAAAAAAATGGAAACATCGAATTAAAAAATTATAAATTTTACAAAGAATTATAAAGATTACAAAAAATATATACCGTCCCTCTCAGGGCGCAACATATACTTCAAGGATGTATTCATACGTCCTACCCGTTCCCAATATTGTTTACATTTGACGTATTTATAGGTCCCGCTCGGTTAACAGGTTAAACTACTTTATAACGTTGTATATTTGATATTTTTGGGAAAAAACTTTTTTTCTTCTTTCTTTTTTCTCTCTCTTCTTGACACAAAAGGCCCTAAATTGGTTTTATCTTTGTTTGGGGGAAGGGAGAGTGTCAAAATAGATCAACTTATTAGATCAAGGAGTAAAGAGGTTCCCTTGCCAAAGTTAAAGCCTGGCTATTGGGAAAGAGACTGTGGTTTTGCCAATTCCCTCTCACACACTGACTAGACGCTGACTGCTGGGATGTTGCAGGCAGTGATCTGCATGAATGACAGCAGGCAAGGAAGGAGAAATAGAAATGAGAAAACACTCAAGAAAGCAAGAATAATTGAAATGAAAACTCCCCCATTGCAAGGAGTGCAATCTATGGAGAGACATGCACAATGCACTGACATCCCTTCTGCTATTAATATATCCAGGCCCATGGAAGAACCATACTGACGACTATCTGTGGGGAGATTTCCAATGCCACCAAAAATTCCTTTCCTTTCTTCAGTTTCTCCAGTTGCTCCACCAGCAGCATACGAGTTTTTCCACTCAGAAAACACCTTTCCTCATGGTGCTTATGGACAAAGGGGTGCTAAAGGGAGGTTCAGCAGATATGCAGCTTCTACTGTCCCTACTTGGAGAACAGGAGGTCAGAGACCAGCATCCAATCTGACATTCAATTCCTCAACCACATTGCCAATTTGTTTAGGCTACAACATTTCCAGATGTAATAGCACCACCAGGTTTCCTTATCCTACTTCTCAGGTTTTGGAAATTCTTCCTCCATAATTCCTAGGTAGTTGCAGCAAGCATTTGAAGAGACATCACGGACATCAATTCAGATATTCAAAAGGCAACAGATGGGCAGCAGGTCCATCACCTGTGATGGTGGGGGAGTCACCATCATCAATTTCTGCTTCACCAGACTCTTCCCTTTTTTCTCCCCCGGTAAGCTGCCTCTTCTTGGGTTAAAAGCCATAGTGCACACCTCCTTCTAACCTGATTTTTGACACCTCACAGGCCTGAGTTTTGTTTGTTTGTTTGTTTTTACCTAAGATAGTTACATCATGCTCTGGTTTAATATATGATATACTTGTGTGCTGGAGGGATGATGCCAGTTCCTCATGCAAGAATGTGAACTGCTATCAACTGTGCCCTGATGTAATGAATCTTGGCTAGAAGAGAAGATGATGTTCTCAAGCTAAGATTTCCCAGAGTCTGACTTAACCGATGTGAGTGTCTGGTTAAGCAGAATAGCAGTACCGGCCACTCTCCCGCTTGTTTGGGGAGGGCTGTGCTTAGAATAGCCACTTAAGTCCTGCTTGCCTGAAATGCTCAAGCTCTAGTGGTACCCCAACTATTTCCTCTCCAGGAGAAGTTCAGAGACACCTGGTGTGTGTAAACACAATCTCAACTGCATTTTAGAGGGATCATTTTAAGGCCTGCAGGCTGTTTTAGATGGCCTACCTTGAACAACTCTTGTGAACCTTGACTGATGATCAACTTAAGTTAGAAATAAAGGTGATGTCAACAGTGTAGCATGTGTGTGGATTGAGGAGGGGGTATCCGGATACACACCACGGCATTCAAACTGGGTGAAAATGATGGCGATACTGCCCTGGTGTCTTAATATACTAACATATTGCCTTTTACTAATCTTACAAAATCACTGTCTCCCCAACATCGGCAGGCAAACTTTGCTCTTTAGAAAGAGGTATTTTACCGCCAATTTCTAGTCTATTCTTGAGGATAAAACCCACCTCAAGCTGCATTGGTCTAACTTTCAAATTAAATGTTCCCACTCGTTATTCCTCCCCAATGATTCCCTGAGAGCATGTCCCTGCTGGGTTATGTGGCCAAAGTGACAGTCCTGCTTATCTTCAGTGATTTTCATAGGAGACCACACTTCAAGACTTAAAGTGGATGATGGTGACTCCACTGAAGGCCACTGGCAGCTGTCTCCCATCGGGTCTCTAAGGACACACCTGGATCCAAACATATGTGGGGCTTACTGAACTCAAAGTTGATTCTCAAGGTATAGGCAAAACAGGCACTTTTTTTTTTTTTTTTTATGATAATACCAAAAGGCATGTCACAGAGTCCAGGATGGCTGTAAGCGGAATTTGTTTTCAATTGATTTCCTTAGGTTTTCTTCACAGTTCAGTGAGAAAGAAGAAACAATATAAGAAAACAGTCTAGTCTAAAAAGCTTCTTGCTCACAAGTAACTTCTTTTAGTTATGTAAGTTTCTTACCAGCTTTCCTATTTTGCTTTCTCATCCTTTTTTTTTGAACTGGAAAACACAACCACCCAACTATGCTACCATATTCCTTTCTTTTGAAAAGGTGGTTAGCACCTGCATGAATATGGCTTCAGAGACTTGATTGGATCCTGACTGTGCATTCTTGATTCCCAAGACAGGCATTATAGTAGGATCTGGTGCCACTTCAATAAGCTGGATCTATTGTATTATGGGTCCCTGAGGGGGTTGATACCTGGCAGGCATGTCCCGGGTAAACATTCAGCCACCTGGAAGTTGAGAGGTTCTGGGAAGATCATGGGACAATCCACACCACAGCTGGATTGGGAAGGGTTTTAAGGTTGTTGCTCCACCATTTGGAGGAGAAAGCTTTCACCTCTCTCCCTTCAAGGCCCAAACCTGATAGTCTTTGATCCTATTATCAATTCACCCTCAGTCCCCTCTTTTCTCTACTCACAAGGTAGATTCCTCTCTCTTGTGACTCAAGGGGCAGTGGTCATGTCGGCTCCCAGGGTCCAAAAAAGCTGTACATGACGTTCCATTAGTGTGAAAACCTTCTTTGCATTTGCATGTAAAGAACTTTTCTGAAGTTAATTTTTCAGACACCAAAGACCTCTGTCACATGCCAGTCCATCAAGGGTCAAGGTCAGAACAAAGGTCCAAGTAACATTTGCAGTCCTGTCTGGAAACTGCCTCCTGGGGTTGGTGGGAAAGATCTGATTGCACACAGTCTGAGAACGAGATGTAGAGTTCAGGTGCACATCAACAAGACATTGCCCATTCACGAATGTTCTGAAATGTGAAATGTGCTCTGTTACTGGGTCACTTGTCCAAGCAACTGCTTTGACCCCAAGTGTCTCCCTGCTCAAGTATCACTGTTTCTTCCAGAATTTGGGATGGAGACTTCCTGCTGGTCCAGGATACCACAATTAATTGCTTAATGGCTGATGTCAACTCCCTGTATCATAATGTGTTCTCCAGGTTTATGAAGTTTATTGTTATTTAATCCCTTCTCCACCATGTATAACCCCATTTCCGCTCCTTACCATAACATGAATAACAATAAGATAACCATTTCTCTCCTCTTAGAAATACATAGTCTTGGACCTCTTTAAAAATAGTTTGGGCAAATGTCAACATTTTTGGCGAGAAAGAGACTTTAGGATCTTGATGCAATGGGATCAAAATGAAGGTCAATAGTCAAATCAGCAGTGTGTAAAGACTTGAACTCTCTCAAGGCAACTGTCGTCTGATCCCTCTCTTCTTTGGTCACAAATTTACATATATCAAGAGTGGGTCAGAAAGCCTAAAATCTTTGCTTTTAAAAATTTTTGGAAAATCTTGGGGATTTCTTCTAATCTTATAACAAAGTTGACTTTGGACCTTTGCAGAAACAATCATCAAATACTCCTGCAATGTTCCCTTACACAGCTTGTCATTGGTTCTGTGGCTTAACCAGGGACTTGTTTGGGAAGGCACGAGTTCTCACTGCAGATGATCTCATAAAGCCATAAGCAAAAGCAATATTTAGTAACATGTCTTTCAATAACTTCCTGCAGCGCTGGTGTTGCAAAGGATAAGCAAGGTACTCAGTCTTGCTGTCACCTTCAGTGTCTCTTTTTTAGTTGGTGGTCACACTAGCTTCCTTTTGACGTAGTCTTTCTTTCTGTTGTTTAAGAAAAAAAACAACAAGTTTATTATCATTCCTTTTCTAATTTTTCAACTTCCCCAAATTTTGATAAGTTTCTAAAATTTTGGTCTAGAATTCTAGAGTTGTACTACATTCCCTAGAATGTTTCAGTTACCAGCCCCTGCCAACCTATCACCCTTACTCTCCAACAAACCAACATAATAATAACCAACTAGTAAACCAAGTATATCCATCTGAAACACTGACCATTAGTATTCCAGGTTGTTGTTCTGTGACAAAAGTCCTAGTTTTGTAGTGTTACTCAATGGGTCCTTCCATCCCTAACCATGGCCCACTAATGTAATTATGGAATGCTCAAGAAATAGTTTTTAGGGGATCTAAATACGAAAAGTCAAACTGGAAGATGATCAGATGAGGTCTACACAGAATGGCAGGAGCTCTCGTTCACCGTAGATGTTCTGCTCTGTTTTCCCCGAGCTTCCCTCCCAGGGACAAATTTCTCATGGGAAAGAAGTCTGCTGGCAGGATGCAAACACAAACAAGAACACAAAACAGAAACACAGGCCCTCACTGTGTCTAGGGCTTTAGAGAAGTAAATATAATAAGCACAGTGATGGGTGTGTCTGCTTTTAGGGGTGGGAGAATAGAAGGCTAAAGGAGAAACAGGAGAAGTACATTCCTTTGGGAAGAGCAGAGGCAGAGAGAAGCCCTTTGAGAATGGATCCTCAGCTGCTTGTGATCAGGGGATACGATGTTACAATGAATTATTATATTGGTCTAGATGTAAATGTTGATGACTTTAAACAGCCATCCCTAGTTTAGATCCTATCCCTGTCTTATAAAATTAAACCAGGAATCAGTTTTCAAGCTCTTCTGTAATTTCTACCAAAATAAACAACAAAACAAACAACCCTAACAAGTTGAGGATCACAATTTGGAGCTTGCTCATAGTGGAGGTCACCTACAAAAGAATAGCACTGAGTCTCTTTTGTCTAAAGCAGATATTTTCAGCCCTTTTCATCTCATGGCATACATAAATTAATTACTAAAATTCTTCAGCACACCAAAAAATATATTATCTTTTTTGCCAACCTGACGACAACAACAACAACAACAAAAAAGGGTATAATTTTGATTCATTCACACTGGATGGCTATTGTTGTGTTGGCTGTTGTCATTTTTTAAAATCTTGCAATCTAAAGGAAACAAGGTCAGCACCTCTGAGTAAACAGTCAGGTATTGTATGTTTTAAAAATTCTTGTGGTACACTGGTTGGAAATTACTGGTCTGTTGAGCTATGTCCATTCTCTTTGCCACTGGATATGAGTTTGGCTATAAAAGTTAGGACAGAAATCCAAATAAGAGGCCTGGGGGAAGGGGAAGAGGCCGATGAAGACAGAATGTCAAAATCAGGGTTGAGCCCACTGTCACTGAAACCCTACAAGTGAGTGTAATGAACAGAGTGTCAATGGGCATGGAGGATATGTTGGCTCAGATAGGGGCTCTGTGCACTAACCACTGCCTTTGCTGGCTAAGCTGTGTGGCTCTGGCGTCTCTATTTCTCACTCATGAACTTCACTCAACATTTCATTTAGCTGCTGATGGGGTTATGAGAGACACCACAGTCAATCAACAGAAATAATCTCACTTTATAACTTATCTTCCACTTGGGTTGTCACAGCAGTTGAAGCAGCTGGCAAAAAGTACTTGTGACACAAAAGGATTATACCAAGTAGCTGTAGGAGGTCAGGGCACAGGGAAGGGAGGGTCTGAAAATCAAAGTGAGGAGAGTGATACTCCTACTTTCCACTCACTGCTGTTCCCCATTGCAGTGCCAACCTATGTTGCCAAAATTCATAACAAGGAAAATAACTAACACTTACTGAGCTCTTATTATGTGCTAAGCACTTTACATGTCTCTTTCTACCTTCCTCAAAATAACCCTAACGCAAAGATAATATTATTTCCCTCTTTTCACAAAAGAGGAAGAAAAAAAAAAAGAACTTCACTTAGGTTTTACAACTAGTAAGTGGCTGAGATAGGATTTGAACCCTGACACCTTGAGTTCATACCCATTTAGCTATTCCAACTATTGTCTGTGACAAACAGGTGGAGATTCATTGTGATCCACCCTGGAAACATGACCTTGGGGGACAACTTGCCCCCACAGTAGGAAGCCGGACCAGACTGCTGGTTTCTAGGACAGGGAGGGACTTCTAGGCTCAGATCCTGGCTTTTGTTATCCATCTGTGAAGTGGTACAGGTAGGCTGTATATTTTCTGCATCTCAGTTTTTCTATTGATAAGCCTGCCCCTTTCTTTACTGGGGAAAGAAAGTGATGAGAGTGAAATGCTTAAACATATTAGGAGAAAGGTGCTTTGAGATGAGGGGGATCACGGCATGTGGGGGAAGGGCAGTGGAAGGGTATAAAATGACAAGTGACTCATTTTGGTTTATTAGAAAATGACCTTTGTTGAATTTGGTGGCAAATGCATGAAGTTGTTTTGTTCCTTACTCCCTCCTCTCATATATGTATATATATGAGGCCCAGTGCACGAAATTCATGCATTGGGTGGGAGGGGGTGTCCCTCAGCCCAACCTGCACCCTCTCCAATCTCGGACCCCTTGAGGGATGTCCAACTGCCTGTTTAGACCCAATCCCGGTGGGCAGTCGGACATCCCTCTCACAATCCAGGACTGCTGGTTCCCAACTGCTCACCTGCCTGCCTTCCTGATTGCCCCTAACTGCTTCTGCCTGCCAGCCTGACCACCCCCTAACCATTCCTATGCCAGCCTGATTAATGTCTAACTGCTCCCCTGCCAGCTTGTTTGCCCCCAACTTCCCTCCTCTGCCGGCCTGGTCACCTCTAACTGCCCTCCCCTGAAGGGTTGATCGCTGCCAACTGCCCTCCCTTGCATACCCGGTCCCTCTCAACTGCTCTCCCTTGCAGGCCTGGTCCCTCCCAACTGCTCTCCCCTGCTGGCCATCTTGTGGTGGCCCTCTTGGGGCAAGATCATTAACCACATGGGGGCAGCCATCTTGTGTGTTGGAGTGATGGTCAATCTGCATATTACTCATATTATTTTATTAGAGGCCTAGTGCATGGGTGGGGGGCCAGCTGAATGGTATCCCTGATAAAGGTGGGGATTCCCTTGGGGTGGGGATGGCCTGGGTGAGGGGCCTGTGGTGGTTTGCAAGCCAACCATACCCCCCAGCGACCTAGCCCCCTGCGGAGCCAAGCCCCCTGCTTGCTCTGTGACTGCCGCCATTTCTATTTGGATTTGTTTACCTTCTATAATTAAAACTTTGTAGCCTGGAGTGGAGTTCTAGGCTGTCCAGGGCTGTGGAAGCTTGGCATCCTTTATTGCCTGGGAAACCCAAGCCTCCTGCTCTCTGTGGCTACAGTAGGGGTGTCGAACTCAATCAGAGAAGGGGCCAAAATCTAAAATCCAGCCTAAATTGCGGGCCGAATGGTTTACTGAACAGTCATAAACTGTCATTGTGATGGAAATGCAGCGGAGTGCAGTGATGACAGCGCGGTGCGGGCCACATTGCAAGGCCTGGCGGGATGGATTTGGCCTGCGGGCCTTGTGTTTGACACATGTGGGCTACAGCCATCTTGGTTGGGGTTAATTTGCATACTCTCTCTGATTGGCTGGTGGGTGTGACTGGTGGGAGTGGCGGTTAATTTGCATATTACTCTTTTATTAGGTAGGATGTACATGTATATGTATATATACATATATATGAGTGTATATATATGTATATAATATATATGTGTATGTATATACATATATATGTGTATATATATGTATATATATGCATATGTATACATACATTTAATCTATACACTACTCTGGGGTGGGAACTGAGAACCTGGATACTAGCTGCCATTTCCCTGAGTTTTGTCCTTTAAATTCAGACACACTCCTGGGCACACATCAGTTACAATGAAAAATCTTGAGTTTATGCTGAAAAATGTATCTCACCAGACTGGCGGTAGGATTGATTTTCTTTGTCTCCACTTTCTTCTCTGATGTCAACTTGCTGACTGATTCCTGAGCCATTTTCAATCTGAAATTAAAATCGAGTGGGGAGGGAAGAGGAGAAAAAAGAAGGAAGGAAATAAAGAAAAGAATAGGAAGAGGTCAGGTTAAACAAAAATCCAAATGATGTTGAGTTAATTAACAGTTTAGAAATATAAGGAATAACTTCAATGCTTTTCATTATTAAGTTCAAATTCTAATTAGGTATCAAGGTATATCTTCTCTATTATCAAAGGTGAACTACCTTGCCTGGCTAAGGGACTCACCTAGATGACTTTGGAAAGTCTGTGCTTTTGTATCCAATGCAGGAGTAGTTTAATCTACAGAAAACTAGATGCAGTTACTTTATTCTCCATGTGCACATCAAGACTATCTGACTTGTGATCCATCCACTCAGCAGACAATATGGACACAATTTTGAAAACTGAAGTTTTCAGAAAACATGAATACGAAAAATATGAAAATTCACCAACTGACATCAAGAAAGTGAAAAACAATCCAAAGAATAGGAAAAAATATTTGTAAATCATATATCTGAGAAAGGACTTGTACTGAGAATACATGAAGAACACTTACAACTCAGAAGAACAAATTGCCCAGTTAAGAAATAGGCAAAGGATTTGAATAGATATTGCAAAGAAGACATACAAATGACCAATAAGCACATGAGAAAAAGACAACATTTTTAGTCATCAGGGAAATGCTAATAAAAAACACAAGATAGATACTTTTTTTAATATTCGTTAGGATGGCTAGAATGAAGAAGGAAGACAATAACAAATGTTGGAGGCAAGGACTTAGAGGAATTGGGGATAACAACAGCCTACTACATATAGTCATTGAAAGGATGGAAATAGTACAACTTCAGGCACAGTGCAATCACTCAGTACATGTTCCCTACTATTGTCTGTGCATGCAATATGCTACATTGTGTATGTTTATAAATGGAACCCACAAAACAGTATTGCTCATAGATGCCTGTATGTGTGTGTAAACTAAGGTGACTGGATCATCCAGGTGTTGGCGGGACAGTCCTGATTTCTAACAATTTTTCCTGCGTCCCGGAGCATTTTTAAAAAGTCCCAATTTTTGGAAAGATTGGAAACATTGGAAAGATTCTTTCCAAAAATCGAGACTTTTTAAAAATGCCGCGGGATGTGGGAAAAATCGTTAGAAATCAGGACTGTCCCGCCAACACCTGGGCTATCTGGTCACCTTAGTGTAAACATACATATAAACATCTATCTATATGTATATACAGATTGGAAAGATACTCATTAGTTTCATGATGGAGATTATTACTAGAAAAATGGAAGAAGCTAATGGCTTTGGGAGGTGGTGTATAGAATAGTACAATTAAAATTTTATAATGCCTCATTATTTTTAAATTAAAGACTCTTAAATAATACTTGGTAAATGTGAAGAGATAATTCCAGGTGATGGGAATATGGGTGTTGTGTTATTCTTGCTAGGTTTCTTTTTAAAATTTTTTCCTTAAAAATATTTAAAGAATACTACATATTCAAAAATCCACCAACTCACAGACTCTTTGAAAAATGAATATGCTGATGAAAAGCAAGGACCTACAACCAACATTACTCTATCCAGCAAACGAGAGAGAAAGAGCTTCCCAAAGAAGAAAAGCTTAGGGAGTTTATCACCACCAATCAGTATTATAAGAAATGTTAAAGGGACTACTCTAATAATAATAAGAAAAAATATGAATAAGAAAATATTGTAAAGAAAAGTATTTTTACTTTATATCAGAAAACACTAGACAAATATCAGAAAACACTAGAGCTAGTACACAGGTTAAAAGGCGAAAGTAGAAAGATCATGTATAATTCCAACAGTAAATTAAGAGATACAAAAAGACACACAAAAGAAGCAAAAATAAAAAATATAAACGGAGAGGGCATGAGTAAAAATGATAGTGATTTTAGAATGTATTTGAACTTAAGTGATCATCAAGTTAAAACAGACTGCTATACACATAGCTTCCTATATATGCAGCACATGGTAACCACAAACCAAAAATCTACAAGAAAGCCTATATCATAAAAGGCTAATATGCAAATAGATTGACCAACGGAACAACCAGATAACCGATCTCTATGATGTGAGCTGACCACCAGGGGATGCACGTGGAACATGGTGGGTGTTGACCAAGGCGAGATGGTGGAACAGGTAAGTGGGGATGTCAGACCAAGGTAGGGTGCCAGTTGCTGTCATTGGGGTGAGCCTCTGGTGGATACTGAAAAATTTTTACTCTGGTGTGCTGTGGTTCTGCCCTGGGTTTGCACCTGCTGCCAGCGCTGGCTCCATTGCCGGCACCTGGCACTGGCCCCAATCTCTAGGTGTTGTCAGTGAGTGCAAGCAGTGGCTGCTGGCCCTGATTGCCCCTGATGGCTTCTCCACCTCCCACTGCTCCTGAGGGGTGATTGGGCAGCAGCCACTGCTTGCACCCGCTGATGGCACCAGTCCCTCTTACACCTGCTGCTGGTGCTGGCCCCAATTGCTTCGAGTCATCAGCAGGTGTGGGTGGGGTCAGCGCCATCAGCATGTGGGAGCAGCAGTGGCAGGAGTGGGGCTGTAGACAGATAGGGGACCAGGGGCCATGGCAGTAGGGGCCAGGTGGGATCATGGAGAATGGGCCAAGACCCGCCCCTGTGCCCACCACAGCCTCATGGCCCACAGTTCATTTCAAGGTGCATGAATTCATGCACTTGGCCCCTAGTAAATAAAATAAATCCAAACACAACAAAGACGTAATCAACATATAAGAAAGGAGAGCAAGAGAATAGAAAGAGAACTACAAAAACAATAAAAAACAATTAATAAAATGTCAATAACTACATGCCTATTAATAATTACTTTAAATGTAAATGGATTAAATGCTCCAACCAAACGATGAATGGATAAAGAAAAGGTGGTGTCTATATGTACAATGGGACATTACTTGGCCATAAAAAAGAATGAATCACAACATTTGTAATGACATGAATGGACCTAGAAGGTATTATGCTAGATGAAATGTCAGACAAAGAAAGACAAATACCATATGATTTCATTTATATGTGGACTCTAAAAAACAAAATAAATGAACAAAGAAAAACAAAAACAAACTCACAGATATAGAGAACAAACTATTGTACTAGTTGTCAGATGTGACAGGATTGTGAGGATGGGAGAAAAAGGTGAAGGGATTAAGAAGTACAAATTGGCAATTATAAAACCAGTCACGGGGGTGTAAAGTTCATTTTAGGGAATATAGTCAATAATATTGCAATAACTATACATAGTGTCAGGTATGTGCAAAACTTAGGCGAGGATCACTTTGTAAGTTATATAAATGTGTAACTGCTATATTGTGTACCTGAAACTAATACAATATTGAATGTCAACTGTAATTGTAATGTTTTTAAAAGAAAAAAAACAACTCTGCTTTTTCTTCAGGGAATTAAATAAAAATATCTTGCTCAACATTAATCACATACTTGCTTAATATTGAAGAAGTGGCTGAGGTCTCAGCTCTTTATTAGCTAATTTTACACAATTTACTTAAAACATTTGCTTAATCTAATCTAACCTCTCAGTCCACATGCTAAAGTTAGTTACAATGAATTCAACATGCTGACTTGTGCACCAGGAAAGGAATATAAATGAGACAAAGATGAGCAATGATTTACAAAACCCACGAAGAACTACATCTGCAAAGCTGCCCTGAGAACGGGCACTTCCCATCACTGACATAGGTCTGAGTGTATACACCACAATGCCTACTCAACTTTTCCATTTGCAGCAATAACCATGACTATCCCCCCCAAAAAGAAAAGAATGTACTAAAAGGAGCAAACCCAGGTCAGACTGCATTGGAGTCTCTGGCTATTAAGGGATTTGCAAACCATGACAATGGTGTTATGAGGCCACAGCTTGGAGCATCTACTCCTCTTGGCTTCTCTCCAGCAAGGATGGTTTTCAAAGAGAACACCTATTAGTGACCCTCAAATCCCAATTCCAACTGAGTGGTTTGGAATTACCATTTCTCTCCTGGCCCCCTAAATTTTAGGGAAATTTTTCTAGCCACCTTTTGCTTTCATAGTTCCTTTATACCTTTGAATTCTGGTCTCTTCTTTCAGAATTGATCTTCTACACCCTCCTGCTCAGCATTGCCTTTTCCAGCTTCCATATCTTTTGGAAGCACTACAACTTCCCTTCACATTGGTCAGGTAGAGGCACAGGGATGGGAGTCAACCTAAAGCCCTGTTTCCATTGTAAACCTTTTCCTTCTGGTCCTGGCTGTTGTGCAGGCCCCAGGCAGTTACCCATACCCCTTCCCAAGGCAATTTCGACCTTAGTGACCCCATCCTGCTCTTCTCCTAATATTTTCATTCAGCGACTATGTCTCCCTTTCACAGGACACTCTTGAAAATCACACTGATTGGAAGAAGGCAAAAGTTGGGGCAAGTAGTTTCAGCATCTGCTAAATTTGAGTCTAATTCTAACTCTTCCAGTTATTAGAAGACTTGGAGCAAATAATCAACTTCTTTAAATTTCAGTTTCCTTATCTATGAAATTGTGGTTAACATCAAACACAAGGTAACATCATTAAAATGTCCACACTACCCAAAACAATATAAAGACTCAATACAATCTCTGTTAAAATATCAATGGCATATTTCACAGACCTAGAACAAATGCCAAAAATTTATCTAAACTAATAAAAGCCTAGGTGGCCCACATGCCCTCACATCATCACAAGATGGCCACCCCTACATCGTCACAAGATGGCCACCAGAAGATGGCTATCCCAAATCATCACAAGATGGCCACCCCACGCCATCACAAGATGGCTGTCTCATTCCGTCACAAGATGGCCATCCCCACATCATCACAAGATGGCAGCCACATGATGGCCACCCCCCATGTCATCACAAGATGGCCATCCCCACATTGCCATGAGATGGACACCAAAAGATGGCTGGTGGTGGGGTGGTTGGGGAAGTAGGGGTGACAAGGCCTGCAGGGAAGGACAGTTGGGGGTGACTGTGCCTAAAGGGGATGGAAGTTGGGGGTGACTGGGTCAGCAGGGGAGGGCAGTTGGGGGTGATTGGGCTGTCAGGGGAGCAGTTAGAAGGTGATCAGTTAGGCAGGCAGGAGAGCAGTTGGGAGTCAGCAGTCCTGGATTATGAGAGGGATGTTTGACAGTCGATTTAGGCCCAATCCCAGAGATCAGACCTAAGCTGGCAGTTGGATATCCCCTGAAGGGTCCCAGATTGGAGAGGCTGCAGGCTGGACTTAGGGACACCACCCCAGTGCATGAATTTCATGTACCGGGCCTCTAGGATGGAATAAAAATAAATCCTGAATAGCTACAGGATTCCAGAGAAAAAAAAAGAACAAAATTGGAGGGATCACAATACCAGATATCAAACAATATTACAAAGCCACTTTTCTCAAAACTGCCTGGTACTGGAACAAGAACAGACACATAGACCAATGGAACAGAGAACCCAGAAATTGACCCAAGCAATTATGCTCAATTAATATTTGACAAAAAAAAAAAAAAAAAAAAAAAAAAAAATATATATATATATATATATATATATATATATATATATATATATATATATATTTGACAAAGGAAGCAAGAGCATACAATAGGGTCAAGACAGTCTCTTAAATAAAGGTGCTGGAAAAATTGGACAGATGCATGCAAAAAGATGAAACTAGACCACCAACTTACACCATACACAAAAATAAACTCAAAATGGCCAAAACCAGTTTGGCTCAGTGGATAGAGCGTCGGTCTGCAGACTGGAGGGTCCCAGGTTCGATTCCAGTCAAGGGCATGTACATTGGTTGTGGGCACATCCCCAGTAGGGGGCATGCAGGAGGCAGCTGGTCGATGTTTCTCTCTCATCGATGTTTCTAACTCTCTATCCCTCTCTTTTCCTCTCTGTAAATAAATAAATAAATAAATAAACAAACAAACAAATAAACAAATAAAATATATTTTAAAAAAACCACACACACACACACACACACAAACAAAACAAAACAAAAAACCCCACAAAAACACCTCAAAATAGAAGATGGCGACATAGGTAAATACTTAAACTTCTGCCTTGCATAATTTCAAAACTACAACTAAAAGACAGAATGGACATCATCCAGAACCTCAGAAAAGCTGGCAGAGTAGAAATTCTACAACTAGAAGAAATGAAAAAATCTCATGGAAAATCAGAGGAGCTGCAAAGGACTGAGGAACGGAGACTCTTGTGCAGAGAGGAAGGATGGCTGAGTGCTGGAAGGATGGCTGAGTGCAGAGAGGAAGGATGGCTGGCTTTCTCTGGCGGTAGAGGGAAGGAAGCCCCGACTGCCCTGAATCCCAGTTCTGGGCGAAACCCCATGGACCCAGGCTCACATGGGGGGAGTCTGGTCTGTCAGGTAGAGAGAAAGGCACACAGAGACTCAGAGACTCAGGGAAAACGCGGTGGGCCAGGGGTGTGGAGGTGTGTGCGTGCAGAGAAGACTGACTACTGAGGTTGCCGCTAGCGGAAGGGAGTAAGAAGCTCCTGACTACACTGAACCCCAGTTCCGACTGCACTGAACCCTAGTTCAGGGTGAGCCTGGGGAATCTGGACTGTTAGGCAGAAACTCGGGAGCCGTGGAAGGCAGAGGTCTGGAGGTGCACGCACAATGGCAGGCTGATGGGAAGCCAAGACTGTCTGACCAGCCCTGAGACTCTGCCCCATTAAGCTGAGCACAGAGGCTTTTGCAATTTTGCAAGTCTGGTCCTATAAGGCTGTCTCCAGCACAGGTCTCCTGGGGTAGACACAGCTGATACACATAGCCAGTAGGCCTGGAGGTCAATTTCTCCCATTGATGCCAACAACAATCAAGGCTTAACTACAACAAGGCTGTACACACAGACCACAAAGGATTGCACCAATAGTGTCCACCTCAGGTGACTGGGAGGCTGACCCACTGGGCGATATAAGAAATTTAGCACACAAAGCTACCCTATCAATTTAGGGAAGCAGTGAAAATGTGAAGACAAAGTAACAGATCACAAACAAAAGAAATGGAGGAAAACAAATGACTTGAATATAAAGTTCAAAACCACGGTAATAGGTTTTTCAAGAATTTCCTAGAAGGGCTGATAAATTTAGACAGACCCTCAAAGATATGAAAAAGGACCAACTAGAAATTAAAGATACACTGACTGAAATAAAAAAATATTATACAGAGATCCAACAGCATACCAGAAAAATGTAAGAATAAAGTCAAAGATTTTAAATACAAAGAAACAAAAAACACCCAACTGGAAAAGCTAAAAGAAAAAGGAATCTAAAAGTTGAAGATAGTGTAAGAAGCCTCTGGGACAACTTCAAGCATACCAACATCAGAATTGTGGGGATGTCAGAAGAAGAGAGAGAGCAAGATACTGAAAACTTATTTGAAGAAATAATGTCAGAAAACTTCCCCCACCTGTGAAAGAAATAGACTTACAAGCCCAGGAAGCACACAGAACCCCAAACAAAAAGAATCCAAAGAGGACCACACCAAGACACATCTTAATTAAAATGCCAAAAGCAAAAGACAAAGAGAGAATCTTACGAGCAGCAAGTGAAAAAAAGTTAATTATCTACAAGGAAGCACCTATACGTTGTCAGCTGATTTCTCAACAGAAACTATGCAGGCTAGACAGAGTGGTGAGAAATATTCAAAGTGATGAAAAGCAAGAACCTACAACCAAGATTACTTTACCCAGCAAAGTTATCATTCAGAATTGAAGGTCAGATAAAGACCTTCACAGATAAGAAAAAGCTAATGGAGTTCATCACCAGTATTATATAAAATGCTGAAAGGTATTCTTTAAGAAGAGGAAGAAGAAGAAAGTAAAGATAAAAATTATGAACAACAAATACATATCTGTGAACCTAAAAGTGAACCTAAAAATCAAGTGAATAAAAAATCTGATGAACAGAATAAACTGAATATAATAGAATCAGGGGCATAGAAAGGGAATGGACTGATAATTCTCAGCGGGGAAAAGGGAATGGGGGTGCAGGAAGAGACTGGACAAAAATTGTACACCTATGGATGAAGATAGTGTGGTGGGGGAAGGTAATGGCATAGGGCGGGGTGAGAACTGAGTGGGGGGGAGTTATGGGGAGAAAAAGGAGAAACTATTGTAATAATCTGAACAATAAAAATTTATTAAATTAAAAAAAAACTCAAAATGGATAAAGGAATTAAATGTAAGATGGGAAACCATAAAAATCTTAGAAGAATCCATAGGCAGCAAAATATCAGACTTATCTCATAGCAATATCTTTACCGACACATCTCCTAGGACAATTGGAACTAAGGAGAAAATAAACACATGGGACTACATCAAAATAAAAAGCTTCTGCACAGCAAAAGAAACCATCAACAAGAAAGCCCACTGCATGGGAGAACATATTTGCCAATGTTACATCTGAGAAGGATTTAATCTCCAAAATTTATAGGGGACTTATACAACTGAACAAAAGGAAAATAAACAATCCAATTAAAAAATATGCAAAGGACCTAAATAGACACTTTTCGGAAGTGGACATACAGAATACCAAGAGATATATGAAAACATGCTCAAAGTCACTAATCATCCAAGAGATGCAAATCAAAACAACAATGAGATACCATCTCACACCTGTCAGAATGGCTATCATCAACAAATCAACAAATAACAAGTGCTGGTGAGGATGTGGAGAAAAAGGAACCCTCATGCACTGCTGGTGGGAATGCAGACTGGTACAGCCACTGTGGAAAACAGTATGGAGTTTTTTCAAAAAACTAAAAATGGATCTTCCATTTGACCCAGTAATCCCCACTTCTAGGAATATATCCCATAAAATAGAAACATCAATCAGAAAGGATATATGCACCCCTATGTTCATAGCAGCACAATTTACCATAGCTACGATGTGGAAACAGCCCATCAGCAGATGAGTGGATTAAAAAACTGTGGCACATTTATACAATGGGATACTATGCTGCTGTAAAAAGAAAGAACTCTTAACCATTCGTAGCAGCATGGATGAACCTGGAGAGCATTATGTTAAGCAAAATAAGCCAGTCAGAGAAAGATAAATATCACATGATTTCACTCATTTGTGGAATAGAATGAACAACATAAATGCCACCTGAGTACATCACCAATGCTCAAAACTGAAGCTTCGAAATGCAAACCAGCAAATTCTCACTAGATTCTCTATATGTTGTTAACAAGAGTCCATTGTCATTTTTTTCGAGGGCAAGGCTGTTTCCCAGCTGCTTTTGTGTCATATCTATGATAAGAAACAAATCCTTAATATCATGACAATTTAGCTGTATTATGAACAATGGAAGGGCAGAACACAGAGGTTGATCTTAAAAATTGCTTTGACCTTACTAGAGATTGATGGTCTATCTATATCTATATCTATATCTATATCTATATCTATATCTATATCTATATCTATCTATATCTATCAATCATCTATCTTATCTATCTATCTATCTATCTATCTATCTATCTCACTTGCTTGAGAATGTTCTACAAATATTGTGGGCAAAGTGTCCTACACCTGCTGCAGAAACTCCAGCAGGTGCTGTCGCTGAAGGCATTACCTGTACTTGGAGTCAGTTTTCTGGAGATCACATGGGAGAAGACTGCTAGCTAGAGGTCTGCCGTGTGCTCCACCTCAGAGGGCTTATATACATTTAAGTTCACTTGCTAACATTTGTAAATGCAAAGCTTTTACAAGAATTCCCAGCTCTGACCTTCCTTTTAAAACTGGAAGGTTTGGCAACATCCAATGGCATTTCTGTGCTGCAACCTCTCAGTTCCTGCCACTCCCTGCCACCCCTGCAACCCTGTGGCTGTCAGCCATGCCATCCGTCAGCCTTTTGCACAGTTGGTTTTTCTATACTCTGCACACTTTGCCCATTTTTGCTGCCTTCCTGGACTCTCTAAGCTTTGAGGTTTGGGCTGGGAGACTTACTGGAAGGCTACTGTGATACTCCAGGAGTGCAGACCACTAAAAGGGTCTTCCAATCCATCCTCCTGCCAGTGGAAATGGTCTCAATTAATAATGCATAACTCACTCAGCCAGCATGGCTCAGTGGTTAGCATCGACCTATGGACCAGGATGGTTTGATTCCCGTCTGGGCGCATGCCCGGATTGCAGGCTTGGTCCCCATTAGGGGGTATGCAGGAATCAGTGGGTCAATGATTCTCTCTCATCATTGATGTTTCTATTTCTCTCTCTC
Source organism: Pipistrellus kuhlii (assembly GCF_014108245.1). Lineage (NCBI taxonomy): Eukaryota > Metazoa > Chordata > Mammalia > Chiroptera > Vespertilionidae > Pipistrellus > Pipistrellus kuhlii. Next base: position 58,494,258 of record NW_023425404.1, read on the forward strand.
TTTCCCTTCCTCTTTGAAATCAATAAAAATATATTAATAAAATAATGCATAACTCTAAAAATGTCACTTCTCTGTTTGAAAACTTTCAATGGCTCCTATACTGTAGCCAGAATAACAAAGGTTTTCTGAAAAGGACCAGATAGTAAATATTCCAGGCCTTAGTGGTTCAAATGTCCTCTGCAGCTACTCAACTCTGCTGCTATGGTGTGAAAGAGCCATAAGAAATACATGTATGAACAACAATGCCGTGTGTTCTAATAAACTATTAGAGAAACCGGTGGTGAGATAGATTTGGCCTATGGGCCATGATTTGCTGCTCTTTGATCTAATAGTTAGTATATGATTCAATTTCTTACACTCGCAATCAAAGCTCACCCACTTTCTAAACTTGGTTTACTTGTCTGTTTGACCTTTAAAGACCCAGGTCTGGTTTTATATTGTCCTTAGACAAATCACTTAAACCCTTTGAGACTTAAATTTCCTCGCCTACTAAAAGTGGGCATAATACCGCACCTCAGTAATACAATCACTGTGAAGATTAAAAAATATAATCATAGTAGGTCCTCGGGTTACATCGGAGATCGGTTCTTACAGTGCGATGTAACACAATTTTTGCCGTAAGTCAGAACCCACTTAACATCACTCACATGGAACACATACATAGCAATAATGAAGTGAAACAGTAAAAAAATTTAAAAGAAAGGTAATGATTCCTGACCTTTACTTGTGGTAAATAAATAACAAAAACCATAAAGCACATATGTACATATGTCGAAACGACGGAACTTTTTTTTATGTATAAATGGGAGATGGCGATGTAACCATGAAACAATGTACATTGAGTCCAATGTAACCTGAGGATTGCCTGTACTTACCAAATGTGATTATTTTCTTCACTTCCCTGTCCCAAGCAAACCACTCACCATTCCTTGTACAAGGCTTTTCTCACCTCTGCATCTTGCTCTTACTGTTCCCTCAGTGATTTTCTTACTCATTTCCATGTGCTCAAATTCCTCTCATTCTTCTATTCCCAGCTTAAGTGCCCAAGTCATGAAAGCTTCCTTCATCTCTCTTAGCCAGAAGTAATTGCTCTTTTCTCAAGTGAAAGGGCACTTTGTGCCTCTCTTAAGGCACTTAGGACTTTTAATCTAAGGACTGACTAGGTGTCTTATTTCCTTTACACCACTGGGAACACTTGAGGACAATGATCACATCCTAAGTATATCTGGTCTCCTCTCCTCCCTGTTCCTACCCTTAGCACTGTGTTGCACACAAACCAGTTATTAGCAGATATCTAAGTAACAAATGAATGACTTGCATTGACAGTTTTTCTTCCCTACCTTAAAAAGTATAAATATTTAGTAAATACCTAGAGTAGTGGAATGACTATCTAATGCATTTGCATGCCATCTATCCTTGGGGAACAAAAGTAAAAACATTTAAAAGTCAAGTTCCAGGGAAAAACCAAGACGGCAGCATAGGCAAACATCTGAACTTGCTGTCTCGCACTACAACTTAAAAACTACAATTAAAAGACAAAAGAAACATCATCCAGGACCACAGGAAGGCTGGATAAGTGGAAATTCTACAACTAGAAGGGAAGAGAAAAGCACATGGAGACTTAGAGGAGCTGCGGAAGTAAAGGCAGAGGTACAGAGGTGTGCATGTGGAGAGAGCTGGCAACTGAGTACGCGGCTGTCTTTTTCAAGCAGGAGGGAGACAGAAGCTCCCAACTGCTCTGAACTCCAGTTCTGGGTGAGACTCTGGGGACACAGACTCATACAGGGAGAAACTGGACTGTCTGGAAGCAGGCAGAACTCAAGGGCAGCTTTCTCTTAGAGGTGATTGTAACGATTACAGCAGGACACTGAGACGCCTCTTAGGGCAGGGCTGACTAGAAGCCATTGCTGTTTGCTCTGCCCTGAGAGACTCCACCCCATCCAAGCTGTGCGCAGAGGCATTTACATATGAATGGCCTGGTCCTTTGATTCTAAACTTTCTTAACAAACTGCAGCTGAGTCAGAGAGACTCAGAACATCCAAAAGAAGGCCCAAGGCCCCACAGCAGCTTGCATTGCTTCACAGCTGGACCTCATTTGGCCCCCTTAAAAACTCAAACAAATAAGAGGAATCTGCATATCTCTCCATAGCTCCTGCTGGGTGGCCTCAGACAGAGTCTAAATTAGTACCTCCTTGGAGATCCAAGAGCCAGTGTACCCAGGGATCAGAGTAGAACCATCCAGATTACTACTCCTCATAAGGGAAACACTCAGGGGACAGACTCAGTGAGCACCAAAGCCCCACTGAAGCAAGTCCTGTCTCATAAGGGTGTCTCCAGCCAAAAGTTCTCCCATTGTAGACAGAGCTGATCCTTATAGCCAATAGGCCTGGAGATCAATTCCTCCCAGTGATACCAACAACAATCAAGGCTTAACTACAACAAGACTGTGCACACAGCCCACAAAGGGGTGCACCAAGAGTGTCCAACTTAGGTAACTGGGGAGGCTGAGCCACTGGACCCCATAGGACACCTATGAACTCAGGGAAGCAGCCAAAATGCAGAGACAAAGAAACAGGTCACAAATGAAAGAAATGGAGGAAAGTAAACAACTGGATACAGAGTTCAAAACTACGGTTATAAGGTTTTTCAAGAATTTTTTAGAAAAGGCTGATAAATTTAGTGAGACCCTCGAGGATATGAAAAAGAACCAAATAGAAATTAAGCATACACTGACTGAAAAAAATACACCATAATATACAGAGATCCAACAGCAGACTAAAGTATCCCAAGAATCAAGTCAAAGATTTGAAATACAAATAACACCCAACTGGAAAAGAAAAAAGAAAAAAAATCCAAAAATATGCAGATAGTGTAAGGAGTCTCTGGGACAACTTCATGTGTACCAACATCTGAATTATGGGGGTGCCAGAAGAAAAGAGAGAGCAAGAAACTGGAAACCTATTTGAAGAAATAATGACTAAAAACTTCCCCCACCTGGTAAAAAGAGCAAAAGACAAAGAGAGAATTTTACAAGCAGCAAGAGAAAAACAGTTAATTACCTACAAGGGAGAACCCATAGGATTGTCAGCTGATTTCTCAACAGAAACTATGCAGGCCAGATGGGAGTGGCAAGAAATATTCAAAGTGATGAATAGCAAGAACCTACAACTAAGATTATTCTACCCAGCAAAGCTATCATTAAGAATTGAAGGTCAGATAAAGAGCTTCACAGATAAGAAAAAGCTAAAGGAGTTCATCACCACCAAATCAGTATTATATGAAATGCTGAAAGATATTCTTTAAGAAGAGGAGAAAGAAGAAAAAGGTATAGATAACAATTATGAACAACAAATACATATCTATCAACAAGTGAACCTAAAAATCAAGTGAATAAAAAATCTGATGAACAGGATAGACTGGTGAATATAATAGAATCAGGGGCATAGAAAGGGAGTGGACTGACAATTCTTGTGGGGAAGGGGATGTGGGGGTTACGGGAAGAGACTGGACAAAAATCATACACCTATGGATGAGGACAGTAGGGTTTGGGGGTAAGGGCAGAGTGTGGAGTGGGAACCGGGTGGAGGGGAGCTATGGGGGGAAAAAGAGGAACAATTGTAATAATCAGAACAATAAAGATTTATTAAAAAAAAACAGATTGGATTTTTATGTTGACATATTTGGGTCTAGTGCAACATATTTTGTATGCAAGCAGTTTCAATAAAATTTGATCTTCCTATACTAAAAAATAAAATAAAAAAGTTACTGATTAGCTGATTGAGTCCTAATAAGGAAACAGAAAGGGTGCTGGAGGCCACCCAAAAAGTGCTGTGTTTATATATGTCAACTTATATATTCCAGAATGTCTAAAAGTAGCCACATTACTTTCCCACAAAGAGACTGAGGCTCAGATAGGTTATACGCAAATACTAATTTTGGTTTCAAACCTTATAATACTAATTTTGGTTTCATTCCCCTTCGAAAAATAGATACATAAAGAAAATAAGTTAGAAAGAAAATTACTGTTCTTAATTCATAAATGCCTCAGTAAAACAGAAGGGTTCTGAAAACCCATCTTTCTTCTTCTTTTTTTTTTAATACTGCATATAATCCCTACAGAGTTATTGAGGGCCTCAGTAAATTTCATTTGTTGCCAAAGTCTACTGAGGAAAGTCACGGAGTGAGATGGGACAGATGCATGCTTTCTGATGTTCTTGCTTAACTCGCACTCTGTGGAAGTGATTTGTAGCCTTTGTTTCATAGAAAAAATACCTGGGGAGGGAATTTTGTTCCCAGTTAGAAAGTAGAAAGCTAGAAGAGACACTATTCCTATCCTAATGATGAAAACAGCTAGAAAATGTACAAAATCATACTTTTTCTTTTCTAATATTTTAAAATTAATTTCAGAGAGATGAAGGAAGAGGGGCAGAGAGAAAAATCAATGAGAAAGAGAAACATTAATCAGCTGCCTCCTGAAGGCCCCCTACCGGGATCTCAGGCATGTACCCGGATGGGGAATTGAACCAGGACCTCTCAAGGCATGGGACAACACTCAACTAACCAAGCCACACTAGCCAAAGGCAAAAAGTCATACTTTTTTTTTTTTTTTTTTTTTTTTTTTTAATCAAAAGAGCTGGGATCATGTGGCACCTAAGTGAACTGCATCCTGAAGAGTAGCAGGCCTTTCCACTTAAGAGGCTAGGCACCCCAGGACTACAACTTCATCTGGGAGGTCATAACACTGGGCATATTGTGGGCTTTCTACAGGCCAGATTTATATGCCCACAGCTAAATCAAACCAATTCAGAATGCAGCCATATAAGACTGAAGAAGTACAATGTCTTTGTTCTTTTAACATTTAGTATTTCATTGATTCATGGTGCACAAGGCAGAATATACTGAAATCAGCATGAAGTTTATATAAGAGAAGTGCTGTCATTTTTCACCATAGGAATGAACCACACCAACCAATCAAGAGATACATGAAATTATTGAGCAGGCGAGGTAGATAGAATGTTTAGGTTCTTTTATACTCCTTTTCACTACTGGAAAAACCAACATCGTAGAGCAATGTTTTCAAACTGTCTCCGAAAGAGCCTTGATATTCAACAAAGATGTTTTAGGGAGAGGAGGAAGAGTTAGGAGACCACCTAGACCCCTAACATCTGCAAGCCCTGCTTCACCAGAAAAGCTTTATTTTATCTGTTTTATATATTGGGGCTTTAAGCATGTCTTCATTTGGACAAAAAGAGCTCTGCTGGTTTTTGTTTGTGTGTTTTTTTAAAATAAAAAGTTTGAAAACCCTTGTGCATAGAATTCAATAGAACCCATAGAAACCCTAGGGGACAAGAAAAAAAAAAATAAACACCTTTATCTTCAGGAGAATGAGAGCCAATAGAAGTCCTTTTCCTAAGGAACTATTCAGAAATATTGTGGAGGTAGACAACCAATTTAAGAAGACAATGTGTTTTGCTCTAGCTGGTTTGGCTCAGTGGATAGAGCATGGGCTTGTGGACTAAAGGGTTCTGGGTTTGATTCCAATCAAGGGCACATGCTTAGGTTGTGGGCTTGATCCCTAGGAGGGGGCATGCAGGAGGCATCTGATCAATGATTCACTCTCATCAATGATGTTCTTATTTCCCTCTCCCTCTCCCTCGTACTCCCCCTCCCTCTCTCCCTCCCCCTTTCCCTACCTCTCTAAAATCAGTAACACACACACACACACACACACACACACACACACACACACATATACATACTAGAGGCCCAATGCATGAAATTCTTACACGGGAGGGGGGGGGATTCTTCAGCTGGGCCTGCACTCTCTTGCAATCTGGTCCCCTTGGGGATGTCCAACTGCCAGTTTAGGCCCAATTCAGCTTACAACGGCAGTTGAACATTCCTCTCGCAATCCGGGACCACTGACTCCTAACCATTCACCTGCCCCTAACTGCCTCTGCCTTGGCCCCCGCCACTGTGGCTTCGTCTGGAATTATGTCTGAAAGGTCCTTTGGCTGTCCAGTCTAATTAGCACACTATGCTTTTAATATATATATATATATATATATATATATATATATATATATATATATATATATGACAATGTGTTTTGAAACGATGATTCTTCTGATAGCCAGAGCCACTAGATTTAAGATTTTGGGCTCTAGTAAAATATCACATATGTTTAAATATCAGAAACATGGCCAGTTCTATCATGATCCCCTGCTTCTTATATTCTAGATATGTTCTAATGCTGAGAGATCAAAAGTCTCTGGCAAATACAGACAGGCCCTGTGGGGATGGATTCATATAAGCTGAAATGTGGGGAAAAGTAAGTGCCCATTCATAAAGAAAGGAATGACCTCACATTTCATTATGGATAATTTTTTTTTATGGTTTTGCTTGGAATTTTGCATGATCTTCCTGATTTTGATCCTTATGTATTTTTCAATTTCTATTTTCTTCTTTTGTTTATAATAAACCTGGAACAAAAATGAAATTATAGATCCATCTGATTGCATCCTGCCCAAGTTTCTTCCAAATTTAATTCTGTGACTACAATTCTCTCTCTCTCTCTCTCTCTCTCTCTCTCTCTCTCTCTCTCTCTCTCTCTCGTGTGTGTGTGTGTGTGTGTGTGTGTGTGTGTGCGTGGTCATCTCCTCTTTTCCTTTTCCTTTTGTTCCCATTCTGAATACCTTTCTGAATTGTAACAAAACTGTTAGCTATTAACTTTTGAATAACTCTTAAGTATGAGGCCACGTCATATTTTTAATGAAAATATCACACAGGCAACTAGTTGGTATCTGGTCTTAGCTTATCTCTCTCAAGTCATGGCTCAGGGTGGGGGCATATACTCTACAGTGGATTTAATCTTAGCATTTAAAAATGAGTCAGTGTTATGGAAAAGGCAAAATGATGAAGACAGTAATATGGTTATGGAGCACCAGGGAACCATGACTAGGCAGAGCACAGAGGATCTTCAGGGCAGAAAAAAATACTCAATATGATATAGTAATAATAGATAAGAGTCATCATACATTTGTCCAAACACCAAGAGTGAACCATAAGATAAACTATGAACAATGGGTTCATCTTTGTTTTTATTTTTTTAAAGGTACTATTCTGATGAGTAATGTTGATAATGGGTAAGGCATGCATGAAAAATTTTTGTACTTCATTCTCAGTTTGGTTATAAACCTAAAACTCTAAAAAATTCAGTCTTTTAAAAGTGAAAAAAAAAAAAAAAGCACCTGGCCAGGTGGCTGAGTTGGTTGGAGTGTCATCCCATACACCAAAAATAAAAAGGTGTGGGTTCGATCCCCAGTCAAGGTGTGTACAGGAAGCAACTGATCCATATTTCTCTCTCTCTTCCTCTCTTCACCCCCCCCCCCCCCCCAATCTTTCTCTAAAATCAATACAAACATATCCTCAGGTGAGAATTTTTTTAAAATAGTGAAGGTTCCAACCACTATACCACTAGACTAATCCTAAAATTCGGACATGTTAATCTGAATCTCTCTAACAAGGACAAGAACTTTCATTCTGGTGACTATTTTAAAATACATGCAGAAGCATGATCATCAAGGAAACGTAAGAAAAACATGCTTCTGTTGCTGGCCCAGTAAATTCTGGCTTTGGGCTCTTTGAATGGTGGATAAAGTTTTGGTGGGATGGAAAAGTCATTGGTACCTACGGGAGACTGCACGTGTAAAATAACTTGCCAGTCTGACTACCCTATGTGGCTGGCTTTACAAATCATGATGAGAGAGCTTCTTCTAACAGCAAATGATGGCATCTTTATGGTCTCCCTTTAGAAAAAATAGTCACAGAAGAGGTATAAGAAGCTGCAAAGTTGAAATACCAACTGGTTATTTATTCTTTGCCATGATCTCCTTGCAGCTTTGAAGTAAGTAGCGTCAGGCTAAGGAACAAAGAATATCATACAAAGAGACTTTGAAAAGGTATGGAAGTATCTTACTCAATTAAGAAAGTTCAATACATTTGATTTATGCCACTTTAGATGGCAAAGTTTGAGGTTAATATCTTCCTCCTCTCCTACAATAGTATTTTTTGTTTGTCTCCATTAAATATCTAAATTTTAAACAGACTATTGGATTAGGGCCTCATATCCATCAGCTCATTCAACTTTAGCACCTGTCTCATCTTCAGTCGCTTTTCCAGAACTGCTGCCTTCACTAGGAAGCTCCATGAGGTTTCCAAGTTAAAATTGGGCTTCTCCAGCATTTTGACTTTTCTAACAAGACATCATACAGCAGAGAAATAGAACAATAGGGTTTTTCTATGTCTCTCCCAGAGCTCTCTGGAATCAGCTTATTGACCACTTCTTTCAAGTAATTTGCCTACACCTCTCGGATCATCTTGTTCAGGACTTGGCAGACCTGCTGATGCTGAGCACAGAGGTCTTCTGCATCTGATTGTTGCTGTTTTTTAGTAAAACCAACACAGAATAGACAAAGCAAATGACCATCAGTTGTCTTGACATCAGTATGAGCTTCAATGATGCTCTGCCATTTTTTGACCATGAAGCACATTTTGTCATGGGTAAAATCCTTGCCATGGAAATTAGGTAGTTTTTGCCCTGAATACCCTCAGTAATTAGCCTGAATTTCCTAAATGTAACTTCATCATTCTGCAGATCAGCGAGGCTCACTCCAAAAACACAACCCTTAAGACCATCAGCTGCGATTTTGGTTCCTTGAGTTCTCATGACTAGTGTTTTTCTATCTTTCATATAGAACAGAGCTGGTGCTTTCATATCACACCAATCTTTCTTAGAAAATGGATCAACCACTTTCTTCTTGGCTGCCCTTCGGCCGCTTTTCGTAAGATGCCTGTTCTTGCTGACAGCCAGGGTACTGCCAAGACAACCAAAAAGGAGGATCACATCTCGGTCTTTTTCTCATGAGGTTTCATGAGGCGTTAACATTATAGAGTGGTTTTGAATGCTGTGCTTTTAGAAGGACTTAGCTATGTCAGGCCATGCTCTAGCCACTGGTAACCTGAACATCAGAAATAAGGCTGTGTGTGCTCTCTGGGTTTGTTTGGGGCCTTTTGATAATCCTCAACTCTCCAACAGGAACTATCCTCAGTTCACTGAGTCAGCTTGTTTCTCCATAGCCACGGGGAAAGGGGCTCCTGCCCAGCTTTAGTTCTAAATTACTAAGTGCAATAATGGACACCTGCCAGGGGTTGTGGAAACCTCCCTGAATTCTATTCTCCTGGACAAATCTCCTTCACTAGGTATTGCTGAATTCTTTTTTTAAAATATATTTTTTATTGAGTTCAGAGAGGAAGGGGAGAGAGAGAGGGAGAAAAGGAGGGAGGGAGGGAGGGAGAGAAAGAGAAAGAGAAGGAGGGAGGGAGGGAGGGAGGGAGGGAGGGAGGGAGGGAGGGAGGGAGGAGAGGGAGGGAGAAGAAGAGAGAGAGAGAGGAGAAGGAGAGAGAGAGAGAGAGGAGAAGATAGAAGAGAGAGAGAGAGGAGGAGAGAAGAAGAGAGAAGAGAGAGAGGAAGAAGAGAGAGCGAAGAGCTCGTGGGATCTCTCTCTCTTAATCCGTGAGCCCGATAGATCACTCATCCTAGATTTATCTCATGATTTCTTGCCTCTCCTCTTGCATGCCCCTTACTGGGGATTGAGCCTGCAACCTGGGTGTGTGTCCCTGACCAGAATCCAACCCAAGATCCTTCAGTCCAAAGGCTGATGCTCTATCCACTAAGCCAAACCAGCTAGAACTATTACTGAATTTTTGATATAACAATTACACATGGATAATAGTTATGAAAGTGAATGAAATCAGTCTGTCTTCACTGTCAGTAAAACACAAACACCACAAAGACCAAACTCCTTAGTTCCTCAGTGTAAAGAGAAATTTCTTCCTCATTACAGAAGCTGATGAAAACATTATTGACTAGTTTATGTTTCCAAAGGGCAAGGAAATAAAACGGAAAGAAGAGAGCCATACAATATGAAATAATGAATAAACCGACAATTATGTATCTCAGACACACCAACAGGACCACAGACTTGAACAGACATACACTCTCCTATGCTCATTCTCTCTTCAGAGTCTGACCCCTGACCCAGACTACCCCACCACCCCCGTGTTTCTTACTAGCAGGTCATACGGCAGATAAAAAGACTTAGCTCCTTACACATCAGAATCTAGTCTCTAAAAGTTAGTCTATCATAAATCAGCCTGCCACTTCTACTTCCTAAATTTGACCATTTCCCTAACTCATTCTTAAGAGATTTTTCTATTTACAATGAAGGAAGTCTTCTTACAGACCAAATTTCATCAGCTACACAATCAGCCACTTCATGGTTTTAGCGGCCTATCACTTGTAGCACCCAAACACATTTTGACTGCAAATGATTAATGGCAGAACAAAAGCCGCTTCCGTTTGCAGAGCCTCTCCCCCAGGCCACAGGGGAGTGGAAGCGGGGAGGTGGGGGGTCCCTGGACTTGCCCTGGAATGCACGATCAGTTAAAGCCAATCACTCTGCACTTGGTAGACGAAACACCCTGAGCCGCCCGGCGATTTAGGTGCGGAGTGAAAGGTAACAGCATTACATTTCCTTGTTCGGGAAGAGGTAGGTGTCTGGGAGACAGATTGGAAACCGAAGGCGGCCCTGTGTCATAAATCTGCACATTTAATTGCAAAGCACGGCTAGGCTTTGGAGGGCCTTTCCAATCCTGATAATGAAGACATGCATGTGCTCGTAGACGCCAACTCCCCACTCTTTGATTTTGAAATCTGCACCACCTACCAAGTCTCACCAAACAACGAGAGCTGATCAGAGGCTCTCTGTGCAGTGACTAAAAACAAAAGGGCGAGGGAACAGGGGAGATTATGTGGAGCAGGCAGCCTTTCTGGCGCCCCTTAAATCATACTTCCCGGGCAGACCCCTATTCCATCTAGTCTATGCCCAAGGCAGGAGCTGTCAGGAGGCCCATAGATAAGCAATTTAGAAATATTCTAGCTGAATGAAGGAGACTTACTTTGGGTTTCCACTGCTGTCTGCCAAACTAGGGAAATAGAGTGCAGACAGATGCTCTCTAAGGTTCTTATTTGAGCTCCAAAGAGGTTTGAGGCTTGGCACAGCCATGAACCCCAAGGATCTTCACTTTCTTTTCTTTTTTTTTTTTTTTTTTTTTTTTTTTTTTTTTTTAAGATAAATTGAAAGTAATACAGTCAAGAACAGAGAAGGTGATTGTTTTACTCCATTGACTAATCTTTCTTGTCCGGAACACGTCTATTCTTTTTAACAAAGCTCTTAAAATTTTAAATCCTTGGAAAAAAGCAACCCATATGGGATGTATTTGGGGAATTCTACCACCAAAATCCAAATAAATAAGATCTCTCATCTATCAGCAGCAGACAGAAAACTGTAATCAATTTCAACATGGCAAAAGAAATCACAGTGATTGTTTATTTGTTCAACAGATGTGAATTGAGCACCTACTATGAGTAAGGACAAAAAAGGTGCTACAGAGAAAATGAAGTAGAAGACTTTGCCATGGTCTTCTAGGACTTAGGATTTATTTAAGAGAGGAATTGCCTGTAACTAAAAGAATGAAAAAGAAATCACTAGTGCTAAAATTGAAGAGAGAATTTTGGAGGAAAGTCGGCTCACAGAGATTGGGTAAAACTTCATGAAGGAGACAATATGCGATCACTAGATTAAATTCTTCCAGAGTAGGGTTTCATAGCTTGTACAGCAGTTAAAACATACCAGTAATAGGTACTTTAAAAGAATCTGTTTAAATCAAGCTGATTAAGCTGCAAATTTATATTGTGGGAATGCAAAATGCAAATACAGGTGAGGCCGATGTGGACTGAGCACATAGAGAGGCAAACAGAAAACCCAGCAGCTAGGCTGGCCCCACAAATCTCACTGTCATTCTTCCAAAACGTGTGTTGAGCCTCCCAAGTCTAGGCCTTCGCCTTGTGATCTCTAAGAATGCTCTTTCTCCTTTCTTCTCTAAGGAGCTGAATTCATCAGTTCTGTCAATGCCCAGCTCATTTCCTATCTAAAATCATAGTAAATCAGGGTTGGAAGAGACCTTCAAGATCACCTAAGTGTAACAGTTCCTAAACTTGACTGAGAATGTCTCAAGATCTGCTGGGGAGGTATCCTTCTCCCTCTCACCTACAAAGTTTTCCATGGGATTACAATTAAGTTTGTGTACATTTGCACAAGGCTCTCCAGGAGATCTGGCAGATCTGCCACATTTGCAAGCCACTGATCTCCATCACTCCCCCAGTGCCACGGCTGGTCCTGTGTGTGACTAAACATTTTTCTAAGACCCTCCCTGGCTTTCACATGGCTTTGGGGTCACTTCCCCCTTCAAAGTCTTGCCCTGCCAAGGATCTTCCATGCACACTTTAAGTCACTTTGTTCTATGCTGTGAAGTCCTTTTTACACCAATAAACAATTACTAGGCTCTGTGCTGAAGAATGCACCATAGAAGACAGAACAAGGAATGGGTTTCTATTGAACAGGTGGGAAAATGCACACAATTGTTAAAAAATAAAATAACTTGCAATGAACTGCTAAAAGGATGGAAGAAAAGTATGTTGTCAGAGATCAAAAGAAAGGGTGGTTCTAATTAGAGGCAACTCAGAAAATATCTAGAAGAGCTGGTTTTGGAGGTAGTTCTTAAAGGATGACAATATTTTGACCAACAGGAAATAACCAGGACAGTGTAATGTAAAGAAATTATCCAATGAGAATTCACTGCAAGAATGTGCAGGTGTGAGAAACAGTGAGTTGTACATGCGGGTTGAGGATATAGAAAATGAGATTGAGGAGTGAATTAGGGGAAAATTTTTGGAGGCTCATACTCTAATTTTGGAGGGAAAGTGAAAGAGCTCAGGCTTTAGTGTCAAATAAGACCTAAGTCCTTTCCCCCAATACTGCTGCTTACTGGTAAAACTGTAACATTGGCAAATTGTTTACTCTCTCCTTTGCTTACCTTTGAAATACCAATACACCTTTTTAAAAATAATTTTTAAAAATATATTTTTTATTGATTTCAGAGAAGAAAAGAGAAATAGAAACATCAGTGATAAGAGAGAATTATCATTTGTCTGCCTCTTGCAGGCCCCCTACTAGGGATGGAACCCACAACCCCTGGCATGTGCCCTTGACTGGAATAAAACTCAGGACCCTTTAGTCCGCAGGCCGATGCGCTATCCCCTGAGCCAAACCAGCTAGTGTGCAATACACCTTTTCAGGGCTGTTCTTTCAAGGACCCAACAAGTTAATGAATATAAGTACCAACCTTATACATATATGGCTAATTCTCTTACCTTTATTTCATTAGTAATAGAAAACAACAGAACATGTTTGAAGAAATAGATATGATCTAATGTAGGTTGTAGAAAGACAAATGGATACAAAAGAATATTGAAGAGGAAATAGAAAAACTATAGGCAGAGAGAATAGGTAGGAGGATGTTTTAATAATCCAGGTGAGAGATGGATTAGGGCAAAGCCACTGTAAAAGCAGGGAAAAGCAGAATATCAACTGAGGATGCAAAACTGAAAAATCAGCAACTGGTGGGAAGTGAATCTGATAGCATTAAAAATGATTCAGGTTTCTAGCCTCTTAGTTCTAGGAAGATAGTGGTGCAATTGAAAGTTAGGGGACCCAAGAAGAGTAGGCCTCCGAGGGACCAGAATAAATTCTTACTGGGATGTACTGTACTGCAGGTGAAGGTTGGGCATCCTATGGGGAGGTCTGGTGTGCTTTAGGAGACTTGGGTCTGAGGATTAGAACTAAGAGGTTGGCTCTGGGTAGGAAGACTCAGGAGGCCTTCACAAAGAAGTGACAGATGGAGCTGTAAAAATCTCTATTCCTTTCTCTTCCTCTCTGTAAAAAAATCAATAAAATATATATTTTTAAAAAAAGAAAGGTGGCAAAGTCTCCTAAAGGTCTCAACATCCTTTTTCTCCTTCTGCCTCTAGTAATAGAAACCATGAGTCTTTAGTGGGCACAGGGCTCCCAGACAATCCTACATTTCCTGGTCTCCCTTGTGTACGGCCATGAGACTGTTTTGCCCAATGAAATGTGTGTTCTTCCAAGCCACAAGTTGGAAAGGAAAGTGTGTGCCCTCTCCTTCCTACTGGCAGGAACTTAGGAACTTAGCAGTAATGGTGCTGGTGGACAGGATGTGAGCCATCTTCAACTCTGTCAGTAAGGACCTCATCTTAATGACGGCTGCCACAGGACAGAAGGAATCTAAGACCCTGACATTCAAGCAACTTACACTCAAATTATTATGCAAACGCAAACTAAATATTTCTTGTTTAAGCCCTATTGGATTTGGCTCAGTGGTTAGAGTGTTGGACTGAAGAGTCTCTGGTTCCATTCCAGTCAGGGCAATGTATTAATACATTGGTTGTAGGCTTGATCCCCAATGGTCAGAACACGTGCGGGAGGCAACCAATCAATGTGTCTCTCTAACATCGATGTTTCTCTCTCTCCCTCCCTCCCTCCCTCCCTCCCTCCCTCCCTCCCTCCCTCCCTTTCTCTAAAAATCAATGGAAAAATATTCTCAGGTAAGGATTAACAATAACAGAATTTTCTCATTTAAGCAACATTTATTTTGATCTTTGTTATGGCAACTGAGGCTTTGTCCTTAATGATACTGGAAAGAATAAGCATATGCTAAGGAAAAAGAAGTAAAGACATTAACATAAACTCTTCTTTTAAGAAGCCAAAAGGAAAAGGAGAGTGAGAAAGAACAATAGTTTCCATAGGAAAGGGACTCAAAAGAGGTGTTTGAGTTTTTAAAAAAATCAATAATTTTATCATTCTTACCATTTTTAAAGTCTATCATCTCCTCTCCTTATTCATAGCATAGTTTTAATTTTGCAGAAGTAATTTAAATTTTATTGCTTGGGAAATAAGCAGTTTTATTTTTCATGATGATGATAATTTGGTTTATAAGTTAGCTCTTTGGGACATTTACTGTTTATGGATTTGTACAAAGCTGCCTTCAAATGTGACTTGGGGAAATTCAAAGTTTTGCCAGTCAACCAGAGGGTGATTTGTATTATTAAAGGGGTCCCTTGAAATATGAAGCTTCTGAGCAGTTAAGTGTACACAAACCATTTAACCACATAAGAGAGGGCCAGGGAAGAGAAAGTTAAGTTGTGAGAAGTTACTGTAATGATCATGTTTGCATGTCAGCAGAAAAGCAGATTTCAATAAATAAAAATGTTAGTTCATGGAATTTTTTCCAGGAAAACTTGCTCATCTGAAGAGAAGAATTCCTACATCGTCTACACTGCAATCAATTGCCCCTTTGTGGGCTGAGTGATGGTCTCTAAGTCCCCAGCTCCTGCTCCTAAAGTGACCTGAGGAACATGGAGCTCTGAGAACAGCTTTTGGGGTAACCCCACAGCAGCTCTGAACCATCTGCTGCCAAGGGAATGGCAGTTACATAATTAACCATAATAGCTGCAAATGATATAGTTACAACAAAAACCCTGTTGGTATTTAGCTGAACTAAAAAAAAAAAAAACCAACACAAAACAATGGTGTAAATTATAGCAATGTGTATTATAAAATTTCTTATTTGCATTTCACATAAAATTCACCAAGCTCCTTATTCACTCATTACTCACCCATTATGGGTTTTTTAAATGGCACTTTGAAAGTTTGCTTTGGCTCGGGGTGAATTATTTGCAAAGACTTTATTCCTGGAGTCATGACTCCTTGGGGACTTCTTTACCTTTTGGCAAATTCATAGCTCATTTTGTGGGTGGTAGTGGTTTGTGGCCGCTATGTATGCATGTGTGGTCATATGAGGGGAGTAGTCTTAGGATATCCTAAATAGTGGAATATTTCATAAGGAAGGGTCCTATATCCCAGAGTAATTAAACAGAAAAAAGAAAAAGTAGAAAATGAGTAAAGCATAGTAATAAACGTAGCAGCAAAAATTAGTTTGGTTCCTTCTAATTATGCGTGTGCTTGAATAATCTGCTGACTTAATAGGTGGAAGAGATGTGCATTACAAATATTCATGGAATGTTTGCATATCAAGAGGCACAAAAGAGCATGAGAAGGTACAATTGAGGCAAAGCTGTTTTTGAGAATAAAAATTGCGATGAACATTAATAAGCCAGAGGCGTAATGTTGGATACAGATGAGCAAAGTATTTTTTTTTTTTTTTTGCATGTACACTTCCATAAAAAAATGTGGTCGTTAGGGCCAACATCAGTATGTTAGGGGAAGAACTGGGGCATAAGACAAGGTAGCTGTAGATATTCACTAATCCCAAGAGGGCAATGAAAATTCTTCCTCCCCAGACCTCCTGACTCACTGCAAGACATTGGCTTGAAATAGCTTCCAATGGAGTCCTTGATGAGCTCAAGACTAAAGGTAGAGAGTAATTCCGAAATGAAACATAGTTTTTGGAATAGTAGGAAACTAGTTTCTAGATTTATAGAGATTTCAAGCTAGAAGATTTCAAGCTTCTCCCAACCTATACACTTTACAGATGTGATATGTCATTGGGTCCCCCAAGAAATAATAAGTGACTGGCCAAATATTGTGTAGCAAAATAATGGCGTTAGAATGCTGGTTCCTAACTCTCTATCAAGAGGTCTTTTTCACACCACTGAGGGCACACTGCCTGCACTCATAAGGGGAGGGGAAAGGGCCTGGTACATTTCCCTGGAGGATGAGTTCTGAGACTAGGAGCTGCATGAGAACTGGGCGGTGACAGAAAGGAGACCTAGGGGTGGTGCATTATGTATTTGTGCCCGGACACAGATGTTTCCTATCTTGCCTAATATTGGCTTAAATGACAAGGGAAGCTAAATGCCATCAATATACCATCATAAAGTAGCTTTCTCTTTTCCTGGGTATAGTTAATCTGCAGGTAAACCATATTGCTCACAAGGCACAAGAACAATGGGAGCTTTTATAGTCATTTGTGTGTTCAGAGGTTGTTCTGGGTCTCACAGTGGACAGTTGTTACCCTGACATGGAGCCGCATCAATGCAATTGTGCATCAGGCTAACGAATGTGTTTTCATGGAAACCATACTAAGCAGAGCAAGAAGTAAAGAAACTCCACTACCTAAGATTGACCTCAAGTGGCTCAAGGTAGTTTCAATACTTACATTCTATTTAGGAGTGATTCTGTCCCTTTAAAAACACTATTATTGATCCTTCATTTTCCCCAATATCTGGAGTTTTAGTTGGGCTTCAAATATATCTAAAAATCAAGTGGGTGCAATTTCTCCTGATGCTATCCGAACCAGTTTTTTTCCCTCATACAAGCCATGAAGTTTTCATTTGAATTTTGTTTCTGAGGATGACTTTGGACTATGTTATATTACCTCGTGACATTTAGTATTGTTGGGATTTATTGGATTTCTGGGAATTGTATAATAAAAAATGATAATATCAAACATCATTAATTAGGTGTCAAACAAAGTACTATTGTTTCTTACTTTAATTACAATAGAATTCAAGTTAATTTGCTTATTTTATCAGAGCAATATGGGATTCCAACCTTTTAAAATCTAAAATCTTTAGCAGACAGAGGACAATTATAAAAAAATCCCCACTTCACAAGAAGATATTAATCAATTTGTTGAAATGGCTGAGCACTAATAAACATAACATGCTAACATCTCTTAGCAAATAGATTTTTGTAAACAAGCTGCTTTCAAAAATATTTTATGAGGCATCGTTAACATTCAGAGATGCTGCTGTTTAGGTTGGAAACCTCGGTGATCCATCTCGCACAGCGCGGCTGGAATGGAGAGACCCCTCAGTGAGAAGAACTGGAGAGGGGCCTGTAAAGTCATGACCCTTGGAAGGTGTTGGTTTACAGAGTGTGAGGTGGGCAATTCACCAGCTGCACCCAGGAAGCAGTGCTACAAATGCCTATGGCGAGGAGTCAGAGGACACATCATTTTAAAGGACACCAACCATCACCCCTGCAGACCCACAATTTATCTGGTCTAACCTCAGTGACGGGGAAAAGGAACTTCTTAAGTTAGAACACACTTGCCTATTTTGACTGAAGATTATTACAATGAAAAGCAATCAATTACCCTCTCAGTTGTTTTTGGTTTTTGGACCACTTTAGGGCTCCCATCTCAAGGACAAATTTAGTAAGGACTATACTCCACATTTGAGGTAGGAAATCTTAAGCAAAGGCCACACATTCGGAGCTCACTGCTGGTCTCCTGGCTGTCAGGTGTGGACGTGGGGAGGGAGAGGAGCTTGGTGCTACCACTTTCCTATGAAGCTCACAAAAGAGGATTTATTCCTTGGAAGCTAAAAGGGTTAAATAAGCAGCTGCAGGGCAAGAGCAAATGAGGTGGATGTCAAGGTTTTTAGAATTTTTTTTCATGTTATTATCAATGATCTTTTTCTTTAAAATGTCACTTAACTATTTCTCTGCTTCCGCTTCTCCATATAATGGATGTACTAATGTTAATTCCCATGTTCCCAAAGAGGTAATGGTGGAAAGATATGTTGATAAACATTTTTAAAGCTCTCTGACTTCCTTAGAAAGAAAGCAGGCTTTTGAAAAAAGAACACATTTAGATACTCTCAGCAATACTGGGTCAAAAAATCTCTAACTTTTGATCACTTTTAAAAATAGCTTTTTAAGGTGAAATATATCAGTGTATTGTGTGTGTGTATAGATATACTATACATATGCCTTTTCTCTGATTACAAAGTAAAGAAAAAAAGTACTGATCTTAGAAATTTTAGATCTCAATTTTAGTGAGATATAGATGCTTTGATTAAATAAATCATTTCCCTTAATTTGTAGAAAATTTTTTTTTGTTTCCTTCCACTCTACTTTGAGTGACACTCTTATGCATCTGTTCTGCAGGGGTAGTAGCAAGACCTGTTTGAAGTTTAAATCTGTGACACCTCTGTAGAACAGTGGCAACCTGATCAAAACAGTGGTCAAGCAGAAATGCTCTCTTTCTACGAATGCACACACACACACACACACACACACACACACACACACACACCTCCCTGCATTCAGAGCCGAGGTTTTCCTTCTACCCTCAACTAATAAAACCAGGAGGCTGCAATGAGGCCTAGCGGCAGGCAGTTTGATGTCCTCAGCAGGATACGGGGAGTCAGAAGTGGCGCTGTAAATCCAGAGCGGGGCTTCAACACTGTGTTAAGTGTGGCCTGAGTCTCGGAGATTTCCCTTTGATGCAAGTTCAGTATATTAATGGGAAAAGCATTCACTTTTATTTGTCTGTACTGTCTGCGACAGCAAGGCTGCCTCATTTAGCCCGGGCCAACATGAAAATACACAGAGAAGCAATCTGTTGCAAATTAGCACAGCTCCCCTTTCATTTACTAGCTAGTAATTGGAAGGGGTTAAGAAAGTGTAACTTATCAGACCACGTGAGGGTATCTGCTTGTGTGGACAGCAAGCCTCCCCCGAATTGCCCTAGGAGCCCCGAGGCAATAATCCTTCCCCATGGCCACTCGGCCTGAAAGACAGCACTGACGTGTGTGAAATGTGTGCGTGTTGCTAGGCCTGAGAAGGCAGTTTTCTGGACTCCCAAAGGGGGTATTTGTGACTTTGTCGGAACTTACCTTTCTTTAGATATGTTTTTACTCTCTCGTTTCCAAATCGTCTTGAAGTCACTGCAGAACTCGTACCACACCATAAACACGTAGTTTGGAGTGATCTCCTTCTCACCAGACTTTGGCTTCATCCCAAAATATCCCACTGTCGTTTCAAAACTGCAACAGGCAGGAGGGGAAAACAGAGTGAGGGAGAGGGTGAGAAACTGTCAACACCAGTAGGGTGATAGAGGAATACGGGGGGCGGTTTCCTGCTTCTCCACTCTCTGTCTCCATTACCCGTTTGCTCAAATCCATTTTCTAAGAAATTCAATTTGACTGGGGATACTCCTAGATATATCTCATCCATGTAAAATCCAGTGTGTGTGTAAGTCGAGGGGGTATACAGGTAAAGCTTCTTGAGTTTGTTCTTCATCTCCAATCTATGTCATGTACCTGTTCTTCACTTGAAGTTTAATGATGACGGGGAACACTGCTGGCATATTGGCTCTGTGGAATTAAGCGGTGGTCAGTTAGAGAGCCCAGTGGGAATAATTAATCGGTTGAGTGTTTCATGGAAAATCAAGACTGTTCTCTCCTATTCTGGCACCTTCTGGCGTTGTAACCTGAGGCCAATCACTCAGCATCAGACTCAATTTTCTCAAGGGTAAAGTAAGAGACTGAGCCCCTATAATCTTTAAGAAGGCTACAGTTTTAAAGCTTTATATGATACGAGAATACAGACCACCAAATGCACAAAGGTATAAGTACAGTTGAGGGCATAGCAAGATTTGGATGGAAAATCATCTTTGATCTTAATAAATGACCTCCAACCTGGTCCAGGTTTTGCAAAGTAGATTCCCAGAGATCACTGAGAGCCTCCTGATCTACCCCATGGACTCTCACACCAGACTAGCCAGGCCTCCCAAGCAGCCCTTCTTGGAGGCACTAGCTTGGCAGCAATTTATAGCTCTGCACTCAATCTTTCTACCCAGCCACCCCCACCCACCCCAAGCCTCACAAGCTCATTTGCCATGAGCAAGAACACTTAAATAAATGGCTCCTTTTTCTAGGGTGTTGGAAACTAATCAAAGCAGGAATGGCTGGCCAGGTTTATTACTACTCAATGCTCTATCATCTGTTCAGACACAGCATTTTTTTTTTTTTTTTTTTTTTTTGTGGCCATCCTGAATACTGAGTTCCTAATGGAACTCTATTCAATGGCAATTGTAAAACCCCGAAGCCCCATTACTATTACAGAGCATACTTTCATCTCGTTCTCAGTTATTGGCCAATATGTATCTCATAAGATTTTACCACAGTTCACAGATGAACTGTTAATTGATTCCATGGCTATGATTAGGCGAGATCCAAGCTGGGGCTGCAGCTCTGAGTCCCATAAATTCTTTGTGCTTCTGTAAATAATAAATCTGTTTTTAATGCAAATTAAACTACTGGTCAGGGAATTTTGGCTCCCAGTTATTAAAAGACTGGGAGTGTATAAGTGGAGAAAGGCAACAACTGCAGTAATTTCTTAAGGGACTCTCTTATAATACCGAACATGCATATTTTGGCGCAAAACCAGCAATGGAAGAAAGTACCAATGTCCACTTTTACCAGGCGGGACCCATTTTGTGGCAAGAAGAATTCTGATAACACCAAAGCACACTCTATGGCATGTAATTCTATTTCATTCAAACTGAAAATTATATTAATGCAGCATGGAATGCATTGTAGAGAGTTTTGGGAACTATAGGATCTGGCCATGGTTTTCTTACAGAGTGCTGGGGCTTTTGAATCAGAAGAGAAATTACATGTCAACTTGTCCAATATTCTCATTTTACAGACGAGAAAACAAAGACATGGAGAGACTGATTGTCCCTTTTTATTGGCAGCGTTGGGCTGATCTTGGGCCTCCTGATTCTCAGGGAAATGCTTTGTCCTTCCTCCCTCCCTGTGGCTCATGCTTGCTGACCTGGGCATTCAAGAAATACCACAGTTTCCCCCCCATTTTCCCTTTAGACACAGTTGCCCCTGTATCTTTCATAACGTGTGTTACCCCCAGCAAAGGACATCATTATTTTCTTCTCTTCCAAGATGCTAACCTTCTATACAGAAACATATTTCTTTGTGCATTCATAGAGTGGAGAAAGTCTTCCAAGGTGAGTCTTTAGGGGAACAAACGGTCTTCCTACAGCCCAGCAGGACCCAGTGAAGAGCACAGAGCCCCAGTCCGGGCTCCTGGGATCTCCCCGCACCTCGAGCGTTATTGGGAGTCTCGAATGCAGGACCAAGGCATTGCACACACTGGTGCAGTTGCAGAGAATGGCAGCTCTGTTTGGGGGCTATCGCAGAGCTTGAAGAAAGCATACTGTCATCCTGAGGCCTCGCTTTCCCCGACTGAACTGAAGCTAACCGTGTACCTCCCTCTCTCCCCTGGGAGCTCTGAGGTCCTGCTTACTCACCCTCAGAGGGGGCAAAAATAAAGGAAAGGGAGAACTTGAGCATTTCCCCACGATGCGCTTTGGGAACTAAGAAGGCAAGCGAGCCTCTTAAAAGAACCGAAGTAAACAGAGTCTCAGGGGATGGCCTGGCCTCGGCACCGCAGCCGTGATGGAGAGCAGCTGATCCGAGGTGCGCCTTGTTTGGATCCCGTGTTCTCCCTTTGCCCAAAGAACAGCTAAAAGCCCATCTATGAACCTACAACTACCTGATAGTCTAGACTACTGTCCTCCCAAACAAAACTCTTCCTTTCAAATTCAATTTTGACTCACAGAAGATTGATGATTGCAAACCTTCTGCCATTTGGGCATGAAAATTATCAATCCCAAGCAGCCAGGAGAATTTTCTCCAACAAAGGGGCAATCATGCTTTCTGGAATGTTTATTTGCCAGCAGATGACTCTAAATTAGCTTTCGACTTTTAAAAAGTGGATGGATTTCTGATCATGTTTCACATAACTTCTTGACTTCACTCTAAACTCTTCCCTGACTCCTTTTCTCCCTGCTTCCATTCCTTGTCTGAGCTGAATCCTTACAATTCAGCTAAACGTTTTTAGAGTGCAGACAGTCATTCTACCAAAGAGCGCGTGGCCAACTGAACGGTTTTCCTTTTGCAGCGTTGAGAGGCCAGAGCGGAACACATCCCCTTACTGTTTCACATGCGTGCCTTCAGAAACTGCTTAGGAAGAGCAAATATTCCTTCGCCTCAGAGTAAATTGTTTCTCTTGAGAATAAAACATAAGAATTTCCTAAATCTCACACGAATATTGCAACACTGACCACCAACCTCCTTAAAGAGGGTAACCAAACAACTGTGGTTTCTACATTAAAGATGGGATCGGATATATTTCATGTATGACATGAAAGCTAGACTACCTTCACCACAAAGTCATGGAAAACGCTGACAGCCAGAATTTATGGTCCCCCTCAGCATGGCTAATACGTAGCAGCAGCTTTGGCTCCTCGAAGGTGGGCCCCCTGCTCCTGACGCAAGAATCCTGAAGAAGTATTAGAAGTGACATCCACCCCAGAAGCTGAATTTCTGTTTGGCCTAATACTTATGTGCCCTCATTGAGAGTTTCCTTTATGCATGCTGGTTATTTCTGTCTCACAGACGTAGTACTTGGACACATGGAGGATGGGAAGCTTCCTGTAGGGATAAGGCCAATAAAGGGCACAGAAATCCACACATTCACACAACCAGGTGACTGTCTTCATTGTCAAAGATTATCATGTGAAGATGAAGCCACGATTCAAGAACATGTCTGCACTTAGGAAAATGCAGGGTTTACATTAACCTCGCTCTCATCTGCATTTTAATTTAATTAACGAATACAGCGGAGAGCAGGGCAGGATGTGGGACTTGTCAAAGCAGAGCAGACGGCATGGTCCCGTCTTTCAGAGCCCCCAGGAAGAAAAGGGCTCATTTGTAAAGTTTGTTCATTTGCATTTAGCGAACTCTCCTCACGTATTTGTAAAGCCCGTTTTTCTGTATGTGCCTCTTCCTGCTCTTATTTAATTTTCTAGTACTTTTAGAATTATACCAGTAACATTTATCAGTTTTCTGCGCTGGATATGAGAATGCCTCAGTATATTCCCATTCCTCCTCTAAGAGGGAGGGATAGCCACACTAAGCTGGTCAACTGATAAAAAGAGAACCCCTCTGGGGCCCACAGCTGATGATTACTGGCCTCTCCCACTCTGATGGCCATTGAGAGAGGGAAGTAGGGAAGAGCTTGACTAGGAGACCTCCTGGGAGTTTTCCCTATAGAGGTCATTCCCCTCCTCCCCACAATGTCCTCTAGGCTCTGAGGAAAGACACAGTAAATCTCTTAGGTGGTTGGATCTAGTTGTAACACTAAGAAGGACCACGTTGTTCCTGACTCCCAGGCAGTGGTTCAGGAGCAGAGTGATGGAGGAGAGGCAAAGAGATGGAAATAGCGTCATGACATGAGGCAGGTGAGTCATTTCCAAATGATCTCCTGCTTTTTAAAAAATCTCCTGCTTCTTGAGGAAGAATATTCCCAAGTCCTGTCACAGTGCTTTCACTCCCGCTCTCCACAGACTGTTATTGTTCATGGAGGCATAGTTTTAACAAATGGGGCCAAAAAATGGTCAGACATTATTCGAATAAAACAAACCAGTCACAAAAGGAAAGGTACTGTCTGAGTCCACTTACAGGAGGTCACTAGAGCAGTGTCAAAATCACAGAGACAGATATTAGAATGGTGGTTGCTAAGGGCTGGGGGAAGGAAATGGGGGAGTTAAGAGTTTAATGGGTCCAGAGTTGCCTTTGAAGGAAATGAAAATTTCAGAATATACATGGTGCTTATGGTTGCACAGCAATGTGGAATGTACTTAATGATAATTAATACTAATAATAAAATGGCTAGTCAAAGAAAGGGCTGGGGCCAAGTTAGAACTGCTTACCTTTTCTGTGCATTCTCCAAGTGACTTTCTTCCATTTTATGCTCTTTTTTGGCTGTGAAAGAGAAATAATTATGATTAAAATAGTATTTTCTTCCATCATATTTTTTGTATAATATTCTAACTTTGATTATACTCATTCATTATGGAAATAAGCCCAAATTCAGGGGTTGGCAGCTCCTACCATGCATAGCGGAAAAGGCACTCAGTTTACTATATTTATCACCACTGTGTTCTTTTTCTTAAAATCTTCAATTGAGGATGTGCTTAGAGAGAGAGAGAGAAAGAGAGAGAGAGAGAGAGAGAGAGAGAGAGAGAGAGAGAGAGAGAGGTGAGAGAGAAACACTGATTGGTTGCCAGCCCAGGCATATGGCCTGAGGACCGGAAACCTTTTGGTGCATGGGACGGGGACAACACTCATCATGCTCAACCAACTGAGGCATTCTGGCTAGACAGCATTGCTTTCTTGATAACAGGTGTAGCTAGCAGCATGGGGTGGGGGCATTTAATTTATGTTTTTACTGGGACACTTGTGAGAGTGAAAGAAGGTGACAGTAATAATTGCCCCTGGACAAAGCATACATTGGTACAATCCTGGCCAGGATGGAACATGTGGTCACCTGGCTATGGTTGGCCTCTTTGTGAGCCTTAGCCTGTGCTCAGCACTTCCCCTTCTTTCCCAAACATTATATTATAGTTGTATACTATATTCTCTAAGTCCAGTACATTTTAGCTAACAAAAATAATTTCTTTTTATATTGACACTAGAGACTCGGTGCATAAAAATCATGCATTCAGGGAGGAGGCGTGTCTCTCAGCCTGGCCTGTGCCCTCTCGCAGTCCAGGACCTGATTGATGGCTTAGGTCCGCTCCCACAGCTGCGCTCGCCAGCTGTGAGCCCGGCTTCTGGATGAGTGGTGCTCCCCCTGTGGGAGCACACTGACCACCAAGGGGCAGCTCCTACATTGAGTGTCTGCACCATGGTCGTCAGTTCGCATCATAGTGACCGGTGATTCCGCCATTTGGTCAATTTATTCTGCACATTAGCCTTTTATTACATAGGATTATTTGGCTTTGATAGCTATACCATTTTAGATAAAGCCATAGTTAGGGGGAGCTATTGTGATATAATTTCCCCCCACTCTCCCAGCAGCAAACTTAGCCAGATACAGAGAAGTTACCTATGTCTTTCATAAGTGACACCAAGTTCCCCCAAATGTGAAACAACCTAGTAGTTTGTTCTTATCCAGTGGTTCTTAATTATGTGCCTGGTCAAACAAGAGGAAAATTCTTCCAAGGCCTAAGTGGTCTTCCTGGACACCTTTGCTGTTCTCCATCACCAATGGTCTCTAGCTGGATGCTCTCATGCTGTGTTAAGTAGACTATGGTCAAGCCATCATTGCATATATACAGAGTGACAAGAAATACGCTCCCCAAACTGAATTAAGCTTTAGATAAGCACTGGTAATGGCTCTATGAATATGGTTATCTGGGGGGGAAATGGCATCCAAATACAAAAAGAGGTATTCCTAAGAGGCAATGCATATAGTACAACCTCTGAGGGTTTTGGGGAAAAGAGCCCTCAGAAAAATGGTAAAAATCTAGAAATCTCAATTTTTCCCAAGCAAAAGGTCTATGCACAGAAAGAAATGGTAGCCCCAGTCCATGGTGTGACCTGGAAGGTCTCCCAGCCTAAAATACTTCTCCTGCCACAATGTGTGTATGACATTCCTAACCAGGTTATTATCCATTTTAAAGTCTTCAGACAGAACAAAAAGATATTATCTGTAAGGAAAATATTTAAATACTGGAGTCACATACACAAATTCTAACATCTTCAACAAACAGGGCAACCACAGGCCAGGTGCAATATGCTGATATTCTAAAACTTGACCTTTAGCTTCTCAATATTGGTACTGATACAATTTCAGTCTAGGGAAGCCAGAGGGAGTGGTAAGGACATGGGAAGGCTACACTCCATTCAAGGGAGGAAAGGCACCTGGCAGTGTTACCAGATTTCTATCTTTTTCACAGAAGCTAAGATTTTTAAATGGATGTTCTCAACTTAGGAAAAAATGTTTCAAGCACTCAGCAGGACAAAGAGTACATTCCTGTTGGCCATATCTCACCCTGTAAGCTCTCACTTAAGCCTTTAGTAGCTTGATATATGGCATAGGTGGGCGTGTGCTTTCTTCTGTGTGCCAGATGGGTGCATGGAATCCCCCACTGAAAAAAGGCAGACAAGGTCCCTAGAGATCTTTTTTCCTGGCAACGGTCCCTAGAGAACTTGCTTTCTGGCTGGGGAAGGTAGACAATTAAACCCAAGAGAATAAGATCAGGTGTGAGCAATTTTTGATAAAGGGTAGCAAAAAAACCCCAAAACAAAACAAAAGAAAAAAATCATTAGAGCACAAATTGTTGCCTATAAAAGGAGACTCTATGTGGGTTACTGCATTAAGGAGCACCTGGGCAGCAAGAGCATGCAACAAAGGTATTGGGTACAAAAAAGGGACAGTGTTTAATTGAAGATAATAAGTCTTAGATAAAAACTGTCCTAACCTACAACTTTGGCTAGCAGTGGCCCTGATCTCTGTGTGGGATTTACCTAGACTTCTATTCTACATAGTCACCTGGATAGTAGTATTTAGGTGCTTCTTTTACAGTTTAAACTTGGCACTATTTGTGTGGTCTGCGGGAGGGCAGACTTATTAGAAGTTTGGAGAAGTTGTCAGATACTGTCACTCACTGCACCAGGGGAGACAGAAATAACATGTATCCCCAACCTTGCTCTTCTTTCTCCTTTTTACTTTCACAAAAAGATGTCTCATTGTCTGCAATGAGTTAAATATAATTGCTTTCCAGTTGGGGTACTTAAGAAGCTACTTAGAATGCAGATAGTCTCAAAGTTTAAGACAATAAAGAAACAGAGAAAAAAGTCAGAGTACAGAGTACTGAAAATGAGAACTTTTGCATAACATCAATTTTGTCTTCCGAACTCCTTTATGAAACCTACATATATATACTGTGGTGATGTGAATGTTTGGAAGTGCTCAGAGAACACTGGGTGGCAAGTTTGCATGATGACCTACCTACAGCATACATGTTCTGTCATTGGTAGAACTATGTTGCTTTTCTTCCACTTTCATTTCCTCCAATAAAGAACATCTATTATTTTTCATAATTCCATGTCACAGAGAGAAAGCAACATGGCTTCTTTAGAAGGTTTGTTTGTTTGTTTGTTTAAGAAACATCAATGTGGGTTTTATTTAATGCAGCCTTTACTGAACAAAGAACACTTGCTTTTGCATAAATCTTCAGTGCCTTGGAACTTGGTTTCCTGATTAATTTCATAGCCATTGTCTCATTAGTGATTATAAAATTTCTCCATAAAAACAATTCTGAAATTCATAAGGACTGTGGCCTACCAAGTGAAGCAGTAAAGGCCCTTTTTATTCAATGGTTATAGGCCCAAGGAATGCAATCCAGAACTCAAGAGAGCTAAATGTCAAGTTTTAAGCCCAGCTCCACTGTTCAAGTGTCATGGACAAGTTGCATGTATATCCCCTGTTCCAGTTACTCTGCTCCAAAATGAAGATGTTAATTTCTACCTCCCACATAGTTATGAGAGCCAGACACAAAGGGAACAGTGCTCAGCTGCATGAGAATCTCTGCAGTCAGATCTCTGATGGATCCATCTCACGCTGAGGCTAAGAGTGGGTTCAAGCTTCTAGTTGGACGGCTGATTTGACGGAGTTAAATGAGGTATAGGCTAGTGGGAACAGCGTGAGCTTTGCATCAGGTGGACACGGGCTGAATTTCTGCTCTGCCATTTATTAACTGAAAGACCTTGGGGAAGTCACTTAATCCCATTGCGTCTTAACCATAAAACGAGTAATAAGATGTACCTTGCAAGATGGTTGTGACTATTGGATGTGCTGAGCATGAGAGGTTAATGTAGTGAATAACATGCTAGGCCCTCAAAATCAGCAGCCATTGATTACTGATTGACTGGTAGCAAATGCTAGGAATCACTATTCTGGCTCTCTGTCTTTGGTATGGATAATACAATAATTCAAGCATAATGCTCTGTTCTTTCTTAAGAATGTCCACAGCCACACTCAGTGGACAATAATTTTGCTAGTGATAAGTTTCAAGTTAGACTAGGTGTCCTCTGCTTAAAATCTCAGTTTTCCTTTTTACTTACAAAGCCAGTGTCCCTACCATGGCTGCTAAGGCTTTTCCACAGAAGCGTGTTCCCTGTCCCATCCCATCTTGTTTTATTTAATCCCCAGGAGTGAAAGAGAGTAACCAATTTATAATTGGGGGGGGGGGCAGGCGGGGAGTGTAGGCATGAGTGGACAGGCACTTATGATTATTCTCATCTAATTCTTTTTCCCACTTAATGACCATTGAGTTTTACAATCTCAGATCTGATTTAATCAATCACTTTCTAATATTAAATGAAAGATAATGATGCAGGAGTCTGTTTCTAAAAGGTAAGGAGCAAAGATTCCTCCTTTAAGTTCTAGATTCTATATAGTGACCTACTATAGGTTCCCTGCATGGCACATAAATACAGTTTTCTCTATTGACACTAAACTGTCAACTTAAAAAGGCAAACTGACTGCAATCCTTATCAGAATACCAACGGCATTTTTCACATAACTATTATATAATAATTAATCCTAAAATTTATATATAATATATCCTCATGACCTTCTTTAGCCTATGTCAATATTCTAATTATAATGCTTTATGTTTAGGAATCCTAGTATATCTCTTTTTAAGTAACCTATATTCAACATATACATTTGTTTAAAGAATGGTTTATGATTTTGAGAGAGGAAGGGAAAGAGAGAAGTATCCATGTGAAAGAGGAACATCCATCAGCTGCCTCCTGCACACCCCCTACTGGGGATTGAGCCCACAACCCCGGCATTTGTGCTAACCAAGAATCAAACCAGCAACCTCTTGGTGCACAGAATGATGCCCAACCAACTGGGCCACACCAACCAGGGTCAATATACACATTTTTCAGCTAAAATAAGTGATTTAATATATAGGCACTTTCCATGTTTAAGGCACAACAAAAAACAAGCCAGGTGAAGTTGCTTCTTTCCTGCAGTTTACATTCAGTTGTCATATAATAAACAAATGAGCAAATGAATTAGTGCATCAGGTAGATAATGTCTGTGGGGGGGAAAGGAGGAAGGGGAGGAGAGGATGCATGCAAAGGATGATCTTTTATTGAATGAGGTCAGGGAAGGTGATATTTGGGCTGAGACCTATTGGGGTAAGGGAGCCAGCAATGCAGAGACTGTGGGTAGCGTTTCCCAGGGTGGTGGAAAGGCAAGTGCGAAGATCCTAGTGCATGTGTTCAGTGTGCTCAAGCATCAGCAAGGTGACCAGCCATCCTGGAAAGGAATGAGCATGGAAAAGAAGAGGTATAGCCGATTTGGCTCAGTGGATAGATCATTGGCCTCTGGACCCAAGGGTCCAGGGTTTGATTCCTGTCAAGGGCACATACCTCCGTTGCAGGCTCCTCCCTAGCCCGGGCCCTCTCAGGGTACATGCAGTAGGCAACTAATCTATGTGTTTCTCTCTGTCTTTCCTTCTCTCTGCTACTATCCCCCCCCCAAAAAAAAAAAAATCAATGGAAAAAATATCCTCAGGTGAAGATTTTTTAAAAAAGTAATGACTTGCAGAGCCTTCTGGAACATTGTGAAGACTTCAAATGGTTATGTCAAGGACAATGGCAAGTTGTTGGAAGATTTTAATCATGAGAGTAACTTTAATAACATTTACATTTTAAAATCAATGGTGAGTCTTAGCTGAGTGACTCAGTTGCTTGGAACATTGTCCCATACACCAAAAGGTTGCAGTTTCAATGCCAGGTCAGGACACATCCCTAGGTTGTGGGTTCGATCCCCAGTTAGGGCAAGTATGGGAGGCAATCGATCAATGTTTCTCTCACACATCTATGTCAGAGCATGAGTTCCTAATCTTTAAATTCAGAATTGTATCTCAGTATCACCGATTTCTTTAGTTATCTTGAGTATTTTTTCAATGCACTTAAAAACATTATTCTGGCCAAGACTGGTTTGGCTCAGTGGATAGTGTCAGTCTGTGGACTGGGGGGTCCCAGGTTCGATTCCAGTCAAGGGCATGTACATTGGTTGCGTGCACATCTCCGGTGGGGGCTGTGCAGGAGGCAGCTGATCGATGTTTCTCTCTCATCGATGTTTCTAGCTCTCTGTCACTCTCTCTTCCTCTCTGTAAAATATCAATAAAATATATTTTAAAAAAAACACACATACACATTATTCTGAGAAAGGAAATCAGAGGCCTCCCCAGATTGTCAAAGGGACCTGTGAGTGTAGAGAGTGTGCAAGGATTCAATTAATTTGTTTGAATCTGAGCAGAACTGCAAACGGTGCTGGGTTTATAATAGGATCATGAAAAACTTCAAATAGCCAAAGCAATTTTTGTTTGTTTGTTTGTTAATCCTCTCCTGAGGATATTTTTTCCATTGAGTTTTAGAAAGAGTAGAGGGAGGGAGGAAGGGGAGAAGAAGAGAGAGGGAGAGAGAGAAGAAAAAACTGATGTTAGAGAGATCAAACCTGCAACCCATGTATGAGCCCTTGACCCAGGAATCAAACTCTTGGCCCTTTGGAGCAGGGACCAATACTCTAACCACTGAGCAACAATGATTATGGTAGCAATCTATTTTTTTTTAATTAAAAAAATAATTTTTAGTGAGAGTGGGAGAGGAAG